>NC_048230.1:30015853-30214213 GCF_002007445.2 Ailuropoda melanoleuca | reverse complement strand
TGTGTGTGTGTGTGTGTGTATCTATGCTTATAAACAGATTTTTTTAAAAAGTCTGAAAGAGGGGCGCCTGGGTAGCGCAGTGGTTAAAGCGACTGCCTTCAGCTCAGGGCGTGATCCTGGCATTCAGGGATCGAGTCCCACATCGGGCTCGTCGGCTGGGAGCCTGCTTCTTCCTCTCCCTCTCCCCTGCTGTGTTCCCTCTCTCGCTGGCTGTCTCTCTGCCACATAAATAAATAAAATCTTTAAAAAAAAAAAAAAGTCTGAAAGAATACACACCAAACTATTGGCAATGGTTAACTCCAGGGAAGGAATATGACACTTTATTTTCCAAGTTTTGAGTGGCCACATAATACTTTCATTATCAGTTGAGAAAAGCAGGAGTGTAAAAAGGCAGGAGTGTAAACAATGCGTTCTGAAAGATTTCCTCTCAAGATGATTATAATACTAAATGTTGGAAATTACCTTTGGTTATCTAGAAAATTCCTGGTCCAAACCCCACAATATAGGGAATTGGCCTTTCAGTGGACGAGGCCCGGGTACACTTTATCATTAACTTAATAGAGGATTAGGCAGCCTGCTGAGCCACTCCCTGCTTGCCGGGCCACCTTCCAGAAGTGAATTCCCTTGCAGCACTCCAAAAGGAGGTCAAACAAGTCCCCAGGGACTCTCAACAGAAAGAAGTTGCCAAAGGCTAAATTTGGCATCGAAGTCAGGTCCTGGACTGGGATAAACTGTGCCAGCACTTTTCAGTTATTTCAAGATCTCGATCAGAATAAGCAGGACTAGATATCTGTTTCCAAGAGTGGCTTAGCAGCCCAAATTGGAAACAATTGTTCAAACCAGAGTTTTGGGGTGAACCTGAAAATGTACAATTCTTTCTCTACCCCCTTGACCCCTATTGTCTCTTATTCGAAGGATATTTAAATTCCCCTTCCTTTTTCTTGCTCCAAGCAATTTACCCTAGTGAAAATTCCTGCCAACCCGATCAGATCCTCAGTTTAGCCCTCCTTAAGACAGGAAAAACAGGCTAACCATCTTTTTCTTTTTTTTTTTCCTTTTTTAGGTGTAAATGGCCAGTTTTATATTTATACGTTGCTCTTTTTTTTTTTGCCTTTTTTCTTTTATAATATTTTGAGTTGTAATTCATATACCATCAAATCCATCATTTAAAGTATATAATTCTGTGTTTTTTTAGTATATTCACAGAGTTGTGAAACCATCACCACAATAGATTTTAGAACATTTCATCGCCCCAAAAAGGAACCCTTTACCCATTAGCAGTCATTCCTCATTTCCTCTCAACCCTTTCAGCCCTCGGCAACCACTAATCTACTCTCTGTCTCTATAGATTTACTTATTCCGGACATTTCATGTAAATGAAATTATTCAGCGTGTGGTTTTTTTGTGTGTGGTTCCTTTCTCTTAGCATAATGTGTTTGAGGTTCATCCGTGCTGTAGGTTGTGTCAGTATCCTATTCGTTTGTAAAGCTGAATAATATTCCACTGTATGGCTCTATCACATATTATTTATCCATTCATCAGTTTATGGATATTTGAGTTGTATTCCACTTTGGGACAATTATGAACAGTGTTGCTATGAACATCCATGTACATATTTTTGTGTGCATATACATTTTCAGTTTGCTTGGATATATACTAGGTGTAGAATTGCTGGGTCATATGGTAACTCTATGTTTAACTTTTTGAGAAACTGCCAAATTATTTTCCAGAGCAGCTGTACCATTTTACATTCCCACCAACAACGTATGCGCGTTCCAATTTCTCCACACCCTTGCCAACACTTCATGTTGTATGTCCTTTTGATTATACCTATCCTAGTGGGTGTGAAGTTGTATTTCATTGTGGTTTTGATTTGCATTTACCTAACGCAATGATGTTGAACATATTTTCATGTGCTTATTGGCCATTTGTGTATTTCCTTTGGAGAAATAGGTGTGAAAATCCTTTGCCCATTTTTTAATTGGGTTGTCTTTTTATTGCTGAGTTGTAAGAGTTCTTTATATATTCTGGTTAATAGTCCCCTATCAGATATATGGTTTGCAGATATTTTCTGCCATTCTGTGGATTACCTTTTCACTTTCTTGATGGTGAAGAGGAAGAGGGGATAATAGAGAATGACCGTTAATGGGTAGGCAGTTTCTTTTTCAGGTGACAAAATATTCTGGAATTAGAGAGTGATGATGTTTGTACAACTGTGAATATACCAAAAACCACTGAATTTACTGAAGTGGTGGATTTAATCTCAATTTTTTAAAGAGTAAAGACCATGTTAAAAAGTGTGATCTGATCCACCTGACTTCAAACCTGATGTCACAATTTCGTTTGAATTTAACAATTTTTTACTGACAGCCAGATGCTGAGATGCAAAGACTGGAAAGGCTTTGCCTCTACCTTTAAAGAGCCCAGAGCCTAAAGGGAGCCAGTCACATACACACTGCATTTTAAATTACCTTGGTTGGGACTAAAATAGAGGTATGCTTTGGGATCATGAGAGCCCTAAGAAACCTGGGCTTCATTCTAGAGGAAGAAGGGAACCATTGAGTTTTTAAGATGGGGGTTGACATGATTAGTGTGTTTTAGACCTATCATCTTGGCAGCTGTAAGAAGACTGATGTGACAGCAGCATGGCTAGTATCAGACCAGTTAGGAGGCATTTGCTGTAGTTTGAGTGAGAAAGGGCGGTAGTTTGAATAAAAGCAGTGGTGCTAAGAATGGAGAAGAGGAGGTCAGACTCAAAAAATACTTAATAGTTAAACTCTATAGGATTTGGTGTGATGATGAGTGAGGGGAAGGGAGAAGTCTGAGATGATTCACAGATTTCTGGCTTGGGTCACTGGGTAGATGGCTGTACCATCAACTGAGAAAAGGAATATAAGAAGAGGAAGTTTGTGGGCTAAAATAATGAGTTCCGTTTTGGACAATGCGTAGGTATAAGACACCTGGAAAATGATCACGCGATGTATCCAGCAAGCACTGTAACTTTCATCTCTTTCTGATGCAGTTTCCTGATTTGTAAAATATGTGTATTTTATTTGTATTAATATATATTATAATAATCCATTAATACTATATTTATAATATATTTCATATATTATTTTACATTTAAATTTTACATGTAAAATATCACTATATATTTATATGTATAAAATCACAACAGAATTTGAGTATTAGAGGTATTCACCAGATCTGCTTTGTGGAAATTACAAACCCTATTAACTATTTGTTAAACACATGCTTAGCTATCTACAAGAAAACTTGCCCAGTGATGCCATAGGCATACTTATATTTACAGGTGCAACTTGATTTAAGCCAACTCAATGAAAAAACAGATGTACCAAAAAAGGTCAGTCAGAGGGTGATAATTTGCTGCCCCCAAAGACTCAGCAGAAGATTCTTTTAATTAGGCATTCCTCCTAGTGAGTATAAACCAGTTTGCCTTAGAGAAATTAGACTAACATAAATTTCAAAAAAAAAAAAAAGAAACATTTATTTTGTGCTTGCTGCATGTTAGCCAAAGCGCTAAGCTCTTTGCCAGTACTATTTTTTTTTACCCTCACAATAATCCCATTGAGGGAGATACTATTAGCATTCACATTTTATAAATAAAGAAACAAGGACTTAGAGAAGTTAAGTCATAGAATCAAAATCGTTAATCTGGTATGCAGTAAAGCCAGGATGCAAACCCAGGTCTCTCTGACTCCAAAGCACAGGATCATGGCCAGGAGCTCTTATTTTATATGTAAAGCCACGGTTATATGCATGCTTACTTCATTCGATGATCAAAGAATGTGGGAACTATCAACCCTTCACTGTTCCATTTATATCCTTTATTCCTCTTTAGCATTCCCAGTTAATTTCCAGATTCATGCGCTACTCTTGATGTGAGGTCCCATTTTTCTCCCTGTCCATCTTCCCATGCTCTCATCACATTGCTCTATTCAGCACACAAATTGGATGCATTCAGTAAACAAGGAAGGCTTTGCCTTGAAATAGCATTTATGGTATCTCTCAGAAGGCCCTTTGTCAAACTCATTCCTTATCTGTGCTTCTGGATTCAGGGCTGCTGAACTGACTGCGGCTAAGCCCAGAAGCCCATCAGCACAAAAACTTACTGGAGGAGGAGGAGGAAGGGCTAAAGCAAATGTATATTCATGATGAGATGGGCCACTAGTGCCAGAGGAATTTGCTGAGTGGAGATGGAGAAGTGAAGACTCATTTGTTTTTTATAAGAGAGTATGGGTGTGCTTTTTCCAGAAAATGAAAGGAAACCAGCTGAGCAGGGTCATCTCTAGCACTGACACATTTGGGTACATAGAGAATGGGCACAACAGAATTCTTCACAAGATGGGGCTAGGCTGGCTGTTACTGCCAGGGGCTGGTCTAAAATATGTTTGAATGAGGGCATCTGGACTTCTCAAACCAGATTGTGTAGGCAAGGAATAATCCCTGCCCACGGTTATTCATCTGAGTAGTAACCAAAAGTTTAGAGAAGAACCTTGCCAAAGAACAGAACTTCAAATTAATCTAACATGCAGATTTTCTTTTGTTAATTGTTGGATGAAATTTATGTTTTCAGGGTGGGAAGGCACCTCCAATAATCAGGATGCATTTCGTTCAGGATCTAATTTCCCAAACGTCAACATGCAATACATTTCAAAAATAGTTCACTTGCAGTATGTTTTTCCCATTACACTCATATGGCTTAAATTATTGCAAATAATAGCCTAGAAAGCTGGGGTCGTCATTATATCAGCTAAGGGCTCTGACTGGGCTGTTGACACAAAGGTTATTTCTATTGAAAAGAGAACTAAAATTCCACACTATTTCAAAAACAAACATATTTTTTGTCGTCTGTCAACTACCCCTCTGCCTCTCTCTAGCTTCACATATTCCCTCCATTCCTTAAGCTTGTCTGTATGTAGTTGCCTGAACATGACTTACCATTTCGCCTCTGTGCTTGGCATGTTCTTCTCCCTGCTTAGGAAAAAGTCTATGCCTCTTCTCTTCTATATATTTCCATCTAACCTTCAAAACCAGAACATACCTCTTTCCACATGCGTTCCCTAGTAATCACATCTTGAGTATGATCACTTACTATTTTTAGCTTTCTTATCTCTTGTAGCTTTAGTCTACGCCATACCTTATTTTCTTGCAGTTCCTGAAATATTTCTTTAGATTTCATCTCAACTTGTTTTGTATATATATGTTTTAGCCTTCAGTTAGATTTTACATCATCTAGGGAACTCAAGAGTTGTGACTTTTATTTCTTTAGCATCCAGGAATAGTACGAATGACTCACATGAAGGGGTGTCAGGGTGGCTTAGTCAGTTAAGCCTCCGACTTTTGATTTCAGCTCAGGTCATGATCTCGGTGTTATGGGATCAAGCCCCACGTCGGGCTCCATGCTCAGTGGGGGATCTGGTTGAGATTCTCTCTCTCCCTCTCCTTGCCAACCCCCGACCATGCACATGTGCTCTCTCTCTCTAAAATAAATGAATAAATAAATTTTTAAAAAGATGTTATTTATTTATTTGACAGAGAGAGAGAGACAGCCAGCAAGAAAGGGAACACAAGCAGGGGGAGTGGGAGAGGAAGAAGCAGGCTCCCAGCAGAGCAGGGAGCCTGATGTGGGGCTCGATCCCAGGACCCTGGGATCATGCCCTGAGCCGAAGGCAGACACTTAATGACTGAGCCACCCAGGCGCCCCCAAATAAATAAATTTTTAAAATAAATCAATTAAATTAAATTAATGCCACACCCATGACATACTGCAACCAGCCTTATACACTGGACAATGATACCAAAAAAGATTTTATTAAACAGGCATAAAATTGGAGGGGAGGGGAGCAAAACAACCAAAAAAAAGAAAAGAAAAAAGAAAAAGAAACAAGCATAAAATCAATTTCAAAAAATTTTGGATGTAATGTGAATATCCAATCTGTCCCTCATGGATCATTCATCGAAGAAGTCACTAAAACTTTTTTTGTATATGTTTATAGTAGATGCCTCTATCAAATCTCAGAATAATAATTAATTACTGATGGAAGATTCTATCCTAGAAAGCAACAAGGTCAGCCCACTCACTACCAATTTATTCTTCAACAGATTTAATTATTCAACAAACATCCATCCTAACATAGAGTAGACACTTTGAAAGGACATTAAATTTACATTCTATTTGAGAAACCAAAAAACACAAAGTGAAATAAAAACAAAAAATAGAGCAAAAAGTTGTCTCCATTTGAGGTCTGAATAAGGGACCCTACACAACATGGTGCTGAGTTAGGGGGGTGAGGTGGAGACGTAAATGAAGGGAGTGGCCAGTGAACTCTTCCTGAAGATGTGATGAGATATATCTGGGCTCGAGGAATTGGCAAGGGAGAGACCAGAGGCATGGAGGCAAGAAAATACATGCTGGGTTTGAATGACAATAGGTGTTCTGTCCGTTGGTATGAAACGTACCTGAAAAGTTTTTAAACACCACAAGGCGTTGTTACTGTTGTTTTAAATAATCAATACTAATTTAGATGTCTTCTTTCTGATTCTATTTGTCCTTTCTTGAATTTCTGGGCTGCTTGCTGATTCTTTTGAGTATTATTGAAGAATTCTTTTTTTATTTCTTTTAATGCGCATCGCTGACATTGGACTCTAGAGGTTCTTATTTTAATGAAAATGTCTGCTTTACCTTAATTTTTTTAGAATATTTTTGATAACTATAGAATTGCAAGTTTGCCATAATTTTTCCCCACTCCACTGTCTTCTGGTCACTCCATTGTCTGGATATCACTCTGTTGTCTTACGGTTTCCATCAGTTCTGTTGGAAAAGTTAGCTGCCAGTTTTACAGTTGCTCATTTGAAGATAATGTGCCTTTTTTTCTCCTCTGGCTGATTTTAACATTTTAATATTAACATTTAGTTTTCAGTGGTTTGACTAGCTGTAGTTTTACTTGTATTTATCTTCCTTTAGATTTATAGAGCTTCTTGATTCTGTGACTTAATGTCTTCTGACTGGGGAAATTCTTGGCTAGTGTCTCTTCAAATATGTCTCCTGACACATTTCTTGTCTCTTCTCCTTCTGGGACTCCACTGACATCTTAACAAAATCTTTCATCATGTCCCATATGTTTCTTATATTCTTTTCTCTATATTCCATAGTTTTTTCTCTTGAATATCCTTCAACCTGGATATTTTCTATCAACCAATCTTCTAGTTCACTAATCTCTTCTGCAGGGTTTTTTTTTTAATTGAAGTATAGTTGACACACAATGTTACATTACTTTTAGGTATAAAACATAGTGATTTGACAAGTCTATACATTGTGCTATGCTCACTACAAGTGTAGCTACCATCTGTCACCATTCAACACTCTTACAACACGATTGACTATTTTCCCTATGCTGTACCTTTTATCCTTGTGACTTATTTATTCCGTACCTGGAGGCCTGTATCTCCCACTCCCATTTACCCATTTTGCCCATTTCCTTGACCCTCCTCCCCTCTGACAATTATATGTTTGTTCTCTAGGTTTATGGGTCTGATTCTGCTTTTCGTTTGCTTATTTATTTAGATTCTACAGTTAAGTGAATCATATGATATTTGTCTTTGTCTATCTTATTTCACTTAGCATAATACCTCCAGGTCCATCCATGTTGTCACAAATGGCAAGATCGCATTCTTTTGTACGGCTAAATAATATTCCTCTGTGTCTGTGTGTGTGCGTGTGCGCATTCCCACATGCATGTGTGCGTGTGCACTTGTGTACCACATCCTCTTTATCCATTCTTCTATCAATGGACGCTTGAGTTGCTTCTATATCTGGATTATTGTAAATAATGTTGCAATAAACATAAGTGTGCATATATCTTTTCGAATTAGTGTTTCAATTTCTTTGGGTAAATACCCAGTAGTGGAATTACTGTACCACATAGTATTTCTATTTTTAATTTTTTGAGGAACCTCCATGGTGTCTTCCACAATGGTTCTACCAATTTACATTCCCACCAGTAGTGCACAAGTGTCCATCTATTGGATTCTGAATTTCAGTTATTATATTTTTCACTTCTAGGATTTGTAATTTATTTTTTATTAATACTAATTCTCTGGTGAAATTCTCCATCTTTTCATCTAGTTCCTTAAACATGCTATCGTATTTTTTTTAATTATGACTAAATAAATAAGACAAGTATAATTGTCCCCTATAGGTTTATTTCCATGGTCTGTTTTGTCTCTTGATTTTTCAGTCATTTAGTCCTGTTTCCTGACATGATTTGTTTTAACTGATTGCTAAACTTTGTATATGAAAAATTATAAATAAATAATAAAATTAATTAATTAATTAATTAAAATTATAAGATCATCATTCGATGGTATTACTCTCCACAGAAGAGTTCGTTCTCTTCTGTCAGTGAGACAGACTTTAGGCACATCACCTTTATCCAGGTAAGACTAACTTGCCCTAATTCTAGGGCATAGCCTTTTCACAACTCTTAATTAAGACCCTTGTTTATTTATCAGAGTTCTTTCTCCTTGATGGACCTTGTGATGGTTAATTTTATGTGCAAACTTGACTGGGCTAAGGGATGCCCAGATAGCTGCTAAATCATTATTTCTGGGAGTGTTTGTGAGAGTGTTTCCAAAAGAGATTAGCATTTGAATCAGTAGACTGAGTAAGGAAGTGCACCTTCACCAATGTGGGCAGGCATCATTCAACCTGTTGTGGACCTGAATAGAACAAAATGGTGAGGAAAGGGTGAATTTTTTTTCCCTCTCTCTGGTACTTACACAAGGAGGCCCTCATTCTCAGGCCTTTGGCCTTGGACTGGGAGTTACACCATCAGTTCTTCTGGTTCTCAGCCTTCAGACTTGAACTAAATTCTACTAGCTTTCCTGGTTCTCCAGCCTGCAGATGGCAGATCATGGGATTTCTTGGCCTCTATTTCTTGGCCTCTATTTCTTGGCTTGAGCCAATTCCTATAATAAATCTTCTCTTATAAATCTCTCTCTTTATATTCCATTGGTTCTGTTTCTCAGGAGAATCCTGACTAATACAGAGCCTGTAATCCAACTTTTGTCTCCCCAGGACAATCTTAAGATGATGACGCTAATACCACCACCATTTTTTGCATATGCTCTCCCCCCATATCTTATAGTTGGGCTACACCTACACTGTCAGAGCATACAGACTTTATATGTAATAATCTCTTTTTGCCCCCACTTTGTCTTAGTTTTACCAGTAATTCTGAAGGTTCACCACCACTTCTTATGTTGATGTCTCTCCAGTCATTCTGTTTGTCTGAAGCTCATTTACTAGTAAATTCCTTGGGAAGGGCTCATGGAAACAATATTCCTTGAGTTCTTAGAGGCTGTTAACAGTTTGACTGGGTTCTTACTTGACTCATCACTCTTTCCTTAATTATCTTAAGGATATGACTCCTTTTTCTGACAATTTTTAAAAGTAAGTCTGATGATAATCTCATTTCCTTTCCCTTTCAAGTCATACATTCCTTTTTTCTAGGGGTCCAGGGGATTTTTTTTTTCTTCAAAATCCAAAAATCTTACTAGAATTTTCATTCTGTACTCTGAATGTAGTGGTGTACTCTGTCAGTGACTCATTTCACATTTTTTTTTCCCCAGAAAGGTTTTCTTGGACATAGTTTTAGTATTTGTTCTGTTCTCTTAGTTTTTGTTTTTTTCTTTACGGACTTCTTTTCTCTGTGTTTTGGATCCTCTTTGTCACTCTTCAATATATGTCACTTTCTCTCAAATCCTTTTTTGTCTCTTCCTTCATTTAAAAAAAATTAAATATTTTTTTTGTATTTGTTGGTTTCTCTTTGGGCACTACTGTTGAATTTATTTTCTCTTATTTCCTTTCTGGAATACTCATTATTTCTTAAATTATCATTTCTTTATTTCTTTTTTTTTTTAAGATTTTTATTTTTAAGTAATCTCTACACCCGATGTGGAACCCAAACTCAGCAACCCCAACGAGAGTTGCACGCTTCTCTGACTGAGCCAGCCAGGCACCCCTGTTTCCTTATTTCTAATTGTTTTTTGAGTCCTATCACTTCATTTCTGAGTTTCTAATTCTTTTTTCTGTCATTTCATATCTTGTATTGTTTTCTTAATTTCTTTCAGCTCATTTGGAAGTAGTAGATAACAGTTTTGCTCTGTTGTGTGGGTATGCCCTTCCAGAGTACACTCATTGTCTGAAGGGATGTTACTCAGCTTCTTGTCCCCTCCTTTTTTCCCTTGTATAAATTATGTTACCTTTATTTTTTTCGGTTGCTCCTTGTAATATGAAATCAGTTTTCCTGAACTTTTGTTAGAAGGTGGCATTCAGGAAAGCTTTCCTCACTTCACAGAACTTCCTCTGTTGATTTTGGAAAGTATTGAAAAATAAGGCAGCTTGCTTTATGATATTGTGCCCCTTTGGTCTGGGGCTTTTCCTTCTCATCTCTGTTGTCCATGTCCTGGTAAATTGTTATTCTACAGTAGGTAGTTTCTCTTTGGTTTGAGTCTCTGTGCTACAAAGAAAGGGGTTGATTTTGAGAGTTCATAGGAGGCCCATCAGACCTTTTCTCATGGGCTTGATATTGATATTGGTCAAAACCCCTCCCAGTTGGCCTGCCCTCTTTCCAGTAAATGCCCATCCTATTCTCAGGTCCATCAGACACATCTTCCTTATCCTTTCTCCCACACAGACACTGATACCATGAAGGTCTTGTGGCTTATGGTGGTTTGTACCCACCCACTTATATTTTGGAGTTTGTGGGGGTACCTTGTCACCTAGGTCTGTTGTAAATATTGTTCACAGGTTTGGGGTTTTGCTATCCAGTTTTTCTCTCTGTCTTTATGTAAGGATTCAGAGAGAATGAAAAATTACTGATGCTGTCATCTTCCCAGAATCCTCTCCTGAGTTAATTCAATTATAAGTGTATTTTGTATTACAGTCCCTTTGGGAGCCTGCTCATAACTTATGGGTGTTGACATCTTGCTTCTGCTTGGGCCTGGGAAGGTTAAGGGCTGTAAATCTTAGCTGTTTATGATACCACAATTAATGACCAAACATAAGGAAGCTAAAATATGAACATAGTAAATTGCCAACTCCCATGAATTTTTTAAAAAGCATTTAAATTTAATTACAGCAGAAATATTTCTAAGGATTTGGGGATTGTTTTTAACAATAAATAAAAGAAATTATTCATGTATATATTCTCAGAATTAACACAATGAAATTTTCATTTATGGGGCACATACACATATATTTCTTGTGTACAAGCTCCATAAGATATATTTGCATATACTGTTGTAAATTTTAATTTTACTACTTTTATAGTTGGGAAATTATAACAACTGGCAAAAAAAGAAAGAAAGAAAGAAAGAAAGAAAGAAAGAAAGAAAGAAAGAAAGAAAGAAAAAGATAATAATTTTCAGTAGGCAGGCGGTCCATTGGGACTATCATTAGCTCTAACAGAATCCAGCATGGGCCTTTAGAACTAGAAAACGTCTCAAGTGGTCATCTTGTGCAGAACACAGGCTCAAGAATCTTTACAACTCAATATATTTAAGTACTGACAATTTTTAACAATTAACAGTATCTATGAGAAATGGGTCTTTGGTTTTGCTACCAGCCGAACTAAAGTGTAGTGACAAGCAGCACGGCAGACAGAAACAATACTTAAGCACGACTTCAAAAAAAATATAACAGAGCTATGGTAGCTAGGAAACAGCAGCACAGAGAGTGAAGAGGAAGAGTTGAGGAGCCAGGGGTAACTCTAAGGCCATGTTATGATGCTTTGCAAGTGACATTGCACGTGGTTGCCATAGCGACAGAACTGCACACGCTATAGACACACAGACCCTATGTACCCAGCCACCGTGCTGCCACTGCTTTCCACACCTGCCCCTCTGAGTTTTCCACAGCTCCAGCGTAAGGAGAAAAAGGCCATATGGCTTAAATCAAAATATTTTTTTCACTTCTAAAAATCAGAATAAGAAATTCAGCACAGAAGGCAAGGAAGCATTGGAAAATGTTTATTTCCCAAGGGTCAAGAAGCTTCAGAACATCCACTCCAGGAGGAAAGGTGGATGACCCTTAGTCACCCACCTCCATGTCTACTTTCATGTCCCTTTTTAGCCTCTCTGTTCCTCTCCCGGCTACATGGATTCTGTCTCCCTCTGCCTTCCCTGCCCCCAACTCCCTGTCTTGACAGCAGCACCAGAGAGAGTTACCACATTGTTCAAAGGAATACATGTGGATTGAAGTGGTAGAGCAGGGATTAGATATTTTGGTACTCTGTTTCCTTCCAGTGGGATTAAAGATATGCTTTTGGATGCCACTGCCAGATTTCAAACAAAATCAGGGTAAGCTGAAGAAAAAAAAATGGTGGTTGTTGAGGTTAGGGAGTTGGGAGAAGAAGAAAGAAGAGGAAAGCATCTTGGATACAATTGGGGAAGTCCCTAGGTGTCATCCTGAATTTGAGGGTGAGGAGGTGGGCAATGACAAACACATGTTGGAGGGGATGCCTGGGGGAACATCTCATTTTTCCTGGTGTATTCTTTCTAGTGAACAAACTCATGCTTGGTCAGCTGGAGGACCTACTTCTTCACATTCGTGGATATCATAATGTGAATAAATAAATCATTAGGTGCTTTCTGGTTCTGTTTTTGGGATTTCAGCTGAAATGAAGTCTCTAGACTCTTTAAGCATGCATTTTTTCTCTGCTCATTCCTTATAAGTCAACCCTGCCCTAAATATCTAAGATGGTAGGGCACAGAGGAAAGACTGCATTAGTTTCCTTGTTAGCAAAGAACCATAACTGGGTGGCTTAGAACGAGAGAAAGTTATCATCTCAGAGTTCTGGAGGAAGTCTGAAATCACACTTCCTCTGAAACCTGTCGGTGAATCCTTCCTTGCCTGGTCCTGGCTTCTGGTGTCTTGCCTGCAGTCTTTGGTTTTCCGTGGCTTATAGACACATCACTCCAATTCTGCATGATCACACAGAGTCCTCCCTCTGACTCTTCACATGGCATTCTTTTTATAAGTACATCCATTATATTGGATTACAGGTACTAGAGAGACACAATTCAACCTATAATACCACCCATCCCACCTGAGTTTAAATCCAAGCTCAGGCCCTTATTAACTTTGTGGTCCTGGATAAGCCACTTAGCCTCTCTGAGCTGATGTTTCCTTATCTATGAAATGGAGTGGTTGGGGATGTCATTATCCCTACCTCACAGGGTTGCTGCCACATGAAAGAGTAGAAAAGGAGAAAAGAAAGGAGCATATGTGTGGGCGGTGGAGGGGAGGTTGGCGAGGGATACAGAGGCTCAGCAGATTTGTTCTTTTGTAGGAATAAGCACTTCTGACCCAGTGAGTGAATATTAGGGTACAAGGGGTAACATGTCAGGCTGCGTGGTCAAGGGCAGGTGAGTAAACCTTTTCATATGACCCTGTGTAGGTCAGTTTAAAGTAAAAAGCCTTTGATATTCTTTGTGCTCAAAGGCAGGGATGCACTTAATACCTTGCATTTGCCTCTAGACTGCCTCATATCCCATCCTGCTGTATGTGCTCCCCCATGTGTTCCCGTGGCACTTTGTGTTATTCTTGTGAGGGCCAGTGCTGCTAAGTATAGACACTCTGTGGTCGTTTATTCATTCAACAATATTTATTGAGCAACTTTTTGTGCCAGGCACTGTTCTAGGCACTGAGGAAGTAGAACAAAGAACCCACTCTCACAGAGCTCTCATTAGAGATACGGAGAGAGAGATTTAAAAAAAAAAGTGATTTCTTTTTTTCTTTATTTTTTTAGGTAGGCTCCACACCCAGCATGGAACCCAATGCAGGGCTTGAACTCATGACCCTGAGATCAAGAGTCGGATGCTTAACTGACTGAGCCACCCAGACACCCCTAAACAAGTTGATTTCTAATGCTGGAAAACTATACATACCACGAAGAAAATGAAACAGAATAAGGGGATAGAACATTAGGGATGAGAGTGGTCAGGGAAGGCCTCTAAATATAAAATTTGAACTGAAACCTGAGGATCATCGTGCTGCTTGAGGAAAGAGCATTCCAGACAGAAGGAACCGTCAAGGTAAAGACCCCAAGACTGCAATATACTTGGTGTATTCAGGGAGCAGGAGGAAGGCCACAGTGGTTGGAGAGTAAATGTGTAAAAATTTAATAATAACAATACGTAGGCCAAATTTCATAGGAAGTATGAGAGGCAGTACGATATAGGAAAAAGAGTCTAGGCTTTAAAGCCAACAAGACCTGAGTTCAAACCTGAGCCCTGCCATTTACCAGCCTTCTATGCTCAGACAAGTCATCTAGCATTTAACAGCCTCAGTTTTCTTGTCTATCAAGTGGGAAAAATAAGAGTGTTGTAAAGTGAAAGGGAGATTTCAAATGAGGTTTGAAAAAGGGTGGGTTTTGGAAGATAGATCTGTGCTTGAATTCCAGTTCTGTCCCTTACCTGCCTTGTAGCTATCTTCTGAGGTTTGGCTTCCTCGCATATAAAATAGGAATAATGATACTCTATAAAGGATTGCTATGAGGGTTTAACTAAATGAAGAATGCTTTTATGTTTTGCAGTTTTTTTTTTAAAGATTTTATTTATTTATTTGACAGAGATAGAGACAGCCAGTGAGAGAGGGAACACAAGCAGGGGGAGTGGGAGAGGAAGAAGCAGGCTCATAGTGGAGGAGCCTGACGTGGGACTCGATCCCAGAACGCCGGGATCACGCCCTGAGCCGAAGGCAGACGCTTAACCGCTGTGCCACCCAGGCGCCTGCAGTTTTATTATTATGTGTGTGATTGTGGGTTTGTTTTTATTGGTCTTTCTCAGAACTCAGTATTCTCATTTAATCTGAAGACTCCTATCTTTTTTCAATTCCAGAAAATTCTTATTCGTTAGCACTTTAAAGTGGTGTCTTTTGCCTCTGCTTGCCATTTTCTTGATATCAGTCAGGATGGGCTATATGACGCTGCAGAACAAAGTTTGAGAAACAAATAGCTTATTGTCTTTTAAGCATTTCTATGTACTTAGACTTGGGGATGGTGTTCTTTTAAGTGACTTCAGTTCTCCATATTGACCAGAATTTCCTGTTCCTTTTAAGGTGAGTAGCCTTAAAATGAATGAGTTCAATAAGATGATAGCTAGTAGGTTATGAAGTGTCAGGCAAGGGCTTTAAAGAGGGGACACATGAGCGCTTACATATGCTCAAGGAAAGAAACCATAGGGAAATGGCAAGGGAGAAAATAGCCAAGGGAGAAATGGCAGATATGGGAATGAGAGGGAATAGTCAGTCAGTCACACAGGAACAAGGCTGGAATCAAGAATGGAAGATCTCAGAATTTGGAACCCAAGTAAAGGATTAGCTTTAACAGGAGAGTTTCACCTCTTAGGAACAGAAAAGCAGGAAAGAAAGGTGCAGGCTTATAAAATTGTGGGGGAGAGTCTGGAAATCGAGGCCAGGTAGCTCTGTTTTCTCTGACATAGGATGCAAGGTGAGTGGTGGAGATGGGAGCCTGGGTTGAAGGTTTGCGCTATCAGCTGTGAGGAATAGGTGAGTGAGTCAAATATGGACACAAAAGAACATCCAGATAGTCAAGCTGAGGTTGGAAACCATGCATTTATAACCCCACCAGCACAGTGGCTGGGTACTATATTTAGAGCTGGGTAAGCCCTAACTGCCCACGTGGAAGAGTAGAAAAGTAATTGTTTGGGTTGGTGGAGGGTTAGAGTTTGCAAGGGAGCTGCAGATAAAGGACAATCAGACAAGGGAGTGGGGGATGGGAAGAGAGTGGATGAAGTGATGAAATCAAGAAACTGAGCTGACCATGAACTAAACCCATATTCTAACAGAAACACAAAAATGGTACAAGCTGGACCATCCCAGTGGCACAGTCAGCCCTCTGGAAATGGCAACATCCCTCAGGATGCAGCGTTACTTTTGTGAGCAGATTTTCTTCTTAGGTAACAATTGCCCTGTCATTGTGGTAACAAGTATGCTCTGTTTCTGCTTTGCTAATCTTGATAAATAGATTCACTGTCTCCATAAGTCTCTAAACTCCCCCAAAGAGAGCATGTGGTTGGTGTGGCCAGTATTCACCCCTACTGGGCCCTTGTACCAGGCCATTACCTAGACCTTTGACCTTTGGATCAGGCATCCAGCATTGGCCCAATCAGCTGAGGCCAGGGTGATGGGGTCACATGGCAGGCTTGATGCATAAGGGGCCTCTCAGAACGGTCTAAGACTTTCCACAACACTTTCCAGAAAGAATAAAACTGCAGGCAAAACTGTTCTCGTAAACATTGGAATAGCATTTCTCCTCCTGGACTTTGTAATAGATCTCCATCCATTTCTCCACTTCTCACCTCTGTCCAAGTTGGAGAGCTGGACACAGTTCAAAAAATTCCCTATATAGGGCACCTAATTGTATAAGTTACATATGTTATATTTGCTTGGAACTTATTCTACCCACACCCCCCTATTCACATACACACATAAATAAGCTCATACATTCTTTTCTTCTTAATCCCTGGCTCCCATTTCGAGGAAGAAATAAATTACTTTCTATACATAATTTTCTTTCTGGCGTGACGACATTAACAGTAGTAGTATAGAATATTCCAAAGTGTGATAAAATGAATTGCCTCAGTTTCAAGGTGGGATTTTTACCACTTAATATAAAACATTCTGGCAATGTCCACCCATTTATATTATCTAGAGCAGGGCTTTGCAAATTTTTTTTCTGTAAGGGGCCAGACAGTAACTGCTTTAGGCTCTGTGGGCTACATCACAGCCACTCATCACTCTCATTGTAGGATTTAAGCAGCCATAAACAATATGACGATCAATGAGCGTGGCTGTGTTCCAGTAAAACTTTATTTACAAAAGCAGGCTGGACTTGGCTCAAGGCTGTAGTTTACCAATCCCTCATCTAGAAGATAATTATTTATGGTTTTCTGTTGTTGGGCAAAGAGCTGAACCTCACAATAGCAGTGGTTCTTCTAACAAGATGGCATGGGGGTTCACTGTTCTACTGACTTTCCTTATGTAGATTTAGTTATACAATAATAAATCACTGAAGGTCACCGCATCACACGACTCTGCAGTCATGCGGTGCCTAGCCTGCGTGGCCATAGGCAGCAGCGCTGAATTTATTTAAAGTGATTTTTCTGCAGCTCCAAGTTGAGACCAGGTTAAGGCAAAGGAATAGGCATTGCGTTCTTTCCATCCAACATATTGGTTCAGACACTGGCAGCTCTAAAGTACACATAAATAAATTGACCAAGGTCCCTGTCCTCAAGGAGCTTATGATTTTAGTAAGGAATATTAGCTTCCTAGGGTTGCTGTAACAAAGAACCCCAAACTGAGTGGCTTACAAAAACAAATTTACTGTCTCACAGTTCTGCAGGCTAGAGGTCTGAGAGCAAGGTGTCAGCAGGGCCGTCCTCCCTCTGAAGCCTGTGGGGAAGAATCCTTCCCTGCCTTTTCTTAGCTGCTGGTGGGTTGCCTGCGATTCGTGGCATTCCGTGGCTTATAGCTTGCAGCACTTAATTTCTGCCTTCTCCCCCTTTTCTGTCTCTCTTTTCCTCTTCTTCTAAGGATACCGGTCGTAACAGATCCAGGGCCCACCCTACTCCAGTATGACCTCATCTTCACCTGACTGATTTCATCCGCAATGACCCTATTTTCAAATAAGTTCATAATCTGAGGTCCTGGAAGTTAGGACTCCAACCTTTTTTTGGAGGAAGAAACAATTCAGTCAATAACATAAGAATAAATGTAAAATAAACGTGAGAACTATAGTTGCTATGGTGCAAATCTCTGTGGAAGTATAGGGTGAGGGCAGCAATAAGGGAGATAAGTTTTACCTGGAAGGGTCAGGAAAGGTTCTGTAGATGAGGTGAAGCTTGAGCAGATTCTGGAAAATTATGCCAAATGTTTGCCAGTACAAATGGGGTATATAGGACCTGGGGAATGGAAGGGCATCCCCTGCAGCAGGAGCAACGGAGGCAGTAAGTAGTGTGACATAACCAATTTCATAATGGTCCACTCTACCCTGAAGGGGGTTTAGGCTTCCTGTTTTCCAGAGAAATAAAAATGAGGTCTAAACACCTTGGCTATTTGATGCACCTGTGACAGTTATTCAAGATCATTGGCAGCTGCAGAATTTCAATATAGGAGGGGCTCAGGAGGACAACCGATTATATATTATTTATATATAATGTATTATTTATTTCAGGGGTACAGGTCTGTGATTCATCAGTCTTACGCAATACACAGCACTCACCACAACACATTCCCTCCCCAGTGTCCATCACCCAGCCACCCCATCCCTCCCACCCTCCTCCCTTCCAGCAACCCTCAATTTGTTTCCTGAGATTAAGAGTTTCTTATGGTTTGTCTGCCTCTCTGGTTTCTTCTTGTTTCCTTTTTTCCTCGGAGAGAAAGAATCTTAAGCAGTCTCCCTGCTGAGCCCAGAGCCCAATGATGGGGGAGGGGGCCTCTATCTCACCACCCTGCCTGAGCAGAAATCAAGGGTCAGACGCTTAACCAACTGAGCCACCCAGGCATCAGAGGGACAATCTAAGTGGAAGGCAGGTGACTAATCAAAGCAGCATTTGCATAGTAAACACACTGTTTTTACTTAGTTTACCTGTTATAGATTAATAAAAATAGCAATGTTGTCTAAAGATGCCTTTACTGGCACTTCACATAAAATGGAGAAAATGTTAATATATATTTCAAAGAAGAAGTACAGCCAGGGCTGGCTTGAAAGGGCAGTGATGGAGACTATGAGCAAGGGTAGCCTTCCTCCCAGCCTATTGCCCACTCTAATCCCAAAGGGTTAAATGTTGTTTCTTTTCACTTAGCACATAGCACTGTGCTAAGTGATTAAATGTGCTGTATCTCATCCCCAATTTATAGATGAAGGCAATGAGGTTTAGAAAGGTTAAATACAATGCCCTGCTCACACAGCTAGTGATTTCATTTTAATGATAACCTAAAAAACTATGCAATAAATGCATGAACGAGGATTCTGCACTGACCAACAGTAGCCACTAGCCACATGAGACTGTTTGAATGAAAATTAATGAAAAGTCCTGTCCCTGGGTTACGCTTGTCCACTTCAAGTGCTCAATAGCCACATGTGGCACTGGACAGTGCAGAGACAGAACATTTTCATTAAAAATAAAATGACCACTCTATAACTGAGGCCTGCCTCAGTTTTGCTCCTGCTTGCTTTGTGTTTGTGATCAAATTGACACAACATAGCATTCTCCAGTTGTCCTAAGCAAATGAGAAAAGAACAGAGTTGGCCTTGGTATGTGAATGATGCGTTACCACTATATTAAGGAAGATAATCTAATAGTTCAAATAAAGAAAACTTGCCATTATAAATGCACTGAAATCAAAAGTACCTGCCCTGTGGAAATCAGAAGCATGTTTACTTTGTAATCATTTCTATAGTTTCAGCAAAATAATACCATCCATCTCATGAAATTAGTATTGTCAGTTTAAATATCATTGGCTTGATAGTTTGATTTAAATTTAATATGAAAAGTAAAAGCCTTTGGTTCAGAAGAACTATAAATATTAGGAGTTTGCACCTAGTTTTATTTTGTATGTTAAGATAACGTACTAGGGTTAATTTAAGTAAAGGTAAGGATCAGTGGAGAATTTTCATTTCTCTTTAGAAGGGATCATTACATTACCCAAGATTGAGAAGCACTGTGAAAGCCTTCAGGATGAAGGAGGCTGAACCCATCACCTGTCACACACAGTCCGAGGCCCACGGAGCGTGCGTGATTGTCAGTATCCCATCATATCCAGATTAACTAGAGCGCTCCTGGCACAAGTTTGCCCTAACTGTACCCAGGGATATATTATTATACCACCTGCAGCAGCTGGCAAGGCTTCACACTGACGAAACATTTTACTCCACAATTTTCTGATCACCCCCCTGTTTTAGAATTCAATTAGTAAAACTTGATTTACACTATTCATAAATGCAGAATTTTGCACTACCCCTTCCTAGCTCTTAATAGACCCCCCCCAAAAAATGTTTGTAGTGAGCAAGGAGACCACAAGGCAAGACCCACTTGTTTTCTAGCACATGGATATTTTTTCTCTGTCTTAATCATACCAACTATTTTCAAGCACCTTACTGATGGGGAAATAGGACTCAAGAGCATCATTTTCATATTACCACTTCACAATGTTTTCCTGAAAGACTTTGGGTCTTCTCACAGAGTCTTCAGCCTCTGGCTTCCCCCTTGAAATCTGCAGATGCGTTTCACACTCTCAGAGCCAAATACTGCCTTCCTCACCATAAATGAGACACAGAGGCATATCAAGGCTGGGCTGTCTCATTGGGTGTACCCCAGAACTACAATCAGCTCAAGCTGTTCTTTTCACTGTGATTGCAATAGAGCAGTCCACTCAGGCAATACCTATACCACTGGGGGGGGGGTAAACTCACGCTTATTTTGAGCGGGATTGTATATTACATTGAGACCCCTTATTTATGTTGTTGCACTGTATAGGTATCCCCAGAACCTTGACCGAATGCCTTACCCCTTATTTCTGAAAAGTGCTTCGTGAGTATTCCTACTATTTCCTGAAAAGTGAGACTTAAGACACAGATTCTCATGTAAGTGGCAAATAAGCTACCAATATCCTATGAACCAGAAGGATACTCTAAGTGCTAAAAAAAAAAAAAACTGCTTGCCATCTTTTAAAATACTCCAAAGATATGCAAACTAAATGCTGAGAGTTTAAAAAATCTACCTCCCTTCCCTTGAGAAGGTGTTTCTGGTTGTTGAGATAAGAAAGTAAAGCAATCTTTTACTCAAATTTTGCAAGTGTAGTTAATTATAATTGTTGAAGTTCAATTATGCTAAGCTAATAATAGTAGCCACCATTTATTTGGCTCTTTATACCAGATAGTATGCCAAGCTATTTACATATCTTTTTTATTCCTTACAATCACTTAATGAAGGAATGTACTGTTATCTTTGTCTTACAGATTAAAAAAAACAAACAAAAACAAAAAAAACCCACAAAAAAATGAGGAGGCCTAGAAATTAGCCTGAGGTCACATAGCAACTCCATGTTGGAGTCAGGATTTGAACTCAGAACTTTCTGAACTCCCAAGCCTCACAAGCAATAATATTATTAGGTATAATAAGGTATACTAAGGTATGTCACAATGAGCTATATTTGAGTTAATTTGTTGCTACTTCTCAAACTAAGCATTCTGATTTTCAATCCTTACTTCCAGCTTCCAGGGAAAATGTCAAGACAAAGTTTCACTCTGGTCAGTTACAGATCATTCTTAAGTTATCTCGGGGTGTTGGCAACTCAAATACCTGTCACAAAGTACCTTTTTTTCTGCTCTTAATTCATGAGGTTGGGCCCCAAGTCCCCAAAGCACTTTCATCTCCCATCAGAGAGGCCTTATGAAGAGAACTGATGCCCGGTTTCATCCCAAGGTGAGCTCTCAACAGTGCTCTGCAACCATGACCTCACCTCTCCAGTGGGGGTCACCTTTGGGAGAGTTCGGCCACCAGGAGCTGGGCATCCACAGGACAGGAGCAGAATAATGAATTACCCACTTGAAAATTCAAGGGTAATTTTGAGGGCCTGGATTTTTAACATTTCTTCTGGTAAGCATCCTAAGTTCTGTCAATAAAAAAAAGACTGATCTTTAAACACAAGCAAGATTTAAATCCAGGTTACTTTTAGAAGATCTTAGTATCCATTTGAGTACCACGAGGTAAGCTTTGATAATTAACTCCATAAACCTGAAGCCAGCCTTCACCACCCTGCCTCCCCCTTCAGGCCCAGCGGCAGACTCGGAAAGCCTCCCCACTCCTTATTACTTCTTGTCCCTTATCAGTTTATTTAGGGGGAAGTGTCTGGGCAAAGAGAACAGTAACAGCATGGCAGGTACTGACTGGATAGTTATTTCATACACTGTAAAGCCTAGTCAATAAAATTTATCTACTACGGAATTTGTAATGTGATAAATTGGTCTGAGGTTTGTATTTGCACCATGAATAAAAAGGGTGTGCTCGGCAAATACGTAATGTGTCCATAATTATAATTTGCAAAGAAAGAGGATGTTCAGCATGAAGGAATAAAACGTGTCTTTTGCTGTGGTCTGAATTGCGTCCATCGTCGCTCCTTCGGCGGGCGGCAGATTCCTACGTTGAAGCCCCAACCCGCGTGCGGTAGTATTTGGAGGTGGGGCCTTTGGGAGACAATTAGGTTTAGGTGAGGGCCTGGGGGTGGAGCCCTCCTGCTGGGATTAGTGCCCTGATAAGAAGGTTCAATGCAGAGCTTGCTTGCTCTCTCCAGCCTTGTGAGGCCCCAGCGAAAAGAGAACTCCCACCAGAACCCTGACCGCTATTGGCACCCTAATTTCGGACTTCTGGCCTCCAGAGCTGTGAGTAAATTAATTTATGTTGTGTTAAGCCTCCCAGGCTGTGTTGTTGTGCTGTGGCAGTGTGAGCTGGTGAATACATCTTACGTTAACTTTGAAACACGTTATTTGCATGCAAAGATAACTAATAATTTTACAGTTACTGCTTGCGTGTGTGTTCATTAAAGCAAAACTGATAGGACCACTCCTTGGCGATGCTTTTACGATCCTCTTTAACTTGGATGTGATAAAACTGCCTTTAAAAAAATTGCATGATGCGGCTTTTTCCATAGTTTGGACAGAGTTGGAGCCAATTAGGCAGGATTTGTGAAGTTTTACTCTTCTACCCCAAAACTCTGAAGAAGTTATTATGTATCATCACAAATGAAATGTTATAGCCCATAAGACACATGGGCTCATTCTCACAGTACAATTTTGTATTTTGTTGTAAGAACATTAAAATGGAATGGTTTACATGGGTAATCACTGAAGCTAGGTTATCAAGGACGAGTTCATTGAACTATTTTCTATTTCTGTGGACATTTTAAAATATAATACAAAGTTCTAAGGGAATATATATGCACTTACGAGCCACCTGTGAACTAATGAGTGGACAGATTGATGCTGCAACGCAAGTGTGGTTGCTTAGTTGTGTTTTGATCCATAACCATTTTAAAAAGTGGAAAATAACCACCTCCTGGCCCCTTTTTGTGAAAAATGCAAACTGTGCCAGTTGCCTTGAATGGAAGAGAATGTTTACACTCTATTTTCACAGCTGCCTTATCAGTTTCCTCAACTCCATTAGGGTGGAGCGCAGGGAGCTATGGGAGGATAGGGGGGCTTTGTTGTGGTTTGAAGATAACCGTATCTTCCCAGGCTAACCTCCTGAAGAGGAGCGAAGACCTCTCCCCAGAGGGGGAAGAAAGTAGGACCTTAAAGAGGGCTTCTTCGAGTTTACCGAGTGGCTGAAGCTTAACAGTCTGTGTAAACCTCTACCAGCCTTGTGGGAAAATGATTTGGTATTCAATTGTTCTCACTTGGGCACTTTCCCAGACTATGTGTAGTTCAACTAGATAAAGCCTCGGTTCCATTCTGCCCCTCCTCCTCCTCCTCCCTAAAATTTCCTGAGCCCTAGGTGTGGCAGGCTGGCTTTGTTCTGGATGAAGTAGGGCAAGAGCTATCAGGTAAATAAGGAAGGTACCGCTTCAGTCTTCTTGCATGCTGGTCATGGCTGTGTTCTCTTGGCTTCAGTGTGGAAATGAGAATTTCCACAATTTCAAAGGGAGTGTCTGCTACTGTTGATCACTAGCTGAATAATTACTTAGGTTCTTGACCTCTTTACATGCTCTGGATTTCCCTGGCTATAAGATATGAATTGAGCTGAGGACTTCAGAGAACAGGAGGAACTTTTTTTTTTTTTTTTTGCAGAGTTTTCATTTTACTCATAACCTAGTTTTAGACTGGACATGTGGGTGGTGAGTATCCAGGCCCTTCGTAAGGCATTACACAATATACAGTGTGGATAGAAAAGTACCTATAACCCACTTTAAAAAAGTGTTTCATAATATAGACCTGAAATTCTCCAGGGCGTGGAATTACTGACACTGTTTCTTGATGGAAGAGAGGAATTCTTAAATACTTATTGTTCCTGTAGTTCACAGGGTAGAGGAAGAAAGGAGGCCAAGGGTGAGGACAGATGAAGGTAGTTGGGGAATGTCCTTTGGGACTTATCACCTGCTTATTGGTTCTAAGACTTGAACCCCAAATCTGGAAAAAGCTCCCATGTTCGGAGGATTGTAGTTGGTATAACTTTCATTTATCACAACAAATTTTCATCAGAAATTTTTGTTAAAATGAAGCCTGCATTAAGGTTTTCACTTTGCTGCTAGAATTTTTAAGGTAGATGTGTTCCATATTTTCGTTATCCTATTTTGAGAGCTTATAAGAGGTACGGCCATGTGGTTAGGCAGTTGGGAAAGTTAATAGAAGTTTATGAGTCATGGGGCACCTGGGTGGCTCAGTCAGTTAAACATCCAACTCTTAATTTCATTAAGTCATGAAATCTCAGGTTGTGATCTCAGGGTCTTGGGATGGAGCCCCTCATTGGGCTCTGCGCTCAGCGGGGAGTCTGCTTGAGATTCTCTCCCTCCCCCTTTTCGTGCTCTTGTGCTCACTCTCTTGCTTTCACTCTCTAAAATATCTTAAAAAAAAAAAAAGTTATAGTAGTCCCAGGTTTCAAGGATTTTTTTTTTTTTTAAAGATTCATTTGAGAGAGAGAGAGGGGGAAGAGAGAGAGTGGGAGGAGGAGCAGAGGGAGAAGGAGAGTGAGAAGCAGACTCTCTACTGAGCAGGGAGCCTGTTGCAGGGCTCGATCCCAGGACTCTGGGATCATGACCTGAGCTGAAGGCAGATGCTTCACCGACTGAGCCACCCAGGAACCCCTCAAGGATCTTACCTTTCGGTAATTTATCAAACTAATATTTGACTACCTACTAGTGCTAGGCACCATTCCAAGTGCTGGGCATATGGCAACACACAAGAAATCCAAGGCTCTAGTTCTAACAGAGCTTGTACTCCAATGCGACGAGACCCACACAGAAATGGGACATTAGGGAGTAATGAGTGTGAATACAAAAATAGGACAGGGTGACAATAAATGAGGGTTTTAAACTGGGTCATGAGGAAAGGCCACTCCAAGAAGGTGACACTGGAATTGAGACCCAAATAGTGGGAGGAAGCCAGTAATGGAAGATCAAGGAAATTCATATTCTAGGAAGAGGGAGAAAATAGTACAGAAGGTCCAAAACTTAATAAGCTTGACAAACAGAAAGACAGCAAGTGTGGCTGAAGGCGTAGAGAGGAGGGAAGGGGGTGAGCCAGTCAGAGGACCAGAAACCTGATCACATAAAGCCTTGAAGGCCAGATTTTATGCTAAATGCAATGGAAAGACCTTGAAGGATGTTAAGCAGAGGCATCATATTATCTGACTTGCATTTTAAAGTATTACTCTGGCCACCATGTGGAGAGTGGATTATATAAAGGGGCTGTAATAGTAACTCCGGTGAGAGAGGATGGTGGCTTGGACGAGAATAAAGATGGAGAGAAGCAGACAGAATTGGGATATTCTGGAGGTAGAGGAGAGTAGATAGCACTCGGTGGTGAATTTAATGAAGGGGGAGGGCGATGAGTGAGCCCCAGACTCCTGGCTTGGGCTCCTGTTAAAGTTATTTGCCAGATAAGGAAAGCTGAGAGAAGAGTAGATCAGGCTGGAAAAACAAGAGTTTGCCTTGGGGCATGTTAATTTGGAAATTAAACATCCAAATTAGATGTGAAGTAGGCAGCTGGTTAAGAAGGAAGGTTGGGCTGGAGATATAAATTTGGGAGTTATCAGCATAGAGAGTGGGATAGGAGCCAATGAAGTGGGTTGAAGAGAGGTAAGAAATGAAAACAGTGGCTACAGACAACTTTTTCTAAGACACTGCAAGTGGGGAATACAGAAATAGGGTTGCAAGAGTATATGGGGTCAAGGACAGGTTTTCAAAAGAATAGTTACTTTATTCCTTTTTTTTTAAGGTAGGAGAGCTAACCTGCGTTTTAAGCCGATGGTAATGAAGCAGGGCAGGGAAAAATTACAGTCTGGAAGGCTCTTTGGGGATTACCTATTGCATCTCCTCCAATCATAGACCTAAAGAATGAAGACCATTTGGGAAACTTAAAAGCATAGCTGTTTGGTGTATATGTATTGCCTTGGAGAGGCTTTGGGAGAGGAGAGGGACAGAGAGAAAATGAACATGGAGAAAGTGGGATTAGAGAGGGCAGGAGAATAGGGAATATGACTCAAAATAGCACGGAGTCAGAAAATCTGTGGGACCCCGGGAGGAGGCTAAGGAACGAACAAGTTAGGTTTCTACCTTCTAGAGACAAAAATCTTTCCAGACCTGATGAGTTCCAACATCCACCAAGCCTTTCTTGCCTAGAAGGCGCAGTGGTAAAGAATGGGGCTGACAAACTTGGCTCCACTTCTTGATGGAGGGGAAACAAGTTGGGAACTGCTCTGTGCCTCAGTTTCCTCACCTGAATATAAGCTTAGAAGTGCTCACTTCATGGGGTTAGCAGGTGGATTAACTGAGACCATCCTTGTAAAGCACATGGCACATTTAGGGTCATTCAAGGCAGTCCAAACCTTTGGGCAAATACTTAAGTTTTTTGGGGCCAGGGAACGTGTCTTATTCTTCTTTCTGTGACCTCTAAAATACAGTCTTAACTGCAAGTGAATTTTTAATGTTTGCCTTTTTCTCCTTTTCTTTCCCTTTCTTTTTGCTGTGCCTCACCCTACGTCTCCTTATCATCTTCCGGCCACCAAAGCCTGTCTCAAAACTCACCAGCCCTTCCGCTCTCGCTGCTCACCGCTTTACCTCATACCCTTGGCACTTACGGGTTTGGTCTCTAGAGTGTTCTGTTTGATGTCGATTCATAGAAACTCAGCGTGAGGTGAGGCTTTAGCTTCGTTCTGTCCTACCTCCCAAAGCAAGAAAGATTTTTAAGTATGATCCGCTTGATTTCAAAAAAGTTTATGCCAACCCTAAATTTACCCTTTGTTGGAGAGTTCATATATAATTCCTCTACTTCATCTAGTTGATTAACCCCATAAAGGTTGGTTTTCAGAAAGCTCTTTCACCCAACAGAGCTTCTCAGCCCCACGTTAATCTTTTAAAGATTTTATTTATTTATTTGCCCACAGGCAGGAGCAGGGGGAGGGGCAAGGGGAGCAGCAGACTCCCCGCTGAGCAGGGAGCACTGTGGGACTGGTGGGTCTCAATCTCGGGACTCCGGGACCATGACCTGAGCTGAAGGCAGATGCTTAACAGACTGAACCACCCAGGTGCCACCCCAAGGTCAACTGTGTGTGTGTATGTGTGTTTATGGGAGAAAGACATTTCCTATTAAAATGTAAGCTCAAGGACAGAGACCCTGCCTAGTTGTTGTTGTTGTTGTTGTTCTTCTTCTTCTTCTTCTCCTTCCTCTTCCTCCTCCTCCTTCCTCTCTCCTCCTCCTTCCTCTTCCTCCTCCTCCTTCCTCTTCCTCCTCCTCCTTCCTCTTCCTCCTCCTTCCTCTTCCTCCTCCTTCCTCTTCTTCCTTCTTCTTCCTTCTTCTTCTTCCTTCTTCTTCTTCCTTCTTCTTCTTCCTTCTTCTTCTTCCTTCTTCTTCCTTTTCTTCTTCTTTCTTTTCTTCTTCTTCTTTCTTCTTCTTCTTTTTCTTCTTTCTTCTTCTTCTTTCTTCTTCTTCTTTCTTCTTATTATTATGAAATATTTCAGCCGCAGGAAAAACCGGAGGTAAAAATAAATACGCAAATGTGTATATTTCATCCAGTTTAAAATATTACTTGCACAAATTGTAGCTATGTTCCCTCCTACCCATAAGTAATCTCTATCTTGAATTTTGGGTTTATCATTCCTATGCAGATTTTTATCCTTTGCATATTTATGTGTCCCTATCAGGTTCTGCTTTCCTAGGGTTTCTGATATGAACACATAGTAGGTTCTCAAAATTTGTTGAATGAATGATGCTTCCTTGAGGACAGGAACTGGGTCTTGTCTTTCCTTTTCTGTTACTTTTCCCAAAATCTTTCTCACATACTGGGCCATTTGGAGGGCAAGAAAAAAGGTGCTTAGCTGTTGTTGGCCTATATAAAATCTATGACATAAATTACAGCTGTCCCACAAATTCTCATGATGTCTACCTCTACCAGGGACAGAATGGAATAGTACAAAGTTGGTTATTACTCCTGTCATACAGGGAGAGGAGTTTATTGGGAACCCTGCTTGTTGCCATTTGTGGATACTTGGTATCCTATCTGCCCTTCTGGGCACTGGCTCCTCTCTTTTCCACAAGAGAGTATGGTCTGCTTAGACTCCACTAATGAGAAGCACTTGCATGATATTTGGGAGAGAAAGAAAAGGAGAAGCCATTGTTTTCTGGGGGGTGTAATGGGCAGCAGCAGCGGGAATGGCTGACATGGGATTTTTGCCTACGGCTTTTAGGTATTCTGAGAATCCACTCTACAGGCAGCTGAGATCAACAGCAGTGGCTTCCTTGTGATTCCTGCACTTCCAGATTCTCTGAAAGGGTTTCTAACCGCCATTCCTCCTGCAGTTTTCTTAGAGTTGTGAAAGCCTCTAATTCCCTGTGTTAAACCCTTTCCTGTTGGAAATACATACAGCAGTGACTGTTTTCCTGACTGTACCATGATGGATAAAAGAACCTAGTCCACAAGCTTCCATCGGAAACCCTAGGACAGTAGAACTTATTATAGAGGCTCCTGAAGAAGAGTTATGATGGGATCTTTGGAGGTCAGGAGTCCAGGATTGGGGGCTCTTCAAGTTGTCACCCAAACCTGTGATTGCAGGATCCGAGGAAATAGGGTTTATGGTAAAATGAATGCAATTAATGTTGAGCCTATAAAACTGTGTGGAGTCCACTGAAGCCAAAGAAGTGAGATACCAACAATTATTTTAGTGTTGCACACATTTAACCACAGAATGTATCTGAAGAACACAAGAAACCAGTAACCGGGTGGAGCTCTGGTGGCTAAGGGACAGGATGGGGAAGAGTCACTTTCCACTGCATATGGTCTTGTACCTTCTGAATTTCATACTGTTTACATCTATTAGTCACTCCAAAAATATATTTATATATTTTTAAAGATTTTATTTTATTTGAGAAAGAGTGTGAGACAGAGCACAAGCAGGGGGAGGGGCAGAGGGAGAAGCAGACTTCCTGATGAGCAGGGAGCCTGACACATAGGGCTCAGTCCCAGGACCCTGGGGTTCATGACCTGGGCCTGGGTCCCAGGACCCTGGGGTTCACAGCATGAGCCAAAGGCAGATGCTTAACCCACTGAGCCATCCAGGCGCCCCAACAGATTTATATTTAATAGCAACAGTTGTATACTGGTTTTTGTGTACTGATTTTGCAGTCATCAGATTTTCAAAAATCACAAACTCTGAAAACATAAAATGTTGACCGTGAAATGAAGAAACAAGAACTTGTACCCACTGCTTATAGGAATTTGTGGGACTACTTTCGGGGGCTTGGGGAGGGTGTCGACTTGGTAATGCCTAGTAAAGTTAAAAATATATAAACCCCATGATCAGTAATTTTCCTTCTGTTTATATAATCTGGAGAAACCCTCCTATCAGGAGAAAGGTACAAAGATGTTCATTGCAGTATTTAATAGTAGAAAAACTGGAATCATAAAAATGTCCATTAACACAATAATTAGATACAAAAATGAAATACTATGCAACAGTTAAATGACCTAGCTTTATAAATACCAACATGGTTCGTTCTCAAAGATGTATTCATGAGAAAAGAAAGATCACTCACTGCTGAGTGATCTAATATGATAACATTTAGGTAAAGTCTAAAACATACATACTAATAGTAAAGTATATATATATTTTTAAAGGGCTAGAAGGTTTCATACCTGATTCATGATAGCAGTGGCCTCTGTTAAGAGAGAAGAGAGGGATTGGGATGGAAAACCAAAGAAACTTCATCTTTATTCTTTTTTTTTTTTTTTAAGATTTATTTATGAGAGAGAGCTCACATGAGAGCAAGATGGTGGGGAGGAGTAGTGGGAGGAGGACAAGCCGACTCCAGGCTGAGCACAGAGCCCCACATTGGGGCTCAATCCCAGGACCCTGAGATCATGACCAGAACCAAAACCAAGAGTTGGATGCTTAACCAACTGAGCCACCCAGGTGCCCCTATTATTCTATCTTTTTTTTTTTAATCTGAAGTAAAATGATAAATTTTCTTGCATTCTGGTAGTGCATAGTTTTATATCATCTGTACTTTTCTATTGTACTCTTAAAAATAATGCATATTCCATATTCTCCCACTCATTCCCCAACCCACTGCAGTTTGGATTGTGTCCTACATCAGTCAGGATCCTAGCAGGAAACAAAGGGCACAAATGGGTAATTTGAGTAGAGTTTAATATAGGGACTATTTACAAAGATGCTGACAGGATACTGAAGCCAAAAGAATAGTGTGGCACCCCAAGGGCTGGTAACAGCAGGAAGCTGTCATTACCCTAGGCCTGCAGGAAAAGGGGAAGGAGCCTTTACAGGAGCACAGGCTGAGTGAGTACTGTATGGAAAGGATCCCCCCAACAAGAGTGTTGGCCTTCAAAAGGAATGTAGGCAGGCCATGGTGACCCACGTCAAGGGAGCCAAACAAGATAGACACCTTGACCCTTCTCTCCTTGCTCCCTCTGATTTCCTGTTAATATTCCCCCATTGACCAAGCCCAATTTGAAGCCAGAGGGCCAGGAAATCCACTGATGCTGCTCCATACAGGTCAGCCTCCCAGGACTCAGAGCAGGGACAAACCAAGGGTATCCACAGGCCCCAAACATCTCACCAAGTTGGCCCATGCCTGCTCACTGTCAAATCCAGGAGATACTTAAGATTTTTTGTAAACCTAGCTTCTTGGTTCCATTTTATAATTTTCTCCTCCTTTTTATCCCCTCCTCTAGTTTTTCAACTAACTCAAATTGCTCCTGGCTAGTCTTGTTTGCTGGAAACTTTCTCTACCTTTCTCAAGTGCTAAAATTCTCCAGGTTTCCATTTCTGACCCTCTTTACCCACTCCTTCACTCCCATGTACTTAATTCCCACTTCTTTTTTTTTTTTTAAGATTTTATTTATTTATTTATTTGACAGAGACAGCCAGCGAGAGAGGAAACACAAGCGGGGGGAGTGGGAGAGGAAGAAGCAGGCTCCCAGTGGAGGAGCCTGATGTGGGGCTCGATCCCAGAACGCCAGGATCACGCCCCTGAGCTGAAGGCAGACGCTTAATGACTGAGCCACCCAGGAGCCCCTTAATTCCTACTTTTTTGCTGATGAAGAGTTAAAATCTTTATTTGTAGCTGGGACCTCTCAACTCCAAACCTGTTGATGACCTGTGACTCTCACAGAGACCTGAAGGTCAGCATGACTGAACCAAACACAGCCTGTTTCCCTGTAGACCTATTCCTCCTTTGAGTTCCCTCCAAGCAAATTAGCCTGCTGCCACCTTCTACATCCTGTCCAATTCTCTTTTCCTTGAAGTGGGGCTGATCAAGAGAGCTCAACCAGGCACAGAAATGGTGAGCTATTTAACTGGATTTACCCTGGAGAGGTGACTGAGCTGGGCTAATAAGATCAGAACCAGAATATCCAATCTAGGTGGATTCTCACCTGCACTGAGCATTAGAATTACCTGTGTACCTGGACCCCTTCCGAAACCAGTTAATCCCCAAACCTGGTATTGTGACTGAGAAAGAAAAATACATCCCCTATGTGTCTTTACACTCAATACTACAACGCTACTTTTAACACCAGATGTGTAGGTTTTTCACACCTCAAGCAATTCTGTAATACCAGCTGCATGTCCTATAACTTAATTCTGACACTGGAGAAAATGTCAGAGAGCACAGGTTAAGGGTTCATCTCCCTACTTCAGATGCCAGTTCCAAGTCCAGACTGTGCCCTGTGCTTCTGACAGCTCAGTTATAAATCTGAACCTCCCCGACTCCTCTCTTCGGGTTGGATTCATTTGCTAGGGCGGCTCACAGAACCCAGGAAACCAGCTTGCTTACTAGATGACTGGTTTATTGCAAAGCACATTAAAGGATACAAGTGAGAACAGCCAAATGAAATGATACATAGGACAAGCTCTGGAAGGGTCCTGAGCGCACAAGAGCTTCTGTCCCAGTGGAGTTTGGAGTTTGTCACCCTTCCAGCGCATGGATGCAGACTTATTCACCAATCAGATCTCCAAACCCTATACTTTTGGATTTTTATAGAGGGTTCACTACGTAGACATGACTGTGTTAAGTCACCAATGGCCAATGATTTAATTGTTCTCTAGCCCCTCTACCCTACCCAGAGATGGTTTGGAGGGGGGGTGGAGATGAGAGTCTGAAAGTTCCAGCCTTCTAACCTTGGTTGGTTCCCCTGGCAACCAGCCCCCATCCTTAGGGGCTTTCCAAAAGTCACCTCATTAACATAAACTCAGTGTGGCTGAAAGGGTCTTGTTACGAATAACAAAAGACACTCACTTTGGGCTCTGAAGCTATTTCAGGAACGGAGGAAAAACTAAATATTATAACAAAAGGTGGCCCTTTACAAGGGTTTTAGGAGCTATGTGCCAGAACAGTGGGCCAAATATATATTTCTTATAAATCACAGTATTACAGGACAGAATGGTGCCCCCCCATTCCTATGTTGCAGCTCTAACTCCAAATATGACCATATTTGGAGATAAGGCCTGTAAGGAGGTAATTAAGGTTAAATGAGGTCATAAGAGTGGGGGCCCTAACCTGATAGGACTGGTGTCCCTAAAAGAAACAGACACCAGAGCTCGTTCTCTCTGCCAGTGTTTGCACAGGGAAAAGGCCATGTGAGGACGTATCAAGAAGGTGGCCATTTGCAAACCAACGAGAAAGGCTGCATCGGAAACCACCCTGACAGCACCTTGATCTTGGACTCCTAGCCTCCAGGACTGTGAGGAAAATAAATTTCTGTTGTTTAAGCCACGCAGTCTGGAGTATTTCGTTGCAGCAGCCCAAGCAGACAATCACACCTGGGAGAGTCCAGTCAACTCCCTGGGCTAATTCTAATGCACAGGCAGGCTGGAGAAGCCCTGAGCTAAACAGAAAACAGATGCCTATAGAAAGACTACCAGTCAAGGTGACAAGCCGGGGAAGCAGAGAGAAACAGCCCAGCTGAAGGGAAGCCAGCTGGAGGATGCTTTTAGCCTCCCTTAGCAGTTTCAGCTGAGCCTCCCAGGACCATGCCCAGTAATTAAGGCCATCAGAGTAGGTTGGCCATGCCCTTGGCAGTCACCAGCTTCTAGTAATCCCGCCTCCTAAATAGTTTCCACTTCCCCCTCCTCTCCATCCGCACTGCCCTTTCCTCCTATACTCTAGTGTGGGGGTTGGAAGAATGCCACTCACTGGCCAAATCTGGCCCACCACCTGTTTCTAGAAAGCCATCCTGGAGCACGGTCACACTTACTTGTAGATCTATTGTCTACGGCTGCTTTTTGTATGACAACAGCAGAGTTGAATATTTGCACCAGAGACGACAGAGCCCACAGGACCTTAAACTATTCACGGTCTGGCCCTTTACAGAAAAGTTCTGCTGACCCCCGCTCCAGTAGATGGCTGCACGAATGGGGGTTAGGCCAGAGATGAGTCCTTTCTACATTAGTGCCTCATTGGTCCAAAAGAATAAACATCTCTTCACAGTGTACCTAAGTCAGTCCCTGCTGCGTACCTACTATGTGCCAGACTCTATGGTTAAGAAGTAGGGGTAGGACAGTCGATAAGAGCTGTATTACCCTCACACTCGGGCGAGAGGGCCCCTCACGTGAGACAGCCGTGCGGGCTACAAGTACGTACAGACACAGACATGAAGAGTGGGTGGTGCTTCCATCGCTTGGGCCCTTGGGCTCAGCATTGCACAGCGTGGCCTGTAACTCTGAACAACTCTTCCTACAGCCCACGCCATTTGGGCCCCAGGAAAGCTCTTTGCTGCACCCCTGGCAGTATAAGCTTAAGACTGAAAGGACTAGAGGGAATGTGTCAACGCCACAAAGATGTGGTTTGTGCCACTGCTGATGTTAGAGAAGGATACGTTGGCCTGGGGGGAGGATATGAGCAGTGGAAGGGCTCAGGTAAGAGAAAAGGCAAATAAGTTGTCAAAACTCCCTTTCAGCGTGAATGCAATAAATTGTTGCAAAACAAAGTGTGATTTCCCAGTGGGGCTGAAGGTCCGTATCCTTGCTTCTCTTCAGGTTCTTTTAATTCCTAGTTTTGTTTTTTTTTTTTAAGANGTTTTGTTTTTTTTTTTTTAAGATTTTATTTATTTGACAGAGAGAGAGAGACAGCCAGCGAGAGAGGGAACACAAGCAGGGGGAGTGGGAGAGGAAGAAGCAGGCTCCCAGCAGAGCAGGGAGCCTGATGCGGGGCTCAATCCCAGAACTCTGGGATCACGCCCTGAGCCGAAGGCAGATGCTTAATGACTGAGCCACCCAGGCGCCCCTTAATTCCTAGTTCTGAGGGTACTTATGAAATAGTGGGATAGTGACTGTATTAAACAANGGGCTCAATCCCAGAACTCTGGGATCACGCCCTGAGCCGAAGGCAGATGCTTAACGACTGAGCCACCCAGGCACCCCTTAATTCCTAGTTCTGAGGGTACTTATGAAATAGTGGGATATTGACTGTATTAAACAATTCATATTTGCACGCATAGGTCTAGCTTAGCATATGAAGAATGATATCAATTCTTTACATTGTCAACTAGTAGACATTGCACACAAGAGTTGGAATCCTTTTATTTATATGTATTTACTAAGATTTCATTATTTTATGAAATTAAAATGTAGCTTTTAACAATTTTAATTCATTAATTATACTTACTGCCTTTTAAGATCTAGTTTTTAATAATTTTGAAGAATAGCATATATAATCATGATTTGCTTATTTTTATTTCAATTTGCTTTTTTTTTTAAAGATTTTATTTTTAAGTAATCTCTACACAGCCCCGAGATCAAGGGTCACACATTCCACTGACTGAGCCAGCCAGGCGCCCCTACTTCAATTTGCTTTTGATGAAAATAACCCAAATTTTGTACTTTCAATACAATTAACTTTATTTTTAATCCTTTAGATTATGAGCAACTGAACACATATTGTGTAAAAATCAGATTATAGTAACATAATTAGTGGTTAAGCTGAAGGAAGACAAGAAAAAAATTTTTTAAATATACACTAGTTCTTAAATTGTGTGTCATTTTCATGACTCATCTAAGCATGACTGGTCTATTAGGGGGACACTCAGACATTCATAATAATTGTCTTGACTATTTTGCCAGTTTTTAATCCCCTCAGTATCCTAGCTTTACATGTATTTTTCTTTTTCTTTTTTTAAAGATTTTATTTATTTATTTGACAGAGATAGAGACAGCCAGCGAGAGAGGGAACACAAGCAGGGGGAGTGGGAGAGGAAGAAGCAGGCTCACAGCAGAGGAGCCTGACGTGGGGCTCGATCCCATGAGGCCGGGATCACGCCCTGAGCCGAAGGCAGACGCTTAACCGCTGTGCCACCCAGGCGCCCCTTTACATGTATTTTTCACCACATATGAAGGAATACTTGTCAGCGTAAGAATATAAAGACATTATTTAACTGTCTTAACTTGTAACTTATAATGTAGTGTTATAATGCTTAAATATTTGAACGAATGAAACATGGGACTTTATTTATAGTCTTGCTCCAGGGCCCACAAATGGAGAAGCAGGCCCGCAAGACAGACCCAGCCTCCAGCTCCTCGAGGGGCTTACCGTCTAGTGAGACATACTGGTGGGCAGATGTAGTTACTGTTGTGACACAAAAATAGAGTGCTAGAAAAAGCTATAGAGGGGATGGGGTGTGGTCAGGGAGGACTTCCTGGAGGAAGTTATTACTAGGCTAAGAGCTGAAGGATAAGTAGGTATTAACCAGGTGAAGGAAGGGAAGGAGTAGACGTGGCAAAAGGACATAAGAGGAGAGTTGAGGCAGAAGGAGTGATCTATGGCAAGGACAGGAAAGCTTTTCTATAAAAAGCCAGATAGTAAATATTTGAGGCTTTGCAGGGCATGGAGTCTCTGTTGCCACTACGCTGATGTTGAGTATTGTATGTTGCATGTTGTATTGTGGACGACACCTGAGTGAATGGATAGGAATGTGTTCCAAAAGAACTTTATTTACAAAACAGGGAGCAGGCCCATGGATCCTAGTTTGCTGACTCCTTGGTATATGGGAAGGCCCGGCGTTGGGAGAAAGCAGAGCTGAGGGACTGACAGTTGATCAGTACAGCTGTTGCGTAGAGGGTGAGGTGGGAGCAGGAGGTGAGGAGACTGGGGAGTTAAGAAGAGGCTGCAGAAAGTGGGTGGGAGGAGTCTGGATGCAGAGACTGGAGAGACAGCTGCTGTAGGCATCCTGAAGTCCCTGAGCAAAAGGAACAAAGTGAATGGTTTGGAAGGGTATTCTGTGAGTGGTGATGGGGAGGAAGAGGGAAGAAGGTCAAGGTTGACTCCCAGACTTTGGCAGACAGTGGGCAGATGGCACTGGGGGAGGTGGGAGACTGGGGGGAAGCTAAGTTGAGGGGAGGGTTGGCGATGGGCGGCAAGATCTAGTCCCCAGAAGGTTCAGTTCAGTGCCTGCCACACACACTTGGCTATACATATGCAGGGCTTTTTTTGTCAGAAATGTGGCTGGCAGTTTCTATGAAAGTACAGTCTATAAATCCTGAGAAAGTCAGAGGGAAGCTGAACGTGCAGAGTGAGATATCTTTGCAGTGACAATTTTGGGGAAGAATGACTACTGACAGGTTTTTCTCTGGCCTCTGGGGACTGCAGGCTTGTTACTGGGGTTCCCTTTTATTCACAACGAATGTAACAGCCCAAGGACCCAGTATTGGCTGATAACAATAGCCAACTTGGTCAGAAACCCTGCCTCTCCAGGCGGTACATCCAGTCAACCACGTGGGTTGGCACATCAGACCTCAAGAGTCCCAAGATGTAAGATTTGCTGTGGAGGGTGGGGATGTTCCTACGCACCCCCCATCCCCCAGGGTGGCATCCTGTGTAAAATGAGGGTGTGCTAGAGAGAGGCGGGTGAGCTGGGTGGGCTTGGGGGGCATTACTTGACATACCGCCTCACTGGGGTGGGTTGGTGCTAAGTGCTGTCGTCTGTCAAGCCAGAACAAGGGTCCTGTTTGCATTGCTGAAACAATTTAGATTCTCTGAATGAGAATTGATGGGCCTGTGGCATTTGTCATCAATCAGAAGTACACTCCGTGGAGCAACTGCCTTAGAACAAATGGGTCTGGGGCTCTTTGAGGAGCAGTGGCCCCAGTGACAGGGCGGGAAAGCAGGTGCCCCGTGGTGCCTCTTAGGGCTCTGCCTGGAGTGTCCTAGGCCTCTATCCTCTCACCCGCATGAAGGCCTCCCTGATTCCCCTCTTGCCCCCTTCTAATCCGTAACCCACCAGACTGCCTATGTGACCTTTTTAAAATGTAAATTGGATCTTGTCACTCCTGCTTAAAAGCCTTTACCGGTTTCCCACTGCATTTAAGAGAAAATCCGAACTCCTCCCCATGGCCTGCAAGCCTGCCCACCTGCAAGCCTGCTCACAGTGGCCCAGGTCTCCCTCTCCAGCTTCTCTCCCCGAGAATTCCTCCAGCCCAGCCATGCTGGCTTCTCTCAGTCCTCCCAATACCCCAAGCTCCTTCCTACTTTTGTGTCTTCCTTATTCCCTTATTCTAGAAAGCTCTTTGCACTCCCCACCCCTAACAGGGCTAGCTCCTTCTTTAACGTCAGCTATCCGCTTCAAAATCATTACCTCACAGCGACCTTTCCTGATCGCCCAGGCTAGGATGGGTCTCCCTCTCTTGTTTTGGCACATGACCAAGGTCTTTTTTTCTTTTTATCCTAAAACTTGATATAACTTATAATCTTACAATTTTGTGTGTGCTTGTTTATTGTCTGTCTTCCCCCCCCCTTCTCCCAGCCCCACTATCAGCTCTTTGGAGGCAGGGACCATAATTAATTTGTTCACCACTGTGTTCCCAGAGACTAGCACAGTGCCTGGCCCATGTATGCTCCATAGATATTTGCTGAGTAAATAAAAAGCCATTCAACTAATCCATCAATTGATATGTCCATCCATCGCTGTCTGTGTCCATGTCCATGTGTGTAAACGTATAACTTCTGTTCTGGTTATCTGCGCTGGATCACACACCATTGAATTGAATGGCTTAAAACAGCATTATTATCTCGTGTTCAGTGCGTTTGATGGCCTCAGTCGAGCAGTTTTTCTTGGGATAGTTCATGTGGCTGTAGTCTAGTGGCAGCGGGAATTCTCTGAAGTGATGGTCGATGCTGGTGGCAAGGGGGCGTGCGGCCGGGCTGCCAGCTAGAATGCCTACTTGTGGATGCCCCGTGTGGCGTGGACTTTCACGGCTTGGTGGCTGGGTTGGGGAGGGGGTGTCCTGAAGGAGTATCTCCCTTTGCCTAAGAAACCCAGGCAGAGGCTGCACTCAGAAGTCCCACAGTGTCACTTAAGCCCTATTCGCATAGTCACAAGTCACAAGGCAGCTCAGATGCGAGGGAGGAACTTTCGCAGGGGGCTACTACTAGTCCTGAGAGGCATGGCTGGCTGGAGGCCATCTCTTCTGTCATGATTATGCAGATGTGTCTCTTCCTCATTTACTTTCCTGTGTTTATTTCTCTTAGGCTCCGGCCCAAACCTTTTATGATCTGTGTCCTTCACTGCAGTGACACTTATTGGTTGAAGTGGAGCGTCTCTTCCCCAAAGTTTTCAGAGGGCTGAAATTAGTCATTCGGTTTCCAGCTACGCCAGGAAACTGGTCTACACTTTGGATGTTAGCTGGCTGTGGGAGGAGCAGCAGTCTTTCTGTGCCTCTTGGTGTGGTGGGAGGGAAGCCGGTGCTGCTGGCCAACGTCCAGGGATCCTGGTGCTCACGGTTTGTTGCCAAGCGCGGTGCACTGACCCCGGTCAGCTCTCCCAGCCCTGAAATCACTGGCTTGGAGAGCCAAGCTGGAGGAGATGGGACAGTTTCAAGGGTCGAAGATGCCAGCCCTGTCTCGGTTTTGCTTTATAACTAGTGTTTTTATCCAAATGTGAAAAGCTCTCCCTCCCCACCTCTCTTGCACTCCCACACCACGCCCCCCCTTTCCGAATGTCCTTCCAACTGCTATTTTTGATTCTGGCCTCGAGGCGAATGTTTCACTGTAGCAGAATTACTGTAAGATTCCTTCCTGGGCTCCCACAGATTATGGGACAGTTCCCTAGAGAACCCCAGAAGCCTACCCCTTCAGAAATGGCCAAAGGCCGTCCCAAAAAGCACATCTAAGGAAACAGAACTATCCTAAAAGTTTATCAGAGGGATGGGTCAAACTGTAGGATTGTTTTTAATGGCATTGGCTGAATCTAGGTACGTTTTCTTTCTCTTGCACATCAAGTCAGTTTCAAAGCACCAAGGCAATTGAGGGGCAGAAAAATAAGTATTACGAAGTTTGCTGATGGGCCTTAAATGTACAGACCTGGGATATAAAAAGAACTCCAGTGGGCAGTGTATAAACAAGGAGAAAATCTTATCCAAAAACAACCTGTAAAACTGCAGAGGAAGCAGCATCCTTGAAAAACAATGAGTCATGAAACTTTTTTTCCTTCCTCTGATGGACGGAACATACACAAAAGGACTAGCGTGAATACTGATGCTAGGTGTTTCCATTTTCCTGCCATTTCAGCATGTCTGGGGAAGGCCTGAAGCCGGTCTGTGTCAGGTTTAAGAAGTAAGGCTGTCTGATTCATCATGAAAAGGAATCCTCCGATGAAACACTTCTGGAAACGTGTGTGTTGTCTTGAAGCAGTGCTCCTGGTTGCTAATTGGTTATTCCTTTCATGCTTTAGCTATCGAAATGCACACTTCACTTCAAATTCATTAGTTCGGTGCTAAGGCAACTTCAGATGGGCACATTTATTGGCTTCATTCTAAATGAATAAAAACAGGTTTAATGCCGAGGAGAAAAATGCATAGAAAATCCTTTCTTAAGAAAAAGAGGCAAGTCAGAATGTAATATGTAATTTACATGTTACAAAAGTTAATGAGAGGGGCGCCTGGGTGGCTCAGGCAGTGAAGCATCTGCCTTCGACTCAGGTCATGATCCTGGGGTCCTGGGATGGAGCCTCGGAACGGGGTCCCTGCTCAGCAGAGAGTCTCCTTCTCCATCTGCCCTTCCCCCAACTTGTGCTCGCTCACACGTGCTTGCGCGCTCGCTCTCTCTCTCGAATACATAGAATCTTTTTTTAAAGTTGATGAGAGTGAAGTGTTCCTGCAGAACTTTTCCGGGGACAGATAGAAAAGTGGACTTATGAGGACAAATGTTTAGGTGCTGAGTAGATTTGACTTCCTCATTCTTCTGTCTTTCATGTCCTTTGCTATGTGACTTTGCAGACTCTCCCCACCCCCCAAAAGGGGAAGAATAGATTTTCCTACCCTTTGACTCTGAGTTTGACCATTTGGTTTACATGTGCCAAAGAACAGTCATATAGGATGCAGATAGAGGCTTAGAAAAGCACTTGCTCAATTGGACATGTTACCGTTCTCTGCCACTGCCAAGAAAAGAATGTGCCCAAGCTGGCTGACTGGCCCCAGGGTGTGAGGAAAGACACGTGGAGCAGAGTTCCCCTGCTGACCTCAGCCTATAAGAGCGCCCCAACTGACTGTGCCTGCATGAGCAAGCCTGGTCTAGATCAGCCAACCCCAACCAATTCCTAGATGCATGAACTATGATAACAAGGGATTATTATTATGGTGGATCGCTATTGTTATTCAACAATAGTTAACCAACAGTGGTGTTATGGGGTCGTATAGTCTCTCCAGTGGTTCCATAACCTCAGACTAGCCCTAATATCTTAAGGGTTAATAACCAAATGAATCTACAGAGACATTAGTGAATATTTGCATACTAGGCTCACCATTCCTGTCCAAAATGACAGAAAGTCTTTCCTAGTCTAAGGAAAGATCCCAAACCTTTACCAGAAAGCTCCATCTTGGCTTGGGTTCCTCCCCAAGTTGACCTTGAGCTAAAGATTCAAGTGCAAGTAGTTTACTTAAGCAATAGAAGTGTGGGAGGGGGTGATGCAAGGAAGGGGTAGCAGACCATGACAGGTGTGTTACCAAGCCAGCTACTACTGTGAGCAACTGGAACTTAATCCCACTGGGCACATCTGAGAGCCAGTGTAGAAAGCACCTCAGAGGAATACCATCCAAAAGATGAGGAGATGGGGTATTTCTTTAGCTCCTGCCAGTCAGGCTCTGGCTAAGGGCCGCTGCAGGAGAAATGATCCCCAGCGCTTCCAGCCAGCCACACTAGCCGTAGCCAGATTGCACACCATCAGGCAAGGAAATGGAGGTGGTGGAAACTGGAAGTCTGGTGGCCCTGTGTTAGAAGTGGTAAGGTAAAGGGATGAAGGTGGGGCACTGACAACATCTGCTACTCCTTCATTCTGGTTTTACCTTTACTTGGGGAGCATGAAACCCTGATGGGATGCGTGCTTAGCAGGCCAAGCACGTGCAGATCAGAGCAGTGGGATACTTCATGTGCTGACGAGAGCAATGTGTTCCTCCATGCCAGTTCTCCTTTCTGCTCCTACATGTTTTCCTGTTGTTTCTCCAGTCCTATATCCTACCCTCCTATCACTTTCTAGGGTGTCCATTCCATTGGGGTGACATGGGTGGCAACACCCATGATTGGCTCTTATCACAGATGCCCACAAGTCAATAATTCAGGTCTGTCTGATACAAGGAGCAAGGAGATTAATGCTGTCCACGAAATTGGAAAAATGCCCTTTAATTAATTTTTTTATTTAAAATCAATTTAATTAACATACACTTTATCATTAGTTTCAGAGGTAGAATTTAGTGATTCACCAGTTGCATACAACACCCAGTGCTCATTCTATCATGTGCCCTCTAATGCCCATCACCCAATTACCCCATCCCCCTGCCCACCTCCTCTCCAGCAGGCCTTGGTTTGTTTCCTAGAGTTAAGATCTCTTATGGTTTTTCTTCTTCCCTGATTTCATCTTATTTTATTTTTTCTTCCCTTCCCCTATGTTCATATGTTCTGTTTCTAACACCCTTTAATTTTACAACATCCACAGACACTGTCAGGCTTCTCTCTGAAAGGCAGAGCCATCCAGTGAGATAAGTACAATCACACCTAATTCCACACAGTAGCTGTGGGTTTAAAAAGGCTTATATATTGATCAGTGTTCCTCAAACCTTTTCATCAAAGTCCTATTATCAGCAGAAAAAAAGTAAACGATGTACCCCACCCCTGCTGGTATCCCACAGTGGGTTTATTTGAATGTAAAAATGTGTTAGATTACTGAAGATGGACATGTCATGGACAGATGTTTTTGTCCGATAGCATCCTTTCCTTGGAAATCCTAGTCCCCTGCTGCATCATTGCTGTTGAGCTAACATTCGTGATGGCCCTGATCCCTGGTCACAGGGCTGGGCTGCTGACCCAGGCAGGGCTGACTATGGTACCCCACTGGCACATATCTCCAGCAAGGCCCAACAGCAGTCTCTTTCTTTAATAGGTGTATGGATAGGAGAAGTTCCTTTTTCTTCTTTTTTAAAAGATTTTATTTTTAAGTGATCTCTATACCCAACGTGGGGCTCGAACTCACAACCCCCAAATCAAGAATCACGTGCTCTACCACTGAGCCAGGCAGGACCCCCAGTAGAAGTTCTTTTTCTTCTTCTGGGTAGCTCAGCAAGGTAAATAAAGATCTGGAGTTGCCAGCGAACAAATGCAACGTAGAGAAAGCCTACACACACAATAAAGCCAAGCAAAACAAAGAGAGAGCTAGAGCTCCGGGAATATAATTGGAGCAGTGTATCCAACCACACCTGAAGCTTCATAGGACTTCTGGTCAAGTGCCCTCCATAAAGGGCAGGGGGGGGTTGCTTATTAGGCTAGTTCATTTCCACCTGGAAGATTCCTAAATTGTTCCGTAAAATAGACATTCCAGAAAAAGTGCCTGGTTCATCCTGTGGCTCCTAGCACATTGTCACGTATCCCCTAGGAATGTGTGAGGCCTTATATCTTTATTTCGGAGATGCTGGACTGTAGCTCTGCCTCAAACCAATTTTGATTCTGAACACTTTTGCTCTAAACTTTCCCAGCCCCTCCCCAACCTGAGCCTCCTGGGAAGATCTCAAGCTCTTTGCTGTGTCCTATCCCAAGTACCTATCTGCCCCACCCCCCAACACTGTTCCCTCTACCACTTACAGGTTTATTGCCCTCCCCTCTTGGATGCTGTGCTATCCACTTAATATCACTCTGCACAGACATGGCTCTTCCCTGCCTCCTCACCCCTACCTTCCTGATTGTGGGCAGTCTAGCCTCTGAACTCTCAAATCCATGAAATGTCAGGAGAGAAATTTCTGGGGTCAGAGCAGAGAGGACTATACCACGGTGACATCCCGTCGCTAGAGCAGACTTGGGAAAACCAGTGAATGTTGAAGCAGTGAATTTGGTTTTCAGGAACAGAAGGCAAAGGCAGGATCCCCACCCCAGCCCAACAGCCACAAAACATTCCTCTTTTATTAGGAAACGATGATACGTGTAGCACCATACTTACGTGCCACGGGAATACACAAAAGAAGGAGCAGACAGGCCCCACTTTCAAGGCAATTTTAACTTAGCGGAGGATAAAGTAAAAATTTAGAGAATGATCACGAGGTAAAACACAACAGAGCGTGGCCCCGCAGAACAAAGAGCGTATTAGATGAGTAATAAGCAGATGTGGGAGAAGGGACTGGCGGAGTGAAGGGAGTCCGTAGCAGAGGGAGTCTTGGAGGAAATGAAGCTTGAGCCAGGCCCTGAAGGAAGCAATTGACAAATGTTAACTCTCCAGCTGGCCGCGGGGGGACTAGGCCCTGTCTTCGGGAGTTGTGTAACTCAGATCCGCTCTGACCTGTTTGTGAAGAGGCAGGCCAGCTCTGAAGCTCTTCAGGCTGTAGTTGTAAGCCTAAACAAAACCACCGTTTTGGTCAAAAGAATGCAGTCGTTTGGCGCTGGGTTTACCCCGTAGATGATATCATGTCTGTAGATTGAAGTTCGGCTAATGTCACCTGCAAGGGAAGGAGATTTGCAAAATACTGTGTATTTCTTCTTGTAGTTAGCCTTCTGTTTCCACGTTTAATTTCAAAGATTGTTTTTTAAAATCTCGATTACAGCCCTTGGTAAATGATTGTCACTTTAAAAGTTTGATTTCTTGGCAGTGAAATGCAGAATTTAGGGCAATGCAGGTTTTTGATGATATGTTAATTGTGCTGAGTGAAGGCCCGTCCTCCAGGAAAAGCAAACAAAACCCCCTACTTTTTTGCCTTAGGAGCCGAAAGCTAAAGAGAGACGTAAGAAGCAAATTTGCAGATTGTTCTCTCCTTGCGGGAGGTATGAGCTAAAACATGGTCTTTAGCCTTAATGAAAACACATTTTCAAGTTTTTTTGGCTTTATTCTGGCAAGATAAAAACCAGGTGTAAAGAAACCACCTCTGTCAAGACTAGAAGCTTTGGCCTTACTGCCATTGTTCAAAGCAATCCAAGAAATACTACTTAAGGCTAATTTTGCTGCCCTTTTGAAGAGACTTTTGAAATCCTACAGAGCCCATAAGAAAGAAAGAAAAAACAAAACAAAACAATAAGCTGAGTTGGAAGGACAGGTTCCTCCCTGGCAGTAAGTGTCAAATTACATCTTCTCCTGTCTGTGGATGAAACGGAGAACTGTGCTCTTGAGGGCTGCCAACCCCTTACGTGACAACGACTACAAACATTTAACAGTAAATGAAACGGGCAGCCTACTTCACCCGACTGGGAACACATCGGAACTTCTCCAGAAAGATAACCCATCCAGAGTTCATTTTCCTGGGGGCTGGGCTACAGCAACACCTCATGAAAACAAGGATGGGCACATCTGTATTTCCAGGGCATTTGTAGTCTGCGCTTTGGTTCCAATCTTACCACAGAACCGAGCTCAATTTTCACATCTTTCGCTAAATGGATAGGATGTGAAATTACTCCCATTGACAATAAGCATTCTCAAGGGCTCCAGGAATGACGCAGCCCAGCCCCGCAGAAAGGAGGCACTAACAAGAAGCCTACAGACAATTGGTTACCATCCGTGTCCCCTGGTGCTGACACACATAAAAATTGAGTTCTTAGGTAAACCTATTCCTTCCCAATCCAACCAGCAGAACACAGCCAGCAGGTGATTTCTTCTCCAGCAATCTCTGGAAAATTCCTGTACCCAAGTGTGACCAGAGCCAGGATTTACAGGCTGAGAAGCCAAGGGCCTAAACTCTTGGTAGTTCTACAGATGAACGTCCCCCTCGCCCCTCCCCTACCCATCCCCCCTTTTTATTCTCTGTCTGTGTGCCAAGTGACCTCTTTCACAATGGACCGTAGTAAACAGCTTGTCATTTCCATCTTTCAAGGCCTGACTTCGGTGGGATGCTTAGAATATGGCTCCTGCTTCTTGCCTCCTTAGTGGTTTTGTCTCAAATGCATCAGTCTGTGTAACAGGCACAGTGAATGAAAACAAAGGAAGGCACCCCCAAGGTGACAGGACTCAGGCAGAAAGCCTGATAAAGTGTGGATGTGAGAGGTACCGCTCCAAGTCTCCAGACCTCAGATTGTCTTGCAGCTACCAAGAGCTGATCCAACACTTCATAATAATGATAATGAAACATCATTCTCAGGAAGGTGCCGGTAAGGTCAACTTCCTTACTGCTGTAAGAATGATTTATTTCCTCTAAAAGATTCCATCTAATTCAACCACAAGTAAATTTAATAAAAAGCTCTTTCTATGCTTGTATAACTATCACTTCAGTAGGAAGTGACCGTTTCGACAGTTTGATAATAACGGTATAGGCAACAAGAAAACAGTTCTTGTGAAGTACGTAGAAATTTGGATTAAAAATGTTACAAGATCAGGTTTACCTTTTGGAAATTCTAGTTAAGTTGGGATCTGGGCAGTCAGTCTATCAACAGAAAGGCACATTTCTTTCATTCCTTTGCCTGTCTGAAGTTAAAAAAAATAATAAATAAAATGTTCCTATCCATGTTTGCTATCAAAGAATTTCCTTTTTGCAGTCCCAGAAAACCAGATAGGGGAAGAAAAACCAACACTTTCTGAGTGTCAGACTTTATGTTAGGTACTTTTATATAGTATGTATTTCATAAATGTTATCTAATTTCTACAACACTGAAGAATGATTAAACCCCGGGGTTTCTGGCTCCTAAGCTTGAGCCCCTCCCTCTGTATTCCGATATAGCGCAGGAAGTCTAGTTCATACCTGCCACCATACGTAGTTACCAAAACTTTTTTTCCTGTGATAACTTTTTAAGATCTATTCTCTTAGCAGCTTTCAAATGTAGAACTATAGTCACCATGCTATACGTTATGTTCCCATGACTTACTTATTTTGTAACTAGAAGTTTGTGCCTTTTGACCCCCTTCACCTGTTTCACTCGCTTCCTACCCCTGACCTCTGGCAACCACCAACTTGTTCTCTGGATCTAAGAGCTTGGGTTTTGTTGGCTTTTGGGGGGTTTTTGTTTGGGTTTGTTTTTTTAGATTCCGCATATAATTAAGATCATATAGTATTTATCTTTCCCTGGCTTATTTCCCTTAGCCTAATGCCCTCAGGATCCCTCCAGGTTGTCATAAATGGCAAGAATTCTTTTTTTATAGCCGAATAATATTCCATTGTGTACACCACATTTTCTTTATTCATTCAGACATCAGTGGACACGTAGGTTGCCTCTGTGTCTTAGCTGTTGTAAATGGTGTTCTTATGAACATGGTGCATATTACCTTCTTGAGTTAGTGTTTCATTTTCTTTGGATAAATGCCTGGAAGTCAAATTGCTGGATTGTATGGTAATTCTACCTTTAATTTTTTGAGGAAGCTCCATACTGTTTTCCAAAGGGGCTACACCAGTTTGCATTCCCACCAACAGTACCCGAGGGTTCCCTTTTTCCACGTTCTCCTCACACTTATTTCTTGTCTTTTTGGTAAAAGCCATTCTAACTAGGGTGAGATGCTATTTCATTCTGGTTTTGATTTGCATTTCCCCGGTGACAGTGATGTTGAGCACCTTTTCACATACCTCCTGGTCATCTGTATGTCTTTTTTTGGAAAATGTCTATTAGATCTTCTCCCCATTTTAAAAATCAGATTGTGTTTTGCTATTGAGTTCTGTGAGTTCTTTATATATTTTGAATATTCACCCCTTAACAGATACAATCTGCAAACATTATCTCCCATTCAGGTTTTTTCTTTAAGATTTCATTTTTGTTGATGGTTTCCTTTACAATGCAGAAACTTTTTAGTTGAATGTAGTCCCATTTGATTTTTGCTTTTGTTGCCTTTATTTTTGGTATCAAATCCAAAAAAATTTTCTTTGCCAAAACCAGTATCAGGGAGCTGTGTATGTTTTATTCTAGGAGGTTATGGTTTTCAGGCCTTATGTTCAAATCTTCAGTCCATTTTGTTAATTTTTGTGTTTGGTGTAAGACAGCTGTCCAGTTTCATTCTTTCACGTGGGGCTGTCCGGTTTTCCCTGCACCATTTGTTAAAGAGACTCTTTTCCCCACTGTCTATTCTTGACTCCTTTTGTCATAAATTTATTGACCATATATGTACGGGTTTATTCCTGGGCTGTCTGTTCTGTACCACTGATCTATGTGTCTGTCTTTATGCCAGTACCATACTGTTTTATTAATAATAATTTTAAAGTATAAACCTCACTAATAATAATCACAACTTAAAACACATGTTCTTAACTTAAATTTGGCTATTCCATGTGGTTAAGGTTTTATCAGCAGTACATTCATACCTGTGTGTTTCTATATGGAATGGCAAAGTTGCAGAACTTTTCTAGAAAGCTGCTTGACAGTGACTTCATCCAGTAATCCCACACATGGAAATTAATCCTAAACAAATAATCAGTTTATCATGTGAAAGCAAAAAATTGGAAACAACGTAAAAATGACCCAGGCCAGAAAAATAATTAAATATATGATGGTAGATTCATTAGATATAATATGTAGCCTTGAAAGTCATGCTTTAAAACAAAAATTTCATGATGTAAACATATTTCAGTATAACATTAGGTTAAAAAGCAAGATACAAAATTATATACAATTGAATTTTAATTTTGTACAAAGTGAAAATAAGCAAAAATATTAATAGTGATTTCTTTCCAGATAGTAGAATGAAGATGATCTAAGTTTTTTCTTTTAATTTTCTGTGTTTATTATAATAAACATTTATTACTCTTATAAAGAAGATTTAAAAAGCATTTTTTTTAGGGAAATAGTATGAGGGGAATTCATGAAAACTTGTTTTATTTCTTTACTACTAGCAGCACAAAAATAGGGCTATTTCTTATAGAATTGATCAATTAAAAGGCATTTATTAAAATAGCCAAATTATGAGGATGTCCAAGTGGCTCAGTCGGTTAAGCATCTGCCTTCAGCTCAGGTCATGATCCCAGGGTCCTGGGATCGAGTCTTGCATTGGGCTCCCTGCTCAGTGGGGAGCCTGCTTCTCCTTCTGCCTTCCTCTCCCCCCTGCTTGTGTTCTCTTCTCTCTCTCTCTCTCTGACAAATAAATAAAATCTTAAAATAGCCAAATTATGGAAAGAGTCCAAATGTCTGCCGACTGATGAATGGATAAAGAGGATGTGGTATAGGGGCAGTGGCTGGCTCAGTCAGAGGAGCATGTGACCCTCGTCCTTGGGGTCATGAGTTTGAGCCCCGTGTTGAGTGTAGAGATTACTTAAATAGAAACTTTAAAAAAAAAGTGTGTGTGTGTGTGTGTGTGTACACACACACACACACACACACACTGGAATATGACTCAGCAATAAAAAAGAATGAAATCTGACCATTTGGAACCATGTGGATGGAGCTAGAGGATAATATGCTAAGCAAAGTAAGTCAGAAAAGGACAAATACCATATGATCTCATTCATGTAGAATTTAAGAGACAAAACAAATGTCCAAAGGGAAAAGAGAGCTAAACCAGGACACAGACTGTTAACTGTGGAGAATGGACTGGCGGTCCCCAGAGGGGAGATGGTGGGGGATGGGTTAAAGAGGTGATGGGGATTAAGGAGTGCACTTGAGATGAATACCATGTGTTGTGTTGATTCACTAAATGGTGCACCTGAAACCAATATTAGACTATGTTAACCAGAATTGAAATAAAAACTTAAAAAAATAGCATTTATTGGGGGACTCCTGGGGGGCTCAGTCAGTTAACCGTCTGCCTTCGGCTCGGGTCATGATCCCAGGGTCCTGGGATTGAGCCCCATGTCAGGCTCCTTGCTCAGCGGGGAGCCTGCTTCTCCCTCTGCCTCCAGCTCTGCCTACTTGTAATCTATCAAATAATTACAATCTTTATTTTTTAAAATTTTTATTTGACAGAGTGAGAGAGACAATGACAGGGGAAACACAAGCAGGGGGAGTGGGAGAGGGAGAAGCAGACTCCCTGCTGAGCAGGGAGCCCCACGTGGGGCTTGATACCAGGACGCTGGGATCATGACCTGAGCTGAACGCAGACGCTTAACCATCTGAGCCACCCAGGTGCCCCTAAATAAAGTCTTAAAAAAAAAAAAATTTCTCCTGAGTCTCTATTTTGTGTGTATATAAGTGACGAGAACTAAATAAACACCCCCCCAAAGGAATCTTTTCCTTTCCTTTCCTCTCCTCTCCTTTCTCCTTTCTCCTTTCCGTATCCAATCTTCAGAGCAACTCGAGAATAAGTTGGAAATGTCACATGATGGAATTTTGTCCCAATATTGATGATATTAAATATGATCACTTGAGGGCGCTTGGGTGGCACAGTCAGTTAAGCATCCAGCTCTTGGTTTTGGCTCGGCCCCGGCCCCCCCCTTCATGCTCCACACTCAGCAGAGAGCCTGCTTGAGATTCTCTCTCTCCCTCTACTCCTTCTGCTCATGTTCTCTCTAATAAATAAATAAATATGATCATTTGGTTAGATGGTGTTTGCTCAGCTTTTCCACTATAAAGTTTCTGTCTTGCCCTTTGTGAGTAGTAATTTTTTGGGAAATACTTTGAGACTATGTAACTATGCTGTTTCCCATAAAAAATTTACCCGCTAGTTTTAATATCCACTGGTGACTATATAACACCATAATTTCTTCTATGGTTATCCGTTGCCTTGCTACTATAAAGAACTTTCTCTGGGGCGCTGGGGTGGCTCCATCGGTTAAGCATCTGCCTTTGGCTCAGGTTGTGATCCCAGGGTCCTGGGATGGAGCCCCATGCTCAGCAGGGAGCCTGCTTCTCCCTCCTTCCAGCTTGCGCTCGCTATTACTATCTTTGTCTCTCTCTCTCTCGAATAAATTAAAATCTTAAAAAAATAACTTTCTCTTCATATATTTCATTTATTTACATCAATATGGACTCATAGAATTCTTTTTTATTGGACAGTTATAATCTATCACTACCATTATTTACTACGACGCTGCAGTTGTCCCTGATGTGGCCAGCGGGAGCTCTCTCAGGCGCTCTCTGGGTCAGCAAGACCTGGGCTCGTCCTGTACTTTCCCTGTTTCAACCCTGGAATTAGTCTTCCCCAGTGGTTTCTTTCAGGGGGAAACATTTTGAAACCAAGATCTTCACTCTTAATGTGTTCGTTTCTACTGATGTGATACTGTTTCTAGGCTCTGACAGGCAGCAGACACACACACACACACACACACACACACACACACACACACAAATCATGAGTTCATATTGATTTCCAATTCCAAACCAACACTGGTTTGGATACAGTGCTGGATACGTCCTTTTTTTTCTTTGAGATATAATTGACATATAACATTAGTCTTAGGTACAGTATAATTTTATTTCGGGAAATGATTACCACAGTGAGTGTGGTGAACATCCATCGCCACATAGTTACAAGGTGTTTTTTCTTGTAACTTTTAAGATCTACTCTTAACAGCTTTCAAATACACAATACGGCTGTAACTGTAGTCACCATGCTGTACATTACATCCACAGGACTTACTTATACATGGAATAACTTAGAAGTTCTATCTTATAACCTTTTGACCCCTTTCACCCCACCCTACCCTTGTTGCCTCTGCAACCACCAGTGTGTTCTCTGTATCTGAGAGGAGTATTTTTTTTTTTCCACATCCTTTCCATACTAACTGTTCTTTACAGTGAGAAGCCTGGATCTCATTATCCTGAATGTTTTTACTCATTTGCAATAAACAGAAAAAATGTTCAGAATTGCTAACCTATACCACTACTAGAGTTGAAAATTGTTTCTCCTATAAGGTCAAATTTACATAAAATGAAATGGACAGATCTTAAGTAGACAGTTCTATGAATTTGACAAATACATACATCGATACGATCTAGAATATTTCTGTCACCTTGGAAGTTTCATCCCAATCCATCCTATACCCTTTCAGGCTACTACTTTCTGATTTTTTTCACCTCTGATTATTTGTGCCTGCTCTAGAATTTCATATAACTAGAACCATACAGCGTGTACTCTTTTTATGTCAGGCTCATTGTGCCCAGCGTATTGTCTAAAAGATTCATCCATGTTTTTGCTTGTTATCAGTAGTTCCATTTTATTGCTGAGTGTTCTTCTATTGCACGAATATACCAAAGTTCTAAAAATCCATTCTCCAGGAGCACCTGGGTGACCCAGTTGGTTAAGCATCTGACTTCATCTCGGGTCATGCATGATCTTGGTGGGCTGGGACTGAGTCCTGCATCAGCCTCTGTACTCAGCGGGGAGTCACCTTCTCCCTCTCCCTCTGCTCCTCCCCCTGCTCGTGCTCGCTCGCTCATTCTCTCGCAAATAAATAAAATCTTTTTTTAAAAAGTCCATTTTCTAATTGATGGATATTTATACTGGTTAGTTTTCTATTATGAATAAAGCTACTATGAATATTTTTGTTCAAACCTTTTTATGGATCTATAGTTTCATTTCTCGTGGATAAATACCTAGGTGTGGAATGCTTAAAATCATAGGATAGGTATAAGTTCAGATTTGTGAGAAACTAGAAACTGTTTTCCAGGATGGTTTTACAATTTTATGCTTCTGTCAGCAACGGATGAGTGTTCCAGTCGCTCCAAATTCTTGCCAAAGTTTTGTGTCATCAGTGTTCACAATTTTCGCCATCCTGGTAGACAGAGCTATCTCACTGTAGCTTTTGTGTTTCCCTGATTAACTATGATGTTGAACACTTTATATGTTTATTGTCCCTCTGGATATTTTCCTTTGGAAAGTATCCATTCAAATCTTCTATCAATAATGACTTTTTAAAAAATTGTGTAGTTGACACACAGTGTTAAATAGTTTCAGGTGTACAGCATAGTGACTTGACAACTCTATTCATTATGCTATGCTCACAAGTGCAGCTACCATCTGTCACCATCCAATGCTGTTGCAATACCATTGACAGTATTCCCTAGGCTACCTTTCTTCCTGGTGATGTATTTACTCAATAACTGGAAGCCTGTATCTCCAATTCCCCTTCACCCATTTTGCCCATCCCCCCATGCCCTCCCCTCTGGCAACCACCACTTTATTCTTATTATGGGTCTGTTTTTGGTTTTTGTTCTGTTTTTTCCAGATTCCACATATAACTGCAATAGTATTTGTCTTTGTCTTACTTATTTCACTTAGTATAATACCCTCCAGGTCCAACCATGTTGTCACAAATGGCAAGACTTCATTCTTTTACATGGCTGAGTAATAGTCCATTCATCTATTGGTGGACACTTGGGTTGCCTCCATATCTTGGCTATTACAAAATAATGCTGCAATGAACATAGGATGGGTATATATTTTTGAATTAGTGTTTTTGTTTTTGGGGGTAGATATCCAGTGGTGGAATTGCTGGTTCATATGATATTTCTATTTTTAATTTTTTTAGAAACCTTCATACTGTTTTCTACAGTGGCTACACTGAATTACATTCCCACTAACAGTGCACAAGTGTTCCTTTTTCTCTACATCCTCTCCAACACTTGTTACTTCTTATCTTTGATATTAGCCATTCTGAGAGGTATAAGGTGCTATCTCCTTGTGGATTTGATGTGCATTTCCGTGGGGGTTAGTGATGTTGAGTATCTTGTCCCATGTCTGTTGGCCCTCTGCATGTCGTCTTTGGAAAAAATGTGTATTTAGGTTCTCTGCCCGTTTTTAAAAATCGGATCATTTGGAGTTTTTTTGGTGCTATAGGATGTTCTTTAAATATTTCGGATATTAATGCCGTTTCGGATACATCATTTGCAAATATGTTCTACCATTCAGAAAGTTGTCTTTTTGTTTTCTAATGGTTTCTTTCACTGTACAAAAGCTTTTTATTTTGATATAGTCCCAATAGTTTATTTTTGCTTTTGTTTCCCTTGCCTGAAGAGATATATCTAGAGAATGTTGCTAAGGCTGATGTCAAAGAAATTACTGCTTATGTTTTCTTCTAGGAGTTTTATGTTTCAGGTCTCACATTTAGGTCTCTAATCCATTTTGAGTTTATTTTTGTGTATGGTGTAAGAAAGTGTCCCGTTTCACTCTTATGCATGCAGCTATACAGTTTTTCTAGCACCATTTATTAAAAAGACTGTCTTTCCCCCATTGTATATTCTTGCCTCTTTGTCTTAGATTGACCATATAAGCATGGGCATATCTCTGGGCTCTCTGTTCTGTTCCTTTGACCTACGTTTCTGTTTTTGTGCCGCTACCATACTGTTCTTTTATATTTTATTTATGCATTTAGAGAATGCACGAGTGGGGGGAGGGGCAGAGGGAGAGAGAATCTCAAGGAGACTCCATGCCAAGCACTGAGCCCAATGGGATCCTACTACCCAGATATCGCGGCCAACCCTGAGATCTCACGACCCTGAAGTCATGACCCAAGCCAAAATCAAGAGTCAGACACTAAACAACGGAGCCCCTCAGGCACCCCAGTACCATACTCTTTTATGGCTGTATGTAGTATATTTTGAAATCTGGGATTATGATATCTCTAGCTTTGTTCTTCTTTCTTAAGGTTGTTTTTGACTATTGCAGGGTCTTCTGTGGTTCCATACAAGTTTTAGGATTATTTGTTCTAGTTCTGTGAAAAATACTATTGGTATTCTGATAGGGATTACAATTAATCTGTAGATTGCTTTGGGTAGTCTGGACATTTTAACAATATTTTTTTCAACCCATGAGCAGGGTATGTCTTTCCATTTGTTTGTCTTATTTTTTTCCTCAATGTTTTATAGTTTCCAGAGTACAGGTCTTCCACCACCTTGGTAAAGTTTATTCCTAGGTATTGTATTCTTTTGGTGTAATTGTAAATGGAATGTTTTCTTTATTTCTCTTTCTGCTACTTCATTTTTAGTGTATAGAAATAACAGATTTCTGTATATTGATTTTGTATCTTGTAACTTTGCTGAAATCATTTATTCTAATAGTTTTTTGGTGGAGTCCTTAGGGTCATTCAAAAAAAATTTTTTTTTAAGATTTTTATTTATTTTAGAGAGAACATGGGGGGCAAATTGGGGGAGGGAGAGGGACGAGCAGACTCTGTGCTGAGTGCGGAGCCCCATGTGGGGCTGGATCTCATGACCCTGAAATTGTGACCTGAGCCAAAAATCAAGAGTCAGACACTTAAATGACTGAGCCACCCAGGCACCCCTGTTCTTCTTTTTCTAGTTCCTAAAGGCATAGTTAGGTTGAGATCTTTGGTTTCGAGTTTTTTGTTTTGTTTTGTTTTGTTTTGTTTTGTTTTTGAGAGCACACAAGTAGGGGAACTGGCAGGCAGAGGGAGAGGGAGGAGCAGGCTCCCCCACCAAGCAGGACTCAATCCCAGGACTGCGACCTGAGCTGAAGGCAGATGCCCAATTGTCCGAGCCACCCAGGTGCCTGAGATCTTTCTTTATGTAGGTGTTTATTGCTATGAAATTCCCTCTTAGAACTGCTTTTGCTGAGTTTTGGTTGTGTTTCCATTTTCATTTGTCTCAAGATCTTTTTCATTTTCCCTTTAATTTCTTTGATCCATTGGTTGCTCAAGAGAGTGTCAACTTCCATGTATTTGAGTTTTCCAGTTTTCCTTCCGTTATTGATCTCTAGTATTATACCATATGGTCAGAGAAGATACTTGGTATGATTTCAGTCTTATTAAATGTGCTTAGACTGGTTTTGTGGCTTACTATAGGGTCTATTGTAGGAAGTGCTTCTTACCAGAAGAATGTGTATTCTGCTAATATACAGATATAATGTTCTGTATATTTTTGTTAGGTTCATTTGGTCTATGGTGTTGTTCAAATCTATTGTTTCCTTGTTCTCTGTGTGGTAGATCTATCTGTTGTTGAGAGAGAAATACTAAAGTTCCCAACTATTCTCGTATTGCTGTTTATTTCTCCTTTTAGCTCTGCAAGATTTTGCTTTATATATGTAGGTATTCTGGTGTTGACTGCATAAAGATGTACAATTGTTATATCTTCTTCATGGATTTATCTTTTTATCAATATATAATGACCTTGTCTCTTTTTACCATTTTTAAAGTCTGACTTTTTCTGGGTTACCATTTATTTGAAATATCTTTTTCCATCCCTTCACTCTGAGTCTGTATCTTTAAGGCCAAAGTGAGTCCTGTAGGCAGCTTTCATTAGATCTTGGTTTTTTTTTTTCCTAATCCATTCAGCAACTCTATATTTTTTAATTGGAGAATTTAAAGTAATTACTGATAGGTCAGGACTTACTATTATCAATTTATTGTTTTCTGGTTTTATAGCTCTGTTGTTTGTTTCACATTGTTGTCTTTTTTGTATGTTTTGATACTTTGGTATCAGTAAGTTTTGATCTTTTATCATGTTCTTTTGTATAATTACCTACAGGTTTTTCTCTTGTTACCATGAGGTTTATGTAAAATATCTTGAAATTATAACACCCTTTTTTAAAAATTTTTTTTTATTTTAAAGATTTTTATTTTTATTTATGTGACAGAGAGACAGCCAGCGAGAGAGGGAACACAGCAGGGGAGTGGGAGAGGAAGAAGCAGGCTCCCAGTGGAGGAGCCCGATGTGGGACTCGATCCCGGAATGCCGGGATCATGCCCTGAGCCGAAGGCAGACGCTTAACGACTGCGCTACCCAGGCGCCCTACAACACCCTTTTTTAAAGTGATAATTTCAATAGCATGCCTAAACTTTATACTTTTACTTCTCCCCCTCACATTTTAATGTTACAGTTTACATATTTTTATATCATGTAACCAATAACAGATTATTGTAGTTATGGTTATTTTTAGTACATTTGTTTAACCTTTAAATCAGAGTTGCAACCTAATCACACATTACCATTATCATATTATAGAATCTAACTTTGTATATATTTACCATTACCAGTGAGTTTAAACTACCTTATGTTTTTATAATCTTAATTAGCATCCTTTTACTTCCACTCAGCTCCCTTTAGCTTTTCTTGTAAGTCTGTTCTAGTGATTATGAGCTCCCTCAGACCTTCCTGAGAAAGTCTTTCTCTGTCCTTCATTTCTGAAAGACATTGGTGCTGGGTATAGAATTCTTGGTTGACCGGGGTTTTTTTCTTTCAATATTTTGAACATATCATCCCATTCTCCTCTGGCCTAAAACATTTCTATTGAGAAATCTGCCAAGAGACTTATGATGGTACACTTGCATATAACTTTTCTCTTGCTGCTTTCAAAATTCTTTCTCTGTCTTTGCCTCTTGACAGTTTATCTTGGTGCTCAGGCTCGACTTACTTTGGGTCCTTTGGGCCTCATGAATCTTGAAGTCCATTTCTCTCTCCAGATTTGGGAAGTTCTCAGCCATTATTGCTTTAAATATGCTTTGTCCCTTTTTTCTTTCTCTTCTCTTCCTGGCATTCCCATAACATACATATTATTTCTTTTGTGTCCTGTAGGTTTTCTTCATTCTTTTTCACTTTCTTTTTGTTCCTCTGACTGTACAATATCAAATTTTCTGTGTTCTAGGTCACTGATTCTTCTGCATTCTTGAGTCTGCTATTAAAGATCACTATTGAATTCTTCAGTACAGTCATTGTATTTTTCAGCTCTAGAATTTCTATTTGTTTTTTTTTTTAACTGAATATATTTTATTACCTTTCTTTGGGAGACAGCCTGTGATATGATACATGTCTTATTTTTTTAATGATTTACATATAAACTCTTTAAATAATTACACATATACTAGTGGCCAACACTCAAATGGTGTTTTACTGGTATTGGGCTGTGATTCTTAAATTTTGAATAGCGTATCTTTATTTTTTTATTATAATATTTTATTATGTTAGTCATGATACAGTACATCCCTGGTTTTTGATGTAAAGTTCCATGATTCATTAGTTGCATATAACAACCATTGCACCATGCAATACGTGCCCTCCTTACTACCCATCACCAGCCTATCCCATTCCCCCACCCCCCTCCCCTCTGAAGCCCTCAGTTTGTTTCTCAGAATCCATAGTCTCTCATGCTTCATTCCCCCTTCTGATTACCCCCCTTTCTTTATCCCTTTCTTCTCCTACCGATCTTCCTAGTTCTTATGTTCCATAGATGAGAGAAACCATATGATAATTGTCTTTCTCTGCTTGACTTATTTCACTTAGCATTATCTCCTCCAGTGCCGTCCATGTTGTAGCAAATGTTGAGAAATCGTTCTTTTTGATGGCTGAGTAATATTCCATTGTATATATGGACCACATCTTAATCCAGTCATCTGTTGAAGGGCATCTTGGCTCCTTCCACGATTTAGCTATTGTGGACAATGCTGCAATGAACATTGGGGGTCTACTTTGGGTTTTTTTGATGGTTTTTATTTCTTCAAACTCTCTTTATGCATCATTTTTCTAATTTCACTTAGTTCATCAGTAAATAACACTTCTCCACATGAACTGCATTATGCGAATGAAATTTTATAACTTGTTAAAAATCAAATGCATGGTCACTTTAAAATTAAAGGGAAAATATATTAACAGAATCAATAAATTATATTCTACCTGATAAATTCCTTCTTTTGGATCATAAATAGGTAATATTTTTCTAGTTATGAATTCTTTTCTGGGATGTTTAAAAGGCAAACTTAAATAGCAAAAGGAAAATATTCAAAAACTGAAAAAAAGGCTATTACTTTATGGCTTTGCTATGAAACATGCTTGATAAGCTCTACCCATGAGAATTGCCAGTTGTACGAGTGTATATGCTTATACAGTGAAATTTGCCACATGAGAAGATGGGGGAATGGGGATGTCCAACTCACATAGCTTTTTGAAAACTCGCAGACTTGCCAAGATGTTCAGGAAATGGTGTCTTTCAATATGAAGACATAAACATAAATGGGAAGTAGGGAGAAACACCCCAATTTTGGAAACAGCTGGTGTAGGTCTGAATCCTGGCTCCATTATCAGCCAATTCTAACTCCTCTGAGCTTCACTTTCCTCATTTATAAAGTAGTGGAACAAATCCCTAAGTAGCAAGGTTGTTGTGAGGATTAAATGAGATTAGATGTGGGTGCCTGGCGGGCTCAGTTGGTGGAGCATGTGACTCTTGATCTCAGGGTTGTAAGTTTGAGCCCCACAGTGGGTGTAGAGATAACTTAAAATCTTTTTTTTTAAATGAGATTAAGGGGGCACCTGGGTGGCTCAGTCAGTTAAGCGTCTGCATTCAGCTCAGGTCATGTTCCCAAGGTCCTAGGATCGAGCTCTTCGTGGGGCTCCCAGCTCAGCTGGGAGCCTGCTTCTCCCTCTCCCCCTGCTTGTGCTCTCTCGTGCTCTCTCTCAAATAAAGTCGTTTAAAAAAAAATGAGATTAAGGGGCATCTCGGTGGCTCAGTCATTTGAGCATCCAGCTCTTGATTTCAGCTCAGGTCAAGATCTCCAAGTGCTAGGACGAGCCCATGTCTGACTCCACACTCAGCAGGGAGTCTGCTCCCTGTCCAATAAATAAATCTTTTAAAGAAGATTAAATGTTAGTAACTTGTGGTTAGGAATTGGGCCTGCCCCCATCATCACTGTTTTCTTTCCTGTCTCCCTCCACTATGAGTTCTGGTGTCAGTTGGACTCCAGCTAGGAATCCTGGCTTTGCTACTTAAAAACTTGTGATCTCAGGCAAGTTAATGTCCCTGGTCTCAGAGATAAGGACACCTACCATGTTAGGTTGATGTGCAAAGTAAATCACATGGTTTATTTTTACCTCCTTCCACAGCAAGTGATAGGAGATATTCAGTATACACTATTTTGCTACAACATGTGTTCCTTAAATGGGAATGACCTCACATGTCGTAGGTAAGTAGGGAGTTGGTATAACATGAAGTCATGTTGGTTCCTATGTAACTTTTTTCTAGTATCTTAATGTTTGAAGCAACCAGAGGTAAGCCTTCTCCCAGAAACTGCCTCTTTAATAAGAGGAAATTTAGCCTTCTATGAAGGCCTTTAGGAAAAGCTGAGAATACACAGAGCTGCCCTCCTTACCTGCAGAAAAGGACTGATATAGGGACTTTAAGAATCCCCATGTTATCCTCCTGGCAAGCTCTCCGGAGAAGTGAAGAAGCAGCTGAAGCTGTGAAGACATTTCCCTTTAAACCCCGATAGATTAGTAACTACCACTCCTTAAATCCAGTGTTGAATTGTGATGCAGCTGGTCCCCATTAGGAGCTAATGTAGTCCTTTTATTTCAAAAGCACCACCAGGAGCCCCCAGTGCAAGGCCAGGAGGCCACGTATAGATGTTTGTGCAAACTGAGGGTCAGCGGAGCTCGCATTTTGTTAGTTCTTATTTTTTTAAAGATTAATTATTTGAGAGAGACTGAGAGAGTTTGCAAGCATAAGCAAGGGGGAGCAGTAGAGTGGGTGGGGGGAAAGCAGGCTACCGCCAAGCAGGGAGCCCAGTGCAGGCTCCATCCCAAGACCCTGGGATTGTGATCTGAGCCACCCAGGCGCCCCCATTTTGTTAGTTTTGACAACGTTTTTGCTAGTGCTCTGGTTACAAAGTTGCATGGGCTTTGAGTGGTCTGCCCCAATGCAGTTTTGTCCCCACCAGCCCACGCTGTAGACCATGGGAGCTTTTCAGAAACAAATAGATGGTGTAACATTAGAGACATCTATATCCCTTTCACTCCAATGTTTCTTAGGCACTTACTGTAAAAAAAAAATCAAATCAATCTAAGTGTAATAGTGAAAACAAAGGCTCATATTTACTGGGTGCTCTTTACAAATGAGCTCACTTAATTCTCACAACCACCCTGTGAACGACGGGCTCACTAGCACCCATTCTCTAACTGCAGAAACTAAGGCTTACGAGGAACGTGAGTAATCAGAGATTAACTTGCCCAGATCACCCAGCTGGAAGGTGGTAGAGAATTAAGGCCTCTGTTTTTTCTATGCATTTAAACACATCGTATTGTTTTTATTTAGTCAGGTTTTTTTTTTTTTAACATAAATGAGAATTATACTTACATTGTTTCTTTAATTCACAGGCGTTGCCCGATTAGAAAGCCGAAGTAAAGGAAAGCTGTTGATAATTCACAGCTATTTACATTTCACAAGACTCGTATTTCATTCCAAGAAATCGGGCTCATCAATTATTTGCATTTGGTAACATGTTAATTATACAAATAATTAGCCGTGAGACTAGACATGAACATGAAAGTATAATGAATAGTTTTGCTAATTGCTCTTTTCTGTTATGGACAGTTCCTGATATTAACAGCTCCCATATTCGGCTTGCTAAATACTCTTTTCACTTCATGGAAAAGTCCAAATCAGGGATGACAATTAGATTTTCTCTGTCATGCCAGCCCTAACCCAGTGATTATGACTGTTGAAAGCACTGCGTTGAGAAGCATTTTGGGGGACTGTCTGGGCCCCAAGGGAAATCATGTGGTGATTGATGGGTCTTTGCTTCACAGGTGAGAGGGTTGGCAGCAGATAAGCCAGATTTTTGGCCATCTCTGCCCTGAGTGTTGAGAAATTTATTTCAACCTAGGGGTCATAGGATCATTTCTGCACCCCCTAACAATCCTACAAAAGTGCTGTATTCTGGGGTGGAGATACGAAAAAGAATCAGATGTGGATTCTGTCTTCTAAAAAGAAAAGCATAAATGGCCCTACATAAATCTAAAAGCGCTAAGTGCTCTAAAAGTAATGGGTAGTATGACATAAGGGATCAGAGGAGAGAATGGATTATTTATAGTAACGGAGGCTGGGGCAAAGGTGGATCAAGTGTCCTTTCTGATGTAGGCCTTAAAGGATATATAGAAATGGGGGGCAGGGGTGGAGTGAGGAAGGCTCAGCTTTTTTCCATTTTGGGGCAGATGATGAATCATCTACCGTAATGAAGAAGGAAGCACGTACAAGGGAAGAGTTCAGTGTAGCTGGAATGTAGGAAAATAAAGGAAGGTCAAGTTGGGAAACAAGGGCAGGCCCAGGTTGTAAAGGGCCTGGGAACACCAGATTAGGAATGTTCTAGAACAATGTCTCTCAAGGTGTGTCCACAGGATATTCATACTTTTTTACGTAACTAAAGGATCCTGCTGTGAACTATGTTGGAGAAACATTGAATTCAAACAAACAAGTTTCTATGCAGGAGTTTTTAGAGCTTTTAAAATGCTAACGGACACTGATTTTCCAAGAGGGACTTGGACTGTGCAAAAATCCCAAACTTAGTGATAGCAGACCTGTCTTTCTTGGAGCGCCTCGTGAGATTAGCCTTCTGCAGAGCTCTGGGAAAGTAATGGCCGCCATAGTGGTGGGTTACCTAGAGTACACATTCAACATTCCTGGCCAGTTCACCAACTGACTGATCTTTTGGAAACCCCTATTGTTGCAGGAATGGGGAGAAAATTTGCGGCAAAAGCAATATCAAGCCCCTCCTTCCCTGATTCCCCTCCTGTTTTACTGTTACAAGAATCTGCCTTCAGCTGCTGCCTCTTTGCCCCCCACTTTAGCCAAGCTCCAGCCTCTCTCTCTCCTGGAGCTCTGTTGTTCCTGCCCTGTTTTGAATTTCCCATCTGTCATCCTGGATCCCAGACATGCTGCCTACCCTTTCCTCAGCTGCCTGATGCCCCTTGACCCCTCCCCAGACTGCCTGTATGCTTTCTTTACTGCTGCCCTGACCTCTACATACTTTGAGTGCTTCTGGTCCCTCTGGTAAACCTCGAGATGTCCCATCATTAGCCACTCGCTGCTCTGAGATGCCTGGCTCCCACAAGACACCTGTGCGCTACATTCTGGGGGGCTGGGCTCATGCATCCCCAACAAACACCCTTCTGCCACTTTTCCCAGTTATGGTGGCTTCCAGGTGAGATTCCGTAATTCTGCTTGGAAGGAATGAACAAGCAGCCTCTAAATTTAACATCATTTAATTATCCCAGGTGGAGGGAAAAATCACAGCAGTGACATGTTTAGAGCTGCACTCCCAAGAAGCTTATGTTGATTGGGCAGAATCAGGTGGGATCACACAACAATCTAGAAGGGGGAGTGAAATCTCTAAATGCTTAGTGATCGGCCAGGCTGTATTAGATATTCAGCAAGAAGCCAACCGTGGTGAGATGAGATGAAGCTGGGTGAGTGGCTGAAACTTTGCTGGGAGTGAGAGCGTGGCCGGCAGGGCAAGGACAAACTGTAGAGAGAGCAGATGCTGCCACTATGAACCAACTGTTGTGACCCCAGAAAAGGCCCCAGGATTCATGGTAACAGTGTGCGGTGAAGACTCTGACTCCAAAGGCCTACCAATTTTTGGAAACTGTTAGGAAGAATGATGAACAAAAATACAAAGAAGATATTACCTTACCTTTGTAAAGAATGTGCAGTTCTGGTTCATGCATTTCAAGAAAGGAATAATGGGGCGCCTGGGTGGCTCAGCCGTTAAGTGTCTGCCTTCGGCTCAGGTCATGATCCCAGGGTCCTGGGATCCAGCCCTACATGGGGCTCCATGCTCGGTGGGAAGCCTGCTTCTCCCTCTCACACTCCCCTTGCTTGTGTTCCCTCTCTCGCTATCTCTCTCTGTCAAATAAATAAATAAAATCTTTAAAAAAAAAAAAAANCCTGGGTGGCTCAGCCGTTAAGTGTCTGCCTTCGGCTCAGGTCATGATCCCAGGGTCCTGGGATCCAGCCCTACATGGGGCTCCATGCTCGGTGGGAAGCCTGCTTCTCCCTCTCACACTCCCCTTGCTTGTGTTCCCTCTCTCGCTATCTCTCTCTGTCAAATAAATAAATAAAATCTTTAAAAAAAAAAAAAAAGGAAGGAAGGGAGGAAGGAATAACGGAGTTCACAAGGCATTTTAAGTGATCAGGGGGCTGGATGGGCTTCCGAAAAAGCCAGGGTGGAGGCTGACAGGGGATATGCTCCAGTCCAGAAAATTCTGAACGGCACAGAGAAGGTGAACATAAACGCAAACCTACTTATTAGAACTAGGAATTATTCTGAGATACTCTCAAGGAAGTAAGAAAAGGTTATGAAATGGATGGAACTCATTACCCCCCAAGAGGTAGCACAGGCTGAAAATAGAANGCTTGTGTTCCCTCTCTTGCTATCTCTCTCTGTCAAATAAATAAATAAAATCTTTAAAAAAAAAAAAAAAAGGAAGGGAGGAAGGAATAACGGAGTTCACAAGGCATTTTAAGTGATCAGGGGGCTGGATGGGCTTCCGAAAAAGCCAGGGTGGAGGCTGACAGGGGATATGCTCCAGTCCAGAAAATTCTGAACGGCACAGAGAAGGTGAACATAAACGCAAACCTACTTATTAGAACTAGGAATTATTCTGAGATACTCTCAAGGAAGTAAGAAAAGGTTATGAAATGGATGGAACTCATTACCCCCCAAGAGGTAGCACAGGCTGAAAATAGAACTGGCTTCAAAGTTGCTTACATCACATTGTGGCGCTGGAACTGTCCTAGGTTCCTGAGGGAAGTCTGATTGCCATAGATAATAGGCAGGCGGCGTGTGTCTTCCCAAATACAGCCCTTATCCTCACCCTCGACATCCGTGGCTGGACCACACCTGCCAATCTTACTTTTTAAAAGTATTGTCCTCTGCTCAGGTGCCTACCTACCATTAGACGTCATGCTAGGCTCTTGTCTATACCTCATCTTTAATCCTCATAATAATACTGCAAGAGATAATGATTTTACCACGTTTCATAGATAAGAAACCACTCAGGTTAAGTAACTACTCAGTCACACACCAGTCACTGGAGGGGCTGGGACTTGGAAGCCCAGGCATATTCTAAATGTCAGTACTGACTCTCCTCTCAGACGTGTATGGATTTCTGTCCTTCGTGCTTAAATGTTGTCTAACACTACCACCCCAAATTCCAAAAATGGTGCTCACTGCTGGAGAAAAATGACCTCAGTCATTCTAGGACTAGCACATTTGTTCCTACACTTCCACGGTTCAAAGTGCCCAGCTGCAGAGAGGGGGACAGTTAGGGTCCAGGGGCTGAGACAAGAAGGGGAAGGGGAAGGCCTACTAGGGGCCAGGCATTCTGAGTGTTCTGACATGTCCTTCTCACAACGCCCATTTGAATTTCCATTTTGGAGTGGAGGAGACAGGGTCTCAGATTATGGAACATGCCTAGAAGCCCATGGTGCGTAGGCAATAGACCCAGTCTGTGAAACTGCGTCTGTCTAGCACCAAAGGTGCCTCCCTGGAAGAAGAGACCATTCCATCTCTGTTCTCTTATAACCTCAGAGCCCACCTCCATTACCACAAACCACCAAGGACTCTGTTCTACACCTTCGCTAAGTCCACTGCTGGTAGGGGTGGAGCTCTGGGCCATACAGAAATTCAGGTTGGAATCGTGTCCAGCAGATTGTGATCCGTCCCCCCCTTTACCTTGTCACCGTGTTTCCTCGTCAGCTCTAGTGCCGCTTTTTAACAGGACAGATGGGCATTTGGATTGCCCTGACTCCGGGTTTTTCCACCTCAGCACACTGATACGTGGGCAGGATACTTCTTTGTTGTGGGGGGTTGTCCTTTGCAGTGTAGGATGTGCAGCCCCATCCCTGGTCGCTAGACCACCGGACAGCAGGATCCGTTTCAGGAACCTCCCCCTCCCTCAGCAGTTGCTACAACCCAAAATGTCTGCAGACCTCACATGTTGCCTGGGATCGCCCCTGTGGAACACAACTACTGTAAGTCAAGGGCGCTAGAGGCTATCCTTACCTTTCTGCCAAAAGCCCAGCAACCTCCCCTCCCTCCCCCAGTGTAAGCCAAGGAGAGGTGGCCCAGTGACACCTGTGGGTGGGGCTGGCTTCTCTGGTTTGGGGGAGGGAACGCAGCACAGATTGCTGGCCCTGTACTTACTTGATGCCCCCATGAGACGTGAAAAATGTAGAGCTTTCAACGTGCAGATGGCTTGCGCTGCTTAATTACCAGCCGAAAGCACGCTAACATTTTCCTCCCTCTCCTGCCTGCTCCAGGAGCCGCGGAGGCATTAACAACGGGGGGCTGTTGCCCTTTCCTGCATCCTTATCACACACTAATTATTTTATTCTAAAGAGACAAAGTAGAGCGAATGTAACATATGATTCTGACGACAAACACTTAAAAAAAAAAAACTGTCTGCTTTTCCTAGTGACTAGAGCATTGGAGCTGGTTGCTAAGCAACTGGGAAACTGCAGACTCCTGTACTGGCCATGCTGGTTTCGGAAATGAGCCATAAAAGGAATTCCCCAGTGAGAAGGGATCCCATACCATTGCCTGGTTGCCATGGACACCATACATAAGTGATGGGTCCTGGGTTACAGGCCCTGCTTCAGAAAAAATGTTGCCCCTGCTTAAGGCTTGAATGGTAGGAGAAAGGTATGGAAACCTTCTTCCCCTACGTGCTCGGTGCAGGCACGTCCGTCCGAGCCCCTCCCTCTTCCCCACGCTTTCCCTGAAAGAGAGGTCGGAATCTAAGTGGCTGAGACATTCTGTCCAATTTCAGCTCTGCTTTTATTTAGTATGTTCCAGTCTTTGCTTGAGTTGGAAGGGAGTCTGCAATCTGGAAAGCAAATTTGTAAGCAAGAAAAGATGCCTCGGGTGGTAGACAGGCTGTCTGTCTCTCTATCATCCACCCCTGGTTGGGGGCCACACAGCGCCAAGATCAGGCACAAGGGCAGCTCTCTGTGTTCACACGTTCTATTGGAATTTTGCAAAACAAGAGAGATTAGCAGGGAAAAAGACAATAGCCGTGACTCCAAAATGAAATTGGCATGTCATGCGGAGCGCGGCACACAATAGGCCACTGCGATTCTGTCAGAAATTGGAAACAGACTTCAGATAATCGGAGCGAAAACTGTGAGGCACATATAAAGATGTGGAGCTTGAAATACAAAGATGTGCACGTTTAACTGGGCTTCCTGCGCCCGACAGTAGAACACATAGGCCTGGTGTAACCTCATCCACCACATCCCCATGGACGAGAGACTTGGGATGCTGGACGCTAACCCCCAAGTCTCTCAGACGAGGAGACGGACCCAAAGAAGAGCAGTGATCCGCTCAAGGTCGTAGAAGACAAACCTTGCTGAAGGGTAATCTACGAAGGACAACTCCACGTTTTTAATATGGCTGCATAACAAGTTACCCTAAAATTAAGCAGTTTAAAACAACAAACACTTACAGTTTCTGTAGGTTGGAATCCAGAACCTCTTAGCCGGGTGCCTCAGATTTCGGGGAGCCTTCCCAGACTGCATCAAGATGGCAGATGGGCTGCACTTAGCTTGAGGCTTGAATGGGGTGGACCACGCACGTGGTTGTTGGTCATACTGGTTCCCACTGGCTGGAGACTTCAGTTCTTTGGTCCATGTGCCTTTCAAAAGAGCAGTTTACAGCCTGGCAGCGGCTTCCTCGGAGACAGAGAGCAGCGTCTTTTTTAACCTAAGCTCGGAAGTGTTACCCCATCATTTTTATCCTATTCATGAGAATCCAATTCCTAGGTCCGGCAATACTGAAAGGGAGGGGATTCCATGACAGCATGGATCCGAGGAGGTAGGGACCATCGCAGAGGCTGTCTACCACAATAATCAACTATGCTTCCTGGATCCAAAGCATAAGTGGGAGAGATTGGGGGTGGAGACCAGGCTCCTAATGAGGCCTGGAACACGGGAGCAGGCAGAGCCAGGGTGCGTAGGAAGGGGCAGCTAGGGGAAGCTAACGGGAATAGATGACAGGCAAATGGGAGGAGAATAATAGCCAAGAAGGGCAAGAGAACCTGGTGGAATGGGGACAGAGGGTGGAAGGGAACTGAAATGAAGGACATAATTTATAAGAAAGCAGAGTAGAGAATGAACTGGAAGGGTAAGAGGGAATAAAGACTAGGGAGAGGGAAGTAGAAACAGGATGGAAAGAGAGCTAGGAAGCCAAGAGCTTGAGCAGACAGTGCAGGGGGAGAAGGGAAGGGTGAGAAGCTGTACAGAGGAGGTAGAGAAAGGGGGAGGTAGTGTGGGGCAGAGGGAGCACGTGGGGAAAAGAACGTTGATGATAATATTTATCGACTGCGAAGAATTTGACAGGCCTTACCTCCCTTAGTCTTCACGCCAGCCAGCACTGGAGATGCTGTTTACAGAATTTTAGAAATGGGGAAATTGAATTTTAGGATCAAGTACCTACCCAGGGCTGTCCAGTCAGGAAGTAGCTGCAGGTGGGTGGGAGCGGGGCATCTTCTCGCCAGGGAGCTGACCTCAGACCTCAGTCATCTTGGTCATGGGGGGCTGAGGGATAGGGAGTCCAGCCCTTAACTGTACATGGATGTCCTCTGCTGTTGTTGTTGCCAGGCCCCTGGAACCCACATTCCGGGACAGATTTGGGAGGCTGGACTCCTTGTCAAGAAGAGTAGCCTCATCAAACATGGGGTGCGAGGTGAGTACCTCATTTTATCAGAGGGACCCACACATTAAAACTCCTCTGCTACACCGTATAGTTCTTTCTCTACACCTGCACTACTAAGAGCCATGAGGACACCATGTCTCGTTCTTCAGATCTCCCACCCTGCCTTGCATTGTCTTGAGGAAAAAAAAAAAATCAAGAAAATCTGTGGAACCAAACATTTACTTCTACTGAATCCACTGGGAAATTCTGCCTTAGTAGCTTCACAGCAAAGAGGGAGAAGACGGGCTCTTCCCCTTAGGGCCAGCTCTTCACGAGCTGTTTGATTTTGGGCAGATTACTTAACCACACTGGAATGCGGTATCCTTATCAGCTAAACAGGTTAGCTAAATGAACTTTAAAGTCTTTTCTAGCTCTGAAATCTCACAAATTACATACCAGGCCTGGAATTAGGAGTCCAAGTGAAAATGGTCAGTGGATCTGATGCAGATACAGGCTGCCACTTAGGCGGACTTGATCGAGAAGTGTTCTGAATTTCATTTGGCCAAGATGCCAGTCCGTCAATATGCTTCTCAAGGGAAGCCCAGTTCCACTCATTTGTGGCCCCTGTGTGCAATACTGACTCCAGGAGCTTAATTCTCCTCCTCACCGAGTTCTCTCTCTCTCAGATTCATCAACTCTCAAAACAACAAGATGCCAACGGGGGCACCTGCCACACTGACATTAGGGATAAACAGAGCAGCAGGACATGAGGTTCCAAGGTCGCCAAGAGACTGTCATGGGAATTAGGATGGCTGGGTTTAATCCCACTTTTCAGTTGTCGGGGTTTGGAGCTGGTACCTAAATAAAGGACAGTGTTACATACCTGTGTTTGGCCCCTGCCTGCCTGGGCAGGTGATAGCTGGTCTGCCTCCCACACCAAGGTCCACGAGGTACCCAGGGATAGGTCAGCACTTCTGAAAAGCATCTAAGGGGTAAGCATATGCTATTCCTGGAAATCCACTACGGTGATCAAAGATCATCTTGAGAATAAAGGCTGTATATGTTCGCTTCCATATCCTCCACCCTCTGAAAATGATGGATGGGAGCATTTTGAAAAGGGTTGAGATTAATCCATTGTGGCCACTGGTCACATTTCCCAATATTTCTGCAGAAAGATTCTGAGGGGTATACTTTACTTTCCTAATAATCTCTAAAAACCTTTTTAAAAAAACTCTACACCAAACATGGGGTTTGAACTCATGACCCCAACATCAAGAGTCCCATGCTCTACTGACAGAGCCAGCCAGCACCCCCAAAATCTTTGATTGGCAGATAATTCATACAGAAGACACCAGTAAGGAATAGTTGTTTTAGGGATGCTCAGGGGCTACAGAGAGCCCCCACCTCCTCACATGTGCTCGAGAAGCTAAGCATGGCACATATGCTGGTGTCCTGTCCAGAGTCGTTTACATTTCAGCCATTCACATTTGGCTTGGCTTCCAACTGCCAGCACTTACTGTCCAAGAGCTTTCTCGGATTGCAGCAGCCGCTGCCCCTGTAGAAGCTAGAAGGGCTGGGAAATTAACACCTCCTTCCCTGAATGCAGCCCTCACCTAATGACCACGGGCACCACCATGGATAAAAAGCCCAGGCCCTCACACCTGCAGGCAGTACGAAGCTGAGGCGTGCCTTCTCACTGCCTCCCAGAGGCTCCCAGCAGGACCTCCATGTCCTTGCTTGAATTGACTTCCTTTCCTTCCCTCTATTACTGCCCACCCCACTGCCCGTGTTTCCCGGCATTTAAGCCATTTGCACATAAACCCTTACCTCAAGGCCTGCTGCTTGGGGAACCCCAACTTCTAGGGCCAGAGGAAGGAACAGAGAAAAATGATTGTTTTTCAGAAGAAGGATTTCTCTAAGTGTGTGCTCCCACGGTGCATGTAAGAGTTTCTTTACAGCTCATTACCTACCTTTACAGAAATGCTATGGTAAGAAGTGCTGCCAACTACAGACCAGTCAGAAATGGAGATGAAGCCTCTCTGAAATGGTCCTGGAGGTTCCTAGGAACATTGCCTTGATTTGCAAAACGTTTACTCACGACTTCCCTCCGGAAAAATGCAGCACGCCGTAGTGATAACCAAGTGTGGCACCCTTCAGACTCATGTCTGTGGAGTCATCCAGAAAAACATGCTGACCAGGGGCAAGGGTCTTTCGAGAAGACACAGTGCTGGAGCTTGGCGGGGCCTGCACCGGCTCATGTGGTTGCCTCCAGCAGCATCTGGTCCTGAGGAGGGATGGGGGAGGGGAGAGCAGAGACACCGTAACTTGGAGGGCAATCGAATAGGGAGCAGCTCACGGCATGTGGGCTCAATTTTCCTCAAAAAGCTCATAATATAACTTGTCAAAAATGGCACTATGAACCCAAATTAAAAGATAATTGTATTCTGTCCCAAATTTAACACAATAAAGGTTATTTGCTCTCATGCCCTAGCAACCATCTCATAGGGGGGAGAAAAATACCATACAAAAACAAAATGTAAACTCGCAAAGCAGTAATAAAACCAGCACACAACTATTCATTTCAAGTCTATTTTGAAAAGCCTTTGATAATACCAGTAATTCCCTATAAAGCTTCTATTCTCTTGCCACAATTCCCTTCTGGAGATAGAAAAAGGTTTTGCTATTCACCAGCCCGCCCTTTTACAGAGATAAAGTCCACTTTATTTCCCAATTTTAAATGTTTGTCATTCTTAAAAACAAAAAAAACCCCCGAAATCCCTGACCACCTTTATGCAGCCAAGCCTACCACACAGACAGGGCTTAGTGGAATAGCAACGTGAATCCTCCTCGTTCTGCACAAGATTCATTTGATGGTCTTAGCAAGGTGCTTAAATGTAGCCCAAGAGCCTTGTCCACAAGATATAGAACATTTCAGTGAAAAGAAAATTCAACAGTCTACCCATTTCCAAATACTCTCATCCTTCCTAGCATCCAGGTTGGATGATATCCCTTTTACGTCCTGGGTGACCCCACAGGGGCTGAGCAGTTCCGCAGGGTGTGACTGGCAGTCTGCCTACAATGGAGGAAGGGGTTTGAGGCACTCTTGGTTGCAAGAACAGAAATCTACTTAGACAAGCTCCTGTAAGAGGGGGATGGTTGTAAGCGCTCATGGACCCCAAGGAAAGCTGAGCAATCAGACCTCAGGAAGAGGGAACAGGCAGCGGCTGTTGCACGAGAGTGAGGTGTCGGACCAAGGGCAGGCCGGTTCCCCTACAAGGGAGTGGGCCCGCCGGCAATTAGTCTCTAGAAGATAGTAAGGCAACAAGGAAAAGAAGGTGGGGGAAAGAAGTCAAATACAGGAATCAAAGAGAAAAAGCTTGCATAAACTGAGCGGTGAAGGAACGTCCTCGGCAAATGCTCCCGCCAGCAGTCAGCCGCCCACTGGCGCTGAAGATGGGCTCCCTAATGAGGAACCAGCCCGCGGAACACGAGAAGTTGCAAACACAAAGCCCTTCCAAGTTACCGAGTTGGGCATCCTGATTTATATGAAATTGGGTCATTCAAATTTCTATTCTAATGTTATGGCTATTTTTAAAGTGTTAAAGTTACATTAAGTGAAATGTGCATGATCTTGATGAAGTTCATGTACTTTTTTTTTTTTTTTTAAGTTAAGTAATCTCTACACCCAACATGGGGCTAAAACTCATGACCCGGAGATCAAGAGTCACTTGCTCTTCCTACTGAGCCAGCCAGGTGCCTCCCATATACTTCTTATACTTTAAAGCTTGAATAACTTGGTTTACACGTGAGCTAGAAAAGATCCATACTTGTCCTCTGGGCTGATGTTTGGTACGACGGACGTGGACTTCAGTTTGCTTCACTAGGTGTATTTCCACATGCGTGGTGGCCATTCTTTGTCCCAAAATATATGCCCCAAACTTCAATAAATCCGTGCTTAAAATCCACTTCCATTTTTATCAGAAATGTTTCCTGGCTATCTGTGATGTTAAAGGCACTGTGTTCAACATCGATATGGGTATAGAGATGAGTAAGTCATAACCCTGTCTTTAGGGATCTTATAATTTGAAAGTGGAGAGAGGCTGTGTGGAAAGAGAATTAGACACAATTAGAGGTAGATCCCAGTAACTCTAAGGCAATAAAGATCGTTATCTGCTTCAGTGCAGGCTCTTCTTTAAGCACCCCTCCCCGCCCCAGCTCTGTGACTGGAGCCTTTGACCACCCCTTGATCCCTCGGACCTCTCCCCAGTCTCTGTCTGAACCCTACCCCTCTTCATCCTACTCATTCCATAACCAGTCTTGGCAGATCTTCCACTGCACGTGGTCTCTCTGGAGCCTCTACAGCGTTTGGTCATTCCAGTGCGATGGGAGTTATGACTGGAGGCTCAGTGGGGCCTTGAAGATAGCCTGACTCCACTGGCAAGTGCAGATTTCTCAGGGAGACCACGAGGAGTGTGAACATTTGTCTGAGCTGCGAGGCAACTGGATCCCTTTTGCCACTCACGTTCAAGGCTCACATTTCTGGCTCATTCAGGACTTCACATTTCTCTGATTTCTCTCTAAAAGCTCTTCATGCTTTGCTCAGCCTGGAGTATGTGTGTGTGAACACCAGAGCGGGAGAGAGCACTCTGAAGGGTTTGCCAACCCTCACGCTCTCTCCCTTGCCTTCCTGTCCACCGCTCTCAAAATCCAGGTGAGCAACTGCCCATACCATACATGTGTTGACTCGCTCACACATCTCCATCAGCCCGTCTTGGAGAGAACCTGAGTACCAAGGACAAGGTTAGTGACTGTGAAGACACAGTGTCTTATAAAGCCAACCACAAAGTATCATCCTGGAAACCTGTCCCTGGAGGGTGGGTACAGGAGTTCCTGCCTTCATTCCCGATGCCTTGATTCTAGTGGTGGAAGGAATCAGACACCCAGGACTTTCTAGTCTGCCTGCTGCCAGTATCAATGCTTGCCTATTACCCAGAGATCCTCACCAGATGCCCACGGCCTAAGTACCATGGGGGTAGTAGTGGACTCTAACTGCTTTGGAAGGGCAGCCTTCAGCACAGACCCTGGCCGAAAGCATCTGATTCTTATCAGAGGCTGAAGGACAGGTTTTACCAGAGCTCCTCTCCCCAAACTTGAAAATCGAGTTCATCTGCCACTTTACTCCACACACAGGGGCTTCCCTCCTATTCTTAAGAAAAAGTCAAATGCCCCACCTCCATGATGACTAGCCTAGTGACTACTGGCTGCTGGCCCGTTGTCCCAGTTTCCTGGGTTCAGGGCTACAACCAGCAGAGTCCCTAGCAACCTGATACAGGTCAATCAACTTAACGAGAACGGATCCCTCAGACCAGCGCCCCAGCACCCATGGGACCTACAGTGTCGCCGAAACCCCTGGGGGGACAAAAAGCTGGATCTGGAACCACAGGCTGAAGCTGTCCTTGGCCTTATGCAGAATTCTTGCTGTGTTTGGATCACAGGATAGGCTTTTCCCCCTGGACTCGGATGGGGAAGGAGCAAGGAGGAACAGCTTTTCACCATCACCCCATACCTGGACTACACTCTTAAGTCTTGTCATGGTCGGATGTTGATAGCTGTTTGTAGATGGAGAAACACAGGACTGTTAAGAGTTGGGCCGGGGACCTGCAACACCCAGACCTTCCTTCCTCGTCATCTATGCTCCTTCCTGCAAGGTCACAAGGGAATCTAGACTCCCTGAGGGCAAAGGGACACTTAGTCTAGCTGGTGTTTTGGCCTCAAACCCTATTGTCCAAATCCAGCGAAAAGGCTTCCTCTGGCTGAATCAGAACCAAAACACAGGGGTGCCTGGGTGGCTCAGTTGTTAAGCGTCAGACTTCAGCTCAGGGCGTGATCCTGGCGTTATAGGATCGAGCCCTGCATCCCTCTCCCACTCCCGCTGCTTGTGTTTCCTCTCTCTCTGGCTGTCTCTCTCTCTAATAAATAAATCAAATCTTAAAAAAAAAAAAAAAAGAACCAAAGCACAAAATCCAAATCTCAGCTCAAACCACTGCGATGTGTGAAGAAGCCAAGCCAGGAGAGTCACCGGGGACCAGATTGGAGAATAAGGGAGGGGTACAAAGCAAGGAAATATTTGCCCCAGTGGCTAAAGCCAGGCAGGTCTTTTAGCCAATGCATTAGGTATATCAACTGGGCCTGACGCTGCCCCCGCCCCGCCCCCCAAGAATTCCTCAACCCTCTGGAAGCGCTGGTGCCCAAAAAGAGGCAGTGGCTGGGTCTCCAGGCCATGCTTTATTTTTCAGGAACCCTTACAGGTACAGAGTCTGAACAGACTGCTCATGTGCTCTGAACCTCTTAAGCTCTAGTGCTATGTCTGCGGCCCATTAAAATGCCCCAGTTCGACCAGTTCATTGAGCTTGCCTCCTTTTGGGGGTGTGGGTTTCCCCCGCCTTGAAAGCCTCTCCTGTGCCAGTACCCACAGGACTGGTGTCAAGAGACCGGGGCTTTGGTATTTTTCGAGGTATATGTGATTGGTCTGAGGTAAATCATTTCTCCGTTTCCTCACCTGTAAAATTGACGGGACTAACCTTTTGGGATTAAGATTTCCTCCAGCTTTATGATTCATCTGTCTCACTCACTCACACATCTCCATCAGCCGGTCCTTGGAGAGAGCCTGTCTGTCTGTCTCTCTCAGACACGCACACGCACACACACACTCTGCTTTATCTCTGGATATTAATTCAAATGCCACGCTGAGCCACATTAGAGCCTGAGGCAACAGAAGAAAGAAAAATGATGAATTCTGGTCTTCCATTTAAAATGTTGATACCTTGTTTGTCATGGATTTTTTAACATTAATTTGGATTTGTAAAACATTAATCTTGATTCCTGAGTTTTTGGAGCCCCCTTAAATTGTACACCCAGGGTGGGTGATTCGCTTGCCTCACCCTGGTTCCAGCCCTGTTAGTCCTTCTCTACATCTGGGTGAGCTGCCTTGTGAGGAAAAAAGAGACGACATGTGACCCACATTACAAAGTTCCCCAGAGACGGCCGTACGGTTATTGTATTATCAGTAACCCACCTCTAATTTCTAGTTGCTTGTTTTTTTGTTTCCTTCAGCCTAAAAATTGAGTTTGGGGACCCGGTGGGGTCTTTTGTTGTTGTTGTTTTTTTATCCCTCCCCCCACACACCACATGCCAAGCACAGAGACAAGCCCTGAGCGGCTGGAATGACGTAGCAGGACGCGCACTGAATCCAGGTTTCACACCCACCTTTCTCTTGACCTTTCACGAGATGACTATTTATCATTTTAAAAATTTCTTTCTTAAGCCCAGACAATAAAAACACAAGCAGCTGGAAACCCAGAAAAGTCAGGCAGCTGTTGTAGCACAATTTTACCAGGTCATGAAAAAGAAGTTTGGGTTCATTCCTCACTTTTGCCTTGGAGAGTCAAGAGGAGCAGAGGGAAAGGAAGACTTAGGACAAAAGGCCTTATGGGACCGAGAGGATTCCAGACCTCCTCATTCTGAGCAGCGTCACTGTTCTCTGACCTCAGAAACCCACCTGCTTGCAGCAGCGTCTATAGGAAGACGTCTTCGAACCACATTCACCTGGGCTCAGGATGGCGCGCAAAGGACGCAGCCCTGAAATGTTCCCTCGGCAAAGTCTGCATTAGAGGACATTTTGAAGGAATTTTCTTTCTTTCAATTCAATGCATTAATAAAGACCAATAGCTATGAAAACATATTCATGCTGAAATCCTAAAAGCCTTTAGCGTGTAGACAAGCGGGCATGGGTGTCCAGGAGCTACAAGGAGGGAAGGCTCCAGGCTGTGTGCTCCCCTTTGGCCACTCCCTGGTTGCCTGCCCTGGAGCAAATCACCGACCCTCTCCCGGCTCCATTGTCTTTGTCTGGAAAAGAGGGTCTCCGCCAGAGGCTGCTAAAATCCCCTCTACCACTGACGTTACATAGGGGGCACTAGGAAAGGACTGGGCAAAGTCTGTTAAATATTCCCTCCTGTGTCCCTGTCCTGTTGGCCTTTTTTCATAGTGTCAAGTTCTTAATTAGTAGGTTTCAGACGTGAAGAATACAAAGCTTTCCTGTACATTTGGGAAGAATGAAGGGTTCCCTTTTAGAGCAGAGAAAGAGAGCTGGCTTAGGCATCTATCTGAAGCAGGTCACACCCCCACAAAAATGAAATGGAAGCATGAAAGATCATGAAAATCAGGAACTCTGCAAGCAAAGAACAAGTGCCCTGTTGGTATTTTTTAAAAGATTTTCATTCCATTTGCAACACCTTTGTGCTTCCTTTATGAATTTCTCCATCTATTTCAACTCTACGATGAGCTATTTTTAAGACTGTTTTCCTTGCATACAGAAATACTGTTCAGATAGGCAACTTAATTGTCATCATACTTTTTCTTAGTCTTTCAAGACCTTTTGTTATGGTGAAATAATTTTAGGCACACCAAGCACAGATCCATTAAATATACTATTTCACTAATGAACTATTGTGGGTGGTAAAAATTAATTTCATTCTACCCGTGATATTCACATATCTGTTAAATTTTTATAGTTGAGAAATGAAGGTTGCAAATAACTACAGTCAAATGAGAATTCCTCTTAAAATGTTAAGTCTGTTGTTTCATTTGGATGTCTTATCCAAGACATATCCAAAGAAAAATCTATAAAAATACTTCACAAAATGAAAATGGCTCAACAGTTCCAGTCACAGGGTGGATGTCGCAAATGTTTGTACAGACGGAAAATGCTTAGAAAACTGGAAGGCCCCTGTGTTGATGGATCAGAAGAAAAAAATCTCTGAGCAGATGTGTTTCAACTCATCTGGATGGATATGTTGGCTCTTAGCACAGAACATGGTGCTGATGAGACCAAGGGCCTGGATTGAATGGCCATACAGCTCAGCCAGTGTTGCTCAACTCAATAGGTCAGGCTGTAGCCCTAACACCTCTCCGCCATTTTACATTTCACACATCTCTATGGGAGGTCACAAATGAGAAGGACAGAGGATGTGGATGAAGTCAGGTAAACCCTTCCCCACAGCATGGAAAGGAATGCCAAGCACAGGCTGTGTTCACTGAGGGCCAGGAAGCCACTTCAACACACAATGGAGGTCACATTTTAACAATAACAGGTCAGACCCAAAAACTCTGATTGGAAGGTGGGAAGAAAAAAGAAAAAAACCATCCCCAACACAATAATGACAATAATGATCCCAGTTGGGGCACCTGGGTGGTTCAGTCGGTGAAGTGTCCAACTCTTGATTTTGGCTCAGGTCATGATCTCAGGGTTGTGGGCTCCAGCCCCACACTGGGCTCCCTGCTCAGCATGGAGTCTGCTTGAGATTCTCTCCCTATCCCTACTCCTCCCCCCAACTCACTCTCTCTCAAATATAATATGATATATGATATAATATAAAATATAATGATCCCAGTTGGCAAGTGGAGGGCTGGGGAGAGGCATGTGCCTTCAGACAAGAAGGGCAAAAGCCAGAGTTCTCTTGAGGGAGACAGGACAAGTATCACACAGCAATGAAGGTCTGAGTCCTGTACCCAAAGATAAATCTTTCCAGAACTACCAAGGACCTTGACAAATGTAAAATTGGGGTTGACTAGTAAGTGCCCCCTTATTTACAACCAGTGCCTTCCAGAGCCAACTCTGACTTACTTAATGTCAGTGCCCGCGGACAAAGCAGTGGCATATGGATTTTTCTTTAGTCAGATTTAATTCCGGTTTCTGGCTTAAATGTGTGCAGACTGCTGCAGAGGACTCCATGAGCCTGGTGCCCTCACCCCACTGCTTCCTGACTCCTCTCTCATTTCTCTCCTCCTTTCTTTCTAAACTCCAAACCACAGACTGAGGAGAGGATACCCTCAAAGAGAGTAAAAAGAAGACAGTCTGAAAGAAACCAGATAAGAATCTCCAGATTCGTGTGCCATGGCCCCCAAATAATGACTAAGGAAAGTCTGATGGCGTTCATACCAATGTGGGGTTTAGGGCTTACCAACATAACCAGAAAGACCAGCGGCAGCTTTAAAGAAAAAAGGAAGAGAAAGAATGAAAATGCAGTTGTCATATTTTTGCAGTCTATAAAAATAATTATTTCATTGTACTTCCACACACACACTCACACACATGACCTGATACCTTTTTTTTTTTTTATATTAAATGGCAATGAGCCAGGAAAGACTGCAGAGAATAAGAAGTGGAGCCTGCCTCAAAGAAAAAAAAAGGATTTCTCTCCTCAAGTGACAGTAAATTGGATAAATGCTATTTTTAGATGAAATATATCTAACTAATGTCCAGATGTGAGTCTACCACATGAAGAGAAAAACAAATCTATCTAAAGCACTGAGCTATACTTGAAAACATTTTTTAAAAATTTCTGGTGATAATGATTTATAAGGGAAAGACTCCGACACAGGGTACTGACCATCAGCCTCTGCGGCGGTTCACTTGGGAACAACAGTTGCACACATGGCTTCAACATGGAGAGGATCCCAAGGTTTACATTCCTGATTTAATTGTTCCTAACTCTCTGGACTTGCAACTTGTCGACAGTATATTTCCACATGAGCATGAAGGAATAGCGGAGAGGAACCACGCACATCAGGATTTCCGCGCTAAGCCAGTGGGGTCCTCTCATGGCCGTCACCTTAAGAGGTCATCTTCCTGTTCCAGTGATGCAGCTTCTGCCGCAGACATTCTTGGAAGTCCTCCTACTCATTCACACAACGTATTTATAAAGCACCTACAGTTTTCCGAGCTGAGCATCAAGTAATGAGCAGAACAGATGCAGCCCCTGCCCTCACGCTTACGGTCTTAGTGGAATTGCTTTTGGAGCCCAGATTACAAATTGCCAAGGAAAATCAATTGTAGTACTTTAGTGACACAAATAATGGCGTTGGGTTTGATCACAGTCTTCATTAATGCGCATGACCCTGAATAATGGCTGGCCATTTGAAAAAAAAAAAGTCAATCCCTGAAGTAGAGTGGCTGAAGATATTCAAAGTAATGTGATACAGGCTTGAAGAGAAGAGTCGTACCAATAAATTATTGGGCAATGTCCTTGTGGCTAGAATCAAGGCTTGGCCTCTCCAAGTGACTCCACAGTTCATGCTCCTACAAGGGGGTAAGGACATCTACCCGGGGACAGCAGCAAGGTGGCAGGAAAGAGACAGGGGAGGGGACATGGCAGGAAACTAGGTCTAGGAAGTCCAGGCAGGTGATAAAATCCCTGGAGAGAGGAGAGAGTGGAGCGTGAGGGAGAGAAGCATTATATAAGGCCAGCTTCAGAGAGTTGAACCCTGGTGGTTGGAGAAACCTGGTCAAGTATATAAGAGAATTCATCCAAAACTGGACGCAAAAACACAAGAACTAGGTCAGGAACCCAGGCACCAAAGCCCAGGGGAGAAGAAATATCCGGGTTACCCAAGACAGCCTGACCACTAGGAGCTAGACAGGTGATCCGGCCTCCCCTAGGGCTGGACAAGGAAGTGGCCAGGCGACATGGCTTCACAGGCCCCGGAAGTGTCTGGCGCTTCTACTGGTAGGATCAGCCACAACCCCTTTAAAACCTTCGAGATCACCTGGTTGGCCCCTCCTTTGTCCCAAGACAGTCATGAAGGAGCATAAGGGTAACTGTGTACTCATTTATAGACAATCAAGGGATAAGAAGGAACAGGGACTGAGGACTTTGACATTATTGATTTCTTAAATATCCGGTAGCCATCAGAAGACGCACGTATACAAAAGGATCCTTTTTTTTTTTTTTTTCATAATTGACACATCATATGCAGTGTTTTGTAGGGTCTGTTTTTTCCTTCCCCAGGTGGATTTGCATGTGGCTCTCCTACTCCACATCTCTCAGAAAAGCTCACTCTGGAGAGAAGTCCAGCTGCAACCTGGAACAGCTCAAACTGAAGAAGAAATCAGGCCTGAAGCATCCATTTTGCTCACATCGTACTCTACGACTCAGTCACCCAGAGTCTGTGGTCCTGTCCCTTCTCAAGGGCCACCCCATCTGGATAAGCTTTGAAGCCCAGCAGATCCGAAATGTATTTATCTTGCACTCCTTGGCACCAGGGGCAATACACCACCACCCCTCCCCCCATAGGACTTATCGTGGAGTGTCCGCTTGGATTTCCATCTCAATGCCCTGCTTGAAAATGGACCTCAAATACCCAACTATGGCTGGCCTGGTGGGTGGGGACCACGCGTCCCCACTTTGCTACATACACGGCTGTTCTTTGTATTTTAAATCACTTTGCTAAACTGGTCTCCATGTAAGATTTACTTTGATAAAACAAAAAGATTGGAGGATGTTCTATTATATATTTATTTTCAGTAGGGAGGTGGGAGTGCTTGAAATCACTTTTCTAGACCAAGGGTCAGCAGTCATATGAACCACATGTGGGATGAACAGAGCTAGACAGTGGGGTGAGCAGATTCCTTCTGTGGTCTGTTAAGACCAAGGCATAGTCAAGAAAGAAAGAAAGAAAAAACACACACACACACATGGGAAATAGGTAAAAGGAAAAAGAAGAGGGAAGACAGAGAAAGAAAAAACCAACTGAGGGGCGCCTGGGGGGCTCAGTCGGTTGAGCACCCAACTCTTGGTTTCGGCCCAGGTGGTGATCTCGGGGTGCTGAGATGGAGCCCCACCTCAGGCTCTGTGCTCAGTGGGAGCCTGCTTAAGATTCTTTCCTCGTCCCTCTCCCTCCCCCTTCTGCTCCTTCCCCCGCTCATACTCTCTCTAAAATAGAGACTGTGAATTCTCTCTCTTCGGGACCCAAGTTGAAAACCTCCATGGGAAGGCATCAGCCCACAGCAATGACCTTAGGTTTCCTCTCAGTTATGTAGTGCTGGTTGTGGAAGCAAAAATCTGGATTCTTAACTTTTCTTTAAGGCTGCGCTCATCATTTTTACCTAATTCTCACATGGATGTGACAATGAACCACACCCAAAGTTTTGAGCATGGGCTTTCAAGTACTTCACTCAGGATTCTTGTATAATTTAATAGCCTTTCTCAGAGACTCTCCAAACCATATGTTTGCATCTCTAATTGGAACAAATACTGTCATTGTCAGTTTCAAGTGAAGTTTACCACTTGCCACACGTGTTTCAACAGTTGTCATATTACTGGCTCCCCTTTGGAAGTACAGACTGTTGAAGTCTGTGCTGACATCCAGAATTATTTGGTTATTTTCACAGGAATGACCTCCTGGTGTCATCCTTAAACCTCTACTACTCCTTTAAGTCTCGTTATTGATACTGAAACTTTTCATCAGCCTTTCATTTAGAACCTGAAGACCAAGTAATCCAAGTCCATACCCCATCATGCTTGATCATTACCCAAAATTATCGTTGTCTTTTCTGGCCGTTCATGCTCTCTTGCACTAAACAAAATAGAGTCTAACTCGTGCACAGACTTCCCTCTGAGCTCCAGCCTCGCATTCCCAGGGGCTTACTACATCACCACTTAGATGTCCCAAAGGCACCTTAAACTCAATGAGCCAAACTGGACTTTTCTTTCCTCCACATCTACTCCTCTGTCTACCTGCACTCACCATACTCACAATGCTTAAGACAAAGATAATGAATTTCTTCCTTCTTGACTCTCAGAGCCGATGGGTGTCACGGTCTTAATGATTCTGCCTCCTTCATAGCTAAGCACTTTAGTCCGGGCCTTCTTCGTCCTCCTTCCGGGTTACTGCAACACTTGAACTGGCCTTCCCAGTTCCACTTTTTTCTCCCTTCAATCAGTTGCCAATAACCTTTCCAAATTACAAATCTGATTTTATAACCACTCCTACTTAAAACCCTTCAATAGATGCCCCTTGCCTTTAGAATGCAAACCAAACTCCTTAGCCTGGAATTCTGTGCTCTCCATAAGCTGTCCTCGGCGTGCCCTCCACTCCCCCAGGCCGGCACCCAAAACTCGGGCCCACTAAACCACCTGCCAAGCCTCCAAAAGAAGCCTTCCCCTCTTGGCCACCTTTCTCCCCTTGCTGAACACCCGCTCATTCTTCAAAAATATGTGGACTGTTTATGCTGGCGCTATTTTGGTGCTGGACACACATAATTTCTAATCCTCCCAACAACCCTATGGGACTTGCAGACTTTGCTGAAGGTCACCCAGCTGACGAGTAGGTGAAAAGAGACTTCGATCCAAGCCTGATTCCAGTGCCTACATTCTTTCCATGAAGTCAAGATGCCTCGCTTTAAAACTACACTCAGATGTCTTCTCCAGAGGGCCTCCCCTGACTTCTCCTGTTGCTGGCTCTTCCAGCACCCTGCCTGGGCTTTCCTCTACTGGCCTCAGGTAATGTGCGGTGCCCGCGATCATCAGACCCCGTCCTGGGCTGTGAGCTGCTAGCAGGCAGATGTGGGGCCTTTTCATTAAGAAACAAAAACAAAGGGGCGCCTGGGTGGCACAGCGGTTGGGCGTCTGCCTTCGGCTCAGGGCGTGATCCTGGCGTTATGGGATTGAGCCCCACATTCAGGCTCCTCCGCTATGAGCCTGCTTCTTCCTCTCCCACTCCCCCTGCTTGTGTTCCCTCTCTCGCTGGCTGTCTCTATCTCTGTCGAATAAATAAATAAAATCTTTAAAAAAAAAAAAAGAAAAACAAAAACCCAAAACTATTTACTGATGTTAAAATTCAAATAAACTATCAAACAATGAGTAGACCCCACCCCAGCTCCTTAGAAGTCATCAGTGTTAACACACTGCCTGTGTAACCTTCCAGACTTTTAGGACTATGGAAATAGATGTACGCACACTCTTTCCTCCAACAGATGGGCTCATATGACACATGCTTGCCTGTAATTTGTTTTTTACATTAGACTTCGCCTTAGACGTTTTTCTACATTACTACATGTAGGTCACCATCTTTTTTTTTTTGTAGAAATAAATCCACGGTACTATTTTCACAACTCATATAAATGAATAAAACCTACTATTTAAAGGTTAGAAAGTCAGGGGCGGGGGAAGAAAAGGCCTCGCTATATGCTGATTACAAGAGAAACACCTAAAACATGATGCAGAAAGATTAAAAGTCAAGAAATTCATCGAATAAAACAAGAATATGAGTCTGTGTTTGTGTATATAAATAAATAAAGGAAGAAAAGGGAAATTTCTGCCTTACAGAATAAAGCCAACTGATAAATATGGAAGGAATGATAGAAGTAGAAAATTGTCATTTGGCAACCATCATGGTAATAATAGATCCAGGCAAGAATCATTCATTTTTGACTAAAACTAAAGGGTAAAAATCTGAGGTGTAAGAGCATATTTACAATATCCTCTCAAAATTGACTTCCCCAAGAGAGAATGGTCTTGTAAGTCACAAAGGGAAAAGTAACTTTCCAACGAAAACACTCGACAGGCCCCACTTTAACCAAGTGAGCGAAATTAACACCACAATTAATGGGACCTATTGCCATCATCTGATGTGATGGATGAAGGAGGACACACATTACTTCTGGAGCATTTCTGTCAAAACACATAACCTGAATATAAGCATGAGGAAACATCAGACAAACCCAAATCAAGACACATATTGCAAAATAACTGACCAGACCCTTCAAAAATGTCAAGTTCACAAAAGACAGTGAAAACAGAGAGGAGGCTTTTTTGATTAAAGGTAACTACAGAGATGTGACTACAGAATGCAACCTGTGATCTGGGACTTTCTTTTGCTATACCGCATGTTACCGGAACAAATACCAATAAACTTTGAAAATTACAAATCTGATCTTATAACCATTTCTCCTTAAAATTCTTCAAAAGACACCGCTTTTGCCTTCAAAATACAAACCAGGCTGCCTGGGTGGCTCAGTTGGGTAAGCATCTGACTCCGTTTTGGCTCAGGTCATGATCTCAGGGTCATGGGACCAAGTGCCATGTTAGGCTCCAGGCTCAGCAGGGAGTCTGCTTGAGATTCTGTCTCCCTCTCCTTCTGCCCCTCCCTGGCTCATACCTTCTCTAAATAAAATCTTAAACACACACACACACACACACACACACACACACCAAACTCCTCAGCATGGAATTCACTCCTCATAAGCAGTCTCCTTTGTAAATACTTCTGTCTGTGTCTCTAAACCATGACTTTCTTGTTGTTAGCATAGCTGTAATGTACTGCAGTGAATGTGGGAGCCATAGGAAACTCAGAGCCTGCGTGCCAGCCCCCGCCATCCGGGACATCAGAACCACTGGGGTGCCCTTGTTGCAGATGGGCTGTCTTCTGGATCTCTGAAGCTGGTGCTCAAGTGTGCTGTTTTCAGCCCTCCCTCCACGGGATTAAAATGTGAGTTGGCCCCTGCCAACCTCTTCATTCTTCCATCCTCTGCCCTTAAGGTCTGTGTGATGACAAACTGTAGTTCTGGGGACCTACAGTCTTGACCCGCCACCTCTGGAGTTTTTTTCCTGTTCTACCCTCTCCCCTGGGCTGGCACGTGGCTCCTCTGGGCTCCTGGAATGCTCCAGCATTGCCACACAGGACGTTGCCACAGATACATGTCTATCGTCTTCAATAGAGGTATCTCCTTGAGGTTGACCACCAAGCAGTGTGGACTGCACGGAACCAGAGGCTCTCAAGTCTTGGAGAAAGGGGCAAGAGGTCACTGGGTTGGAAATTTGAGAAAGGCCTCCTGGAGGGATTGGCCTTTGGGATGGGTGGAGACCTATAATTGGGCTTATAACTACCTAATTTGAGTCCTCCGAACACTTCAGTGTTTTATTTCGCTTCTCCACCTCTTACCCTGCTTTAGTTGCAATCTTCTGAATCTTGAGGGTGGTTTAGAACATGGTCTTAAAGAGTCTGAGAACACTGGGCTTTGCACCTGTGTAGCCTGGGGCACGCCAATGTACCTCACTGACTTCGGGTTCCTCATCAGAGAACTGGGAGTAATGGCACTTTGTAGGATTGCAGTCCCATTACATGGAATATTCTAGATAGAGTCAACAGGGAACCACTGATGGTGAGCAGCTGAACAGTCATTGTGAGGCAGGCTGGAGGATTCTAAGACATCTGTCATATCCCAAGCAGCAAAATCATTACCTGACTTTTTTTTTTTTTAAGACTTTGAGAGAGACAGCATGAGCAGGGGAGAGGGGCAGAGGGAGAGAGAAAAGCAGACTCCCTGCTGAGCCGGGGGCCCAACATGGGGCTCAATCCCAGACCCCCAGGGTCATGACCCGAGCCGAAGGCAGACGTTTAACTGACTGAGCCACCCAGGTGCCACCCAGGTGCCCCTACATGACTCCTGACTCTTTTTAATTAAATGTTTTATTTTGGAATCATTGTAGATTCACATGCAGTTATAAGAAATAATACAGGGGCGCCTGGGTGGCACAGCGGTTAAACGTCTGCCTTCGGCTCAGGGCATGATCCCGGCATTATGGAATCGAGCCCCACATCAGGCTCCTATGCTGTGAGCCTGCTTCTTACTCTCCCACTCCCCCTGCTTGTGTTCCCTCTCGCTGGCTGTCTCTATCTCTGTCAAATAAATAAATAAAATCTTTAAAAAAAAAAAAAGAAATAATACAGAGAAATCTCATATACCCTTTATCCGATGGTAACTTTTTCTTTAAGATTTATTAGCACACGGGTGAGGTGGTAAGGGGCAGAGGGAGAGAGAAACTTAAGCAGACTCTCAGCACAGAGTTCAACGCAGGGCTCGATCTCACAACCCTGAGATCACGACCTGAGCCGAAACCAAGAGTCAGACACTCAACTGACTGCACCACCGAGGCTCCCCTCCGGTAGTAACTTCTAAAACTATATATAGCCAACGTCACAACCAGGATATTGACATTGATACAGTCAAGATGCAGATCGTTTCCTTTACCACAAGGATCTCCCATGTTAGTCATTTCATTACTACATCCGCTTCTCTTTTACCCCCTCCCCTCCTTAACCCCTGGCAACCACTAATCCATTTCTATAATTTTATCATTGCAAGAATGTCATATAAATGGAATCACGTAGTATATAACCTTTGGGGATTGGCTTTATTCACTCAGGCCTAATCCCCTGGAGAGTCATACAGGGGTTGTATGTATCAATAGTTCATTTCTTCATATTGTTCAATAGTATTTTGAATGCACCACACTTCATTTAACCATTTACGTGTTGAAAGACATTTGGGTTGTTTCCAAATTTCAGCTATAAAACTGCAATTAACGTTTGTGTACAGGGTTTTGTGTGAACTGAACATCCGTTTTCATTTCTCTGAAATAAATGTCCAGGAGTTAACGGCTGAGTTGTATGGTTGTTAGAGCTTTAAGAAATTGCCAAACTGTTTTCCAGAGAACGTGCACCATTTTATTCACATAACCAATATATAAGTGATGCAGTTTGTCTCTGTCCTTGTCTGGTAACGACACTATTTTGACGGGGAAATAGTATTTCATGGTTTTGGTTTGGATTTCCCGAATGGCTAATGATATTGAACATCCTTCCATGTGCTTATTTGCCCTCTTTAAGGTCTTCATGTCTTTTGGCCATCCCCTAATTGGATTTTTGCCTATTTTACTATTGAGTTTTGAGAATTATTTATACATTCTAGATACTGGTCCTTTGTCAGATACGTGGCTTACAAATATTTTCTCTGTAGAAAGCTGTCCATAGCTGTTTTTTTAATCCTCTTAAGTCTTTTGCAGAACAATATCTAATGAAGTCTAATTTATCAATTTTTTCTTTTATGAATCCTGCTTTTCATGTCATCTAGGAACCCCGCCTAGCCCTATATCTCAAAGATTCTATTTTTTTCTAAAAATCTTACAGTTTTACATTTCATACATATATGTTTGTAACGCAGTTAATTTTTGTATGAAGTGTGAGATTTAGGTCAAGGGTTTGTGTTTTCCCCACCTATGCATGTCCAGTTACCACAGCACCATTTCTTGAAAAGGCTTTCATCCACTGAATTGCTTTTACGTCTGTGTCAAAAATCAGTTGGGCACATTTGTGTGGGTCCATTTCTAGATTTTTTTCTATTCCCTTGATACGTGTCTAATGTGTGTCTTTGCCAATACTATGCAATCTTAATTACTACAGCGTTATAGTAAGTCTAGAAATCAGGTAGACTGATTACTCCCAATTTATTTTTCAAAATTCTTTTAGCTTTCTGTTTTGATTTTCCATATACATTTTAGAATAGCCTTGACTATATCTATAAAAAAATATTTCTGGGATTTTTTTTAGGAATTACATTAAACCTTTATATTCATTTGGGGGGAAATTGACATTTTTACTATGCTGAGACTTCAATCCATGAACATGGCAATATCTCTCCATTTATTTAGATTTTCTTTGACAACTTTCATCATGTTGTATAGTTTACAACATACAAGTCCTATACTTGATTTGTTAGATTTATACTTAGACATTTGCTAATAGTATTGTATTTTAAATTTTGGTATCCATGTGTTTTTTGCTAGCATATAGATATATAAGGTTTTTGTTTTTTGGGTTTTTTTTTTAAGATTTTATTTATTTGAGAGAGAAAGCACAAGCAGAGGATGGGGAGAGGGAGAAGCAGAGTCCTTGCTGAGCAGGGAGCCTGATGTGGGGCTTGATCCCAGGACTCTGGGATCATGACCTGAGCTGAAGACAGACACCCAACTGAGCCACAGGCACCCCTAGACCTACATGCAGAAATCCACTATATCACACACCCTGTTGGACTCACTTGTTAGTTTCACATGGCTTTTTGTTTTTTGGTTTCTTCTTTTGCAAGTTCTTTGAGATTTTCTATGTGGACAATCTGTCATCTGCAAATAGGGACTTTTATTCCTTCCTTCCTAATTTCCGTGGCTTTTCTTTCCTTATTGAACTGCTAGAACTTCCACCACTATGTTCATTAGGAATGGTAAGAGTGGACATCCTAGCCTTGTTACCTTTTAAACTTTTTTTTTTTTAAGTAATCTCTATGCCAACCATGGGGCTCGAACTCATGACCCTGAGATCAGGAGTCACATGCTCCACCAACGGAGCCAACCAGGTGCCCTGCCTTATTCCCAATCTTAAGGGGAAACATCAATCTTTCACCATTAACTAGAATGTTAGCTGTTGTGGATTTTTTCTGTAGATGCTCAGAGCCACAGGATAGACATTCCCATTCAAAAAGGGAGATAGAGGAAAGAAGGATAGGGAGATGGGTCTCAACTAAATCCCAAACATACCAAGGCAAATTCCACTAAACCTTAAGGCTTGAGAATGATCAGTCCTCTTTGGTTAGATGCTCTGCCTTCTGGACCCACTGGGAGAGCAGTTCCACCCCCCTGGCTCCATCAGGCAGGAATCATGGCCCCAAGAATTCAGGGCTCCTATCCCCCAGGCTTCAGTCAGTCCTCATGGCTTGTTGAAACCCAGATGGTAGCCTTGATCTCTAAATTGCTTTCAAGATTCTTCTCTTTTTTTGAAAAGCACCTGTTTGCAGCTGAATAGCTCTCTGGTCCAGTCCTGTAGGAACTAAGAAATCTGACAGCCTTCCTTCATTACTTCTCATTTTTAAATGTCCCCTTTAATTCAAATTGGCAGTGTCTTTGCTGATATTGTCCCATCTATTTTCCTGTGTTCTGTTGAAATGGCGGATTAATTCCACAAATCACACCCATGATCTCTTTACCAAATGGTTGTTCAGCCACACTCCTAGTGTTCTCTTTGCAACAACCTTTCTCATTTCTTGCAATATGGATAGGCTGAAAACTTTCCAAATCTTCAAGCTATGGTTCCTTTTTGCTTAATAATTCTTCCTTCGGTTCATCTTTCCTCTTTCACATTTTACTATAAGTATTCAGAAACCAAGTTTCTCCTTTGACGTTTTTGTACAAAATGTCCTCAGCTAAATATCTGACTGTATCATCCACAAGTTTTACCTTCCACAAAACACTAGAACACAGTTCAGCCAAGTTCTTTGCTATGTTATAACAAGGAACATCTTTCCTTCAGTGTCCAGATACCTGTTCCTCATTTCTGAGATCTCAAGCAGAATCATTTAACATCTGTATTTCTAGTATGTACCATAAAACTCTTCCAGCTTCTACTCATTACCCAAAGTCACTTCTGCAGGTTTAAGTATTACAACAGCACCCCACTTCTTAATACCAAAATCTGTCGTCTGCTTGGGCGGCTATAACAAAATACACAGCACAGACTAGGTGACTTAACCAAAATTTTTCTCACAGTTCTTGAGACTGAAAGTTCAAAGTCAATGTGCAACAGGGTCCATGCCTGGTGAGGGCTCTCTCTTTGGGTTGCCAATGGCCACCTCTCACTGTGTCCTCACAAGACAGAGAGAGCAATCTTTCACTTTTTCTTCTTATAAGTAACTAATCCCATCATGAAAGCCCCACTTTCATGACCTCATTTAACTCAAATGACCTCCCAAAGGCCTCATCTCCAGATTGTATCACATTGGTGGTTGGAGTTTCAATATATAAATTTGGGGGGTACACATCTCAGTCCATAGCATCATCTAGAAGTTTTCTGTCTTGCTAAACTGCTCCCTTCCCAATCCTTTGGCTAGAGACAGCAGGTTTTTGTTAAGGTTTTCTTGTCTACTCCTATTGGCATTTCTAGGTTGCTGGTTTCTTCAGCTCCAAGTGTGGGATGTAAGAGGCAAAAAGAAAAGGAATTTGCTGTTGTATTGTTCCTCGGGTCCTGAAGTCCCTAGCCATCCTGCCTTTTTTCTACCTTTCAGAGTCTTACATTTTCTGTCATATCTGGCATTTTCAACGTAAGCCTCTTTGCCACAAGCGTTTTTGCCATTAACTAATTAACTGTAAGGCAATTCTGTCGTAAAAGAAAAAAATATAACCAGTTGATAGTTTGATTTGTTTGGCAGTTTAGTTCCAACTGGTTAACAGTTTGGTTTCCTTTCTCCATTGATGCAGTACTTCCATTTTTATATTATATAAATCTTAGCCCTCATAATGGTCTATACAGTGGTGCAGAGGTTTGAACCCACGTTTCCCATAGAACTTTGGAACAGCTATCAACAGACATGGGAAAATATGCCAAGAACAAACAACTGTGTGAAAAGCTTTCATAATGCAACACAAAGCTCAGTTAGAAATGTGCAACCTAGTATTTGGAAACGGATAACTGCTTCTAAAAGAGAAAACACGCGGGGCATCTGGGTGGCTCAGTCAGTTGAGCATCTGCCTTTGGCTCAGGTCATGATCTCAGGTTCCTGGGATCAAGTCCCAGGCCAGGCTCCCCTCTCAGTGGGTAGTCTGCTTCTCCCTCTCCCTCTGCACCTCCCCCTGGTCGTGCTCTCTCTCTCAAATAAATAAATGGAAATCTTTAAAAAAAAATTTCTTAGTGTCCCAAGTTTTCTACAAAGATCACATATTCAATCCGAAAAGAACAAAATGAAAATTATTCTAAGGGTAGACAGAATAATTTTTAACACATAGTGACCTAAAGCTGTGGTCATTGGTGGGGAGGGAGTGTCTAGAGTCTCCATAAAAAAAAATCACGCTGTCTGTCAATTAACTGGTAGTCCTGGCCCTGCATTAATTTGGAAATAGATGTGAAAGCATATGTGGGATGTGTCGGTTCACAAAAACAACGTCTAAGGGTGACAGGCCTGTGGGTGACCTGCCCGGAGTTTCACAAAGCGGTACTCAGCATTGGTCAAGTGAGTGAGCTACGTGGGTGACAGGCTAATAACAGAAGCTGACATTTACTGAGCCCATACTTCACATAAGGTACTGTTCTGGATGCTTTCCATGGAGCATTGGCCTCCTAACACTTTTTCAGATGAGAAGACAGAGGCAGAACGGCCTCATGTGATTCCCCTCAGTCACACAGTAGCAAGCAAAGGAGCTAGTACTTAAAGCACAGAATCGAAACCTTTAATTTCAAGGATATCAAGAAGGCCTCCTCTACCCTAAAAATCTTCCAGCTGTTTCTTGATAGGTCATGCTTGCCAAAAGCCACATTAAGGTGTTTCTGTGTGAAGAGAAGATGCAACTAATCTTGTCCATGGGAATTCTATGTGGGCAAGTACATCCCTGTGACATTTCCTGGTGGCTTGCCACAGATTTTTTACCCCTGCTACCTCTAGGACACACCCCATGATTTGCTCTCATTTTGAACTTTAAGATTTTATTTTTTAAGTAATCTTTGTGGCCAACATGGGGTTTGAACTCACAACCCCCAGACCAGGAGTCGCATGCTCTACTGACTGAGCCAGCCAGGCGCCTCCCATCTTGAACTTTGACCAGTACGAGACCTTTGCCTTTAGAACAAGTCCTGTCCCCTTCATCATTTGTACATCAATACCTTTTATAGTCCTATCCTTAGGTTCTGTTCTAGTTGCTTCTCATGTTCACTTATATCTGTAGTCCCTGTGATGGGGACTTGACAACACTAGAGATTTCGCACTCGTCTGAACTTGGTATTCGTATAGAGGTATGCTAAGACTGATTAGTATTTTCTCCAGTAAATGCACATGAAGGCATAATTTTCTGGGCCAGAAAATAAGAATAGACTACAAAACTATTAAAAATGGAGGAGGGGTGCCTGGGTGGCTCAGCAGATGGGCGTCTGCCTTTGGCTCAGGGTGTGATCCTAGCGTTATGGGATCGAGCCCCACATCAGGCTCTCTGCTATGGGCCTGCTTCTTCCTCTCCCACTCCCCCTGCTTGTGTTCCCTCTCTCGCTGGCTGTCTCTATCTCTGTCGAATAAATAAATAAAGTCTTTTAAAAAAATAAAAATGGAGGAGATGAGGCGCCTGGGTGGCACAGTTGGTTAGGGGTCGGACTCTTGGTTTTGGCTCAGGTCACGATCTCGGGGTCATGAAACCAAGCCCCACATCAGGCTCCACGCTCAGCGCATGGTCTGCTTGAGTTTCTCTCTTCATCTGCCCCTCCCTCCCACCCCCTCTAATAACAAATAAATCTTAAAAAAAAAAAAATGGAAGGGAGGACTTTTGGTGGTGATGTTGGTTATGTGAGTGATATCCATGAAGTTCCAGACCCTTCACATATTGTCTTGTATATATAATCTTCACAGCTTTGGCCATGATTTTAGTTCCCTTTTACAGATAGAGAACACAAGGCTCAGAGAAGTTATGTAAGGTTACACAGCCTAGATTCAAATCCAGGTCTGTCTGGTTTGCAAAGCTAGAGTTCTTTCCCCATTTCTATGCTGGTTGAACATTGCTGGAGGAATAAAAAGGAAAGGTTGGGGGCTATATATATTGTCTATATATACAAATATACTATAAGCCCATTACTGGGCATCATCTACCACTTTTTGGCTATTAGGTGACATTGGCTCACAAACTTCAGTTGATTTTTTTAAGCGCACACTCGCACACGTAATGTAGTTCTTGGAAAATACTCTGCCAAGAATCATTGGAGAAAAAAATGTCTAAACAAAATTGGTTTTGACTCTGCCCAATGAATTAGAACACTAACTTCAGTGCGTAATATTTCTTCTGTGCCTCCTAAATCCTTTTTGCAGAAAACTAAGTTAACTTTTCACATTTGGAAAACTCATAATTTCCAATTCCATTTGGTCTTTCTGAGGCTTGAACTAAATTGTAGGACTTGTACTTGTTTGCTCTAGGGCAACAGTTCTCAAAGTATGGTCTGTGGGCTCTGGGGATCTCTGAGGTCTTTCTGGGGGTGTCCACAGGACTATCTTTACAATACTACTAAAATGCTATTTGCCTTTTCTCCGTGTTGAAGTTTTCACTGCTGTTACACAACACTGCTGGGTAAAAGGGCTGGGGCTGTAGCATAAATCAGGGCAGTGACACCAAACTCTACTAGTATGAAAGGCCCATTGACTTAAGAGAATGGAAAGACAAACCACAGTCTGGGAGAAAATATTTACATAACACATATCTGACAAAGGACTAGTATCTAAAATATACAAAGAACTTAAACTCAACAATAACAAACAACATGATTTAAAAATGGGCAAAAGACCTCAATAGACACCTCACCAAAAAAGGTACAGAGATAGAAAATAAGCATTGGGAGGGTGCCTGGCTGGTTCAGTCAGAAGAGCATGCGACTGTTGATTTCAGGGTCATGAGTTCAAGCCCCATGCTGGGTGTAGGGATTACTTAAATAAAAGTTAAAAAAAAAAAAAAGCGTTGAGAAGATGCTCAACATCATACGTCATTAGGGAATCACAAATTAAAACAAAACCAGGTACTACTACATATCTTTTAAAATGGCTAAAATCCAAAGACAAAAAACCAACAACCTGATAATACCAAATGCTGGAGAGGATGTATAACAGTAGGACCCTTACTCATTACTGGTGGGACTGTAAAATGGCAAAGCCGCTTTGGAAGATAGTCTGGCAGTCTCTTACGAAGCAGAATATAGTCTCACTAGAGGATCCAGCGATCACACTCTGGTATTTACCCAAACAAGGTGAAAATGTATGTCCAACCAAACCTGCACGCGAGAGTTTACAGCAGCTTTATTCATAATTTCCAAAAACCGAAAGCAACCAAGATGTCCTCAAAAAGTGAATAAATTGTTATCTACTCAGTGGAATATTACTCAGCTATAAAAAGAAATGAGCTACCAAGCCATTAAAGGAACATTAAATGCATATTGCTTAAAGACGCCAGTCTGAAAAGGATATATACCGTATGATTCCAGCTATAAGATAGCCTGGAAAAGGCAAAACTATAAAGATAGTAAAAAAAAAAAAAATCAATGTTACCAGAGGTTCAGGGGAAGAGGAGCAGGAGCAGGGGTGAACCGGTGGAACACAATCATTTTTAGGGCAGTGAAACTATTCTGGATGATACTGTAACAGGGGATACATGACACACATTTGTCAAAACCCATAGAACTATACACCATGAAGAGTGAACCTTACTTTAAATGTGCGCTTTGATTAATACAATATCAGTATAGGCTCATCACCTGTAACACGTTAGAGCACACTAATGCAGTACATTAATCATAGAGGAAACTGTGGGGGGCTGGGGGGTAATACGGGAACGGGTGCTATCTGCTCAATTTTCTGTTAACCTAAAACTGTCCTAAAAAATAAAGTCTGCCCGGGTGTGTGGCTGGCTCAGTTGGTAGAGCATGTGACTCTTGGTCTCAGAGTCGTGGGTTCGAGCCCCACATTGGGTATAGAGTTTACTTAAAAATAAACAAAATCTAATAAATAAAGTCTGTTAAAAAAAAAAAAAGGTTCACTGATAGGTTTCCAGATCCCTCATTGTAACTAACCTTTAAGAAATTACCACTTGTCAAATTTAGGTTTGCAATCCAAGAATATTATCCATAATTATTTGAAAAAGCTGTTAAATGCTTCCTTTTCCAGCTACATATCTGCGTGGGGCCAGATTTGCTTCATAGACTTCCACGAGAGCAACAGCTCACGACAGATTGAAGGGAAAAGCAGATGAGAACGCACCTGTGCTCTATTAAGTCACCGATCTAAAACAATCCCTTTCTCATAAAACTTTTTAGAAAATAGATTTTCTTTTGAAATGCTATTTATGTCAACATGTAATGGGTTTTTTAACATTATTTTTAAGAAAATGGCAATTTTTAAAGTGTCTCAGCTCTCTTTTCTTACACAGGAAATATTGACAGATAAAAATCCACATACCCAAAAGCTCTTTCAAGAGTATCAAGGGGTCCTGAGACCAAAAAAGTTTGAGAAGCGCTGCCTTGGGCCTATGTGGTTTAGTTAAACTTTAATCCGTAGGCTATTTCCTGGCCCATTTGGCAAGTGATGTACTAATAGCAACTGCATCTAATAGTTAACTGTACAGAAGCTGCCAATACCCAGAAAGTGGCCATCAGGCTGTCCGGGCGTATGCAGGAAATATGTGTGCTAAGCGTATCTTTTTTCAAGGGTGAATTTGGAATTTGTTCAATTTCCATTCTTCTGTTATCTTCCTTTAAAATGAAACATTTCAAAGAATATAATAAAACATGAAGGTAAATAAAAAAACAGTGCAAGTCAAATTTATGGTGTGGGAACATAAGGCTTGCTATTACAGCTTTTAATGGCAGCTAGTTCACAATAAACATCGGGCTTAGCCTGGTAGAAAACAGTCACAGACAGGAGGTAATTACTTGTCCATCTCCAAGCATCAGAAACTCTGGAGTCCCTCCAGTTGAATAATGTAGATCTGCCAACTGTCACTCATTTGAACTAATGCTTTTTTGTTGTTGTATTAATTAAATTGGGGGGGAGGAAAGAACATAAGATAAACCTCCCTCTGAAAGTGCTAAAATTCCATGGATGGATAAATCCATGACCCATCCTTTTACACGGTCTTTATTAGCCTTGAGTAGATCACATAGACTCCCATCAACAGAGTCACAGAGGGGAGTGGAATGTATACCGAGTTAGGAAGGGCCCGTTGCCAGCAAATCTGAATATTACAGTGAGGTTCTATAAACAGTAAGGGAAAAAACAGCCAGATCTTCACACAGATAACAAGAATGTAAATGGACCTTTTAATGAGCTTTGCATCATCACGTATGAAATAATAAATACACCCAAACAGAGATAAAAAGAGGAAAAGCAAAATTATGCAACATTTCTGTCGTTAAGATATGTGGGCAGCGGGGCTCAAAATAGAAACCAAGCAGCTTTCCAAAGACGTGAAGGTTTTAGATAAAGAAAATATAATCGCTCTAATTCTTGCTTAATCCTGTTCCTTTGGCTTTTGTCAGAAACTGTTCCCCACCTCTGGTTATCTGAGGACAGTGACACTGTTCACAGAAATATACCTGAAACAGATTCTTACAAGCCCATATTCTAAGGCTTTTACGTCTAAAAAAAGAACTGCGACAAAATTCCAGGTTACGTACGTGTAGGAAGAAGAACCAAGATAGAAAGGACGTATGTATTTTACATTAATCGCTAATATGCTTAGGAATAACTTACATTTATTTTTGCTGTATGCATACTTTGGATCAAAGGGTAATTTAGCATCGACTCTTAAATTGTTAAAAGCTTTCACCTGTTATAAACACCTTAAATTATTTGAAATCAAGGGCTCTCCATGTAAATGCTGTGTACTTAGCCAGGGTGTTTTTTCTTGAAATGAAAAATGTGGTTACAAGTAATTTTGATTTGTATTTGGATTATCATTTCATTGGCTAAGAGGTTGCCCCAGTGCTACAATGGAGCCTTCCATTTTGTTTTCCAGTGAAGGAAAACATTTTCCTTCTACAGGCATATGCAGCAGAACCGGTCTATCCCATGGCAATGCTAGTAATTGCCTAACTTGTTCTGGGTTCCAAAAGAATTTAAAAATAAATGATACCAGATCTTAGGAACTGTCATGACCTTTACTTTCAATTTCATTGTGAACATTCATGACATGTCACAGGTGCCAACCCTCCCCCCCAAAATAATGTGGTCAGTGAGAAAATGAATAAAAGTTAAAAGGGAACTGAGGTACTGTTTTTCCTTCTGGGACTGATGCTCACATTCATCGGTTTCACTGGGTCTAGGGCAAATGTAAGCATGATGATATCAGACCAACATTTTGTAAATCAAGACAACTCAATATTGAGTATGAAGAAGTCTTAGGCTTATCTAAAAGGTTCATTTGGAAGGCTTACAGGTGGAATAGAGCTTATAGGAAGTGTGGGCTTTATTTGACCCTCAGAGTGTTTTTTGAAAAATCGAATTCATTGTCAACAACACAGGTGGGGATATTTCATAAAAACAAACACAAACCTGCATTTCTGTCTTCTGGAACAACTGGAAGGTCAGGCCACAGAGCTCCCACGTCGTTGTGCGAAGGCATCAAAGAAGGAAGGCTAGGCAAGAGCAGTTCCCCTTCCAGAGTCTCCCCAGCCCACCGTATTCACGCGCATTTCCTGCGTGGTGCGTGGATATCTTTACATGGAAGGCGGTTGTCCATCATCAGCTCTGGCTTCAGCTGTGAGTCAATGAAAACAAGACTGATCAGGTTCGGGTGTCCACTCCTTTGGGGTTCCTCCCTAACTCTTCCAATAAAACTCCATATCATGTATGCAGTTGCAGAACCCAAATGGACCGTTTTAGGGAGGCTTTTAGGCCCTCATCCCAGATCAGAATCACTTCAGAGTTATTGATCTGGAGATTTTCTGGGAGATAAGGGTTCAGAGTCTTTTCTTGAAGGTTATGTCTAATCTAGGTTGAGCTGGGTAATGTATCTCCATTCAGAATGAGAATAATTCTGAGATTAAACAGGAAAAAGACTCACGATGGAGGTACGATTGTAATGTCTCTCTGGGGGTGGAGAGGGGTCATGCCTGGCTGGCTCAGTGGGAGACCGTGCTGCTCTTGATCTCGGGGTTGTGAGTTTGAGTGTGGAGTCTACTTTAAAAACAAAAAAAAGTCTCTGTATATGAGATGAGGTAGAGAAGAAGAGTGGGATTCTGGGACCCACACTGCCTCTAACCAGTTGTGGGACCATAGGTGAGTCACTTGACTCAGCCTCTGTTTCTTCTGTTGCATTCAGAGCCCAGGCCCTATGTTAGAATCATCTGGTGGATTTTTAAAAATACTGATGCCTATGCCCCACCCCAGATCAACTGAATGTGATTCTCTGAGATGGGGACTCAGGAATTGGTATTTTTCTGATTTTCCTCTCTATGATTCTGAGGCACAGAGAGGAAGAAAATTCAATATGATCTCCAAGGAGAGAAGTGATCCGACATGATTGCCAAGGTTCCTTCCCCATTCTCCAATTTTGTGGTCTCAAGGCATGGTAGCAGGTGCCAGGAGAATAGCTATTGCCCCATTAATTTCTCATTTATATCAGATTACGGTCAAAACTATTCCTTTCACACCAAAAGAGGAAGAAGGAGGAGAAGGAGAAGTAGATGGTGTGGTCATAGCTTTTCATTTTCATTAAGCCACTACACCCAAATTTGAATACCCACTCCCTTAAATTCATTCTCTATAACCACATTCAGGTATCACTTGTCCAAAGCACGCTGATTTAAACATCTTTATCCGGAGGAGGTATTTATACTGTTGCCATTTGAAAGACAGCAAGACCTTCCCAGTATAATAAGGTAACCACCGGCCACACATTGCGGTGAACACCTGAATGTCTCTAGTCCCCACTGAGATGCACTGGAAGTGAAAAATACACACTCAGAACAAAAAGAAGTAAAATATCTCATTAATAATTCTTATATGAATGACATGTTGAAATGATAATGTTTTAATAGAGTGGGTTTCATAAAATATTAAAATTAATTTTGCCTGTTTCTTTTTGCTTTTCTAAACATGATTACTAGAAATTTTTCAATTAGGTGGCTCCCATTATATTTCTATTGGACAGTGCTAAGAGATGTTCACTTTCTGAAACTTTAACTGAAGTTTATAGGGCTTAAAAAAAAAAAAAAGACAGCTCCAGGGGCACCTGAGTGGCACAGTTTGTAAAGCAACTGACTCTTGGTTTCAGCTCAGGTCATGATCTCAGGGTGGTGAGATCGAGCCCTGCCTTGGGCTCTGGGACGCCCTCTTCTTCTCCCTCTGCCCCCCACCCATTCATGTGTTCATGAGTGCATGCGTGCGTGCCTCGAGCTCTCTCAAATAAAAAATAAATAATAATTAAAAAAAAGCTCCTCAGAATGAATTCATTTGGGGTTTTGAAAAACATTTAATTACTAGTCTTTCCCACACAGGCTCCTACAAGGGGTCTAAATAGAATTGACTGGAACTACCCGACCTCAGCTGGATGGGTATCCTCAAATCAAAAGCAGTACTTTACACCAACAGGACACTTTCGAGCATCCAAAAATGGCCCTTGGGAGAATCCTAGTGGAACACTGTGGGGGGAATGACGGGGAGGTTGCTAGTCATTTCCCTTTCCTTCTGCCTCACATGAGGAACGTAACTTCAAAACGTCTCCCTGTTCGTGACGTTTCCCCCATTCGCAAGGCACCAGCCCGCTCTGTGCATGAAACAGACACATGGTAAAGAATGAACTAAGTGAATGAGTGCATTTAAGGGGGACACCAAACATATAAACGTCCACTCCCCCACCTTTGTTTTTCATCAGTGGTGTCTCAAATGCCTCAACTTGATTGTGTCTGCAGTCTTAACGGGATTTCCAGCCAAAAGGTCTCCGATTAGCAATATCAGCCCCTGCCCCTGCCTTATCGTGCAGCCACAATAGAGGGCGGGAGGGGAAACAGGGCAGCCTGGATGTTTGGAAACCGAGCCAGCTTGACATGCAGAAAGAATAGGCAACTGTCCAGAACACGGGGACTCAGAGGTGCCAGGAGCACTCCAGCACACTAAGCAAACCCTTTTCTCCTCAGCTGGCTGCAGCTGTCCGCACAAGGCTTTGGAGGCCCAGGTGCACCCCTGCATGACTCACCTATAGCTTAATGTGAATACCTTTCAGATCAATTCGACTCAGTGAATATTGATTGACTGTGTGTGGCCGCCCTAAGCAGATCCCTCCAAGCCTGTTCGGAGCCCCGTCCAGACAGGGAGGGAAAGCGCCGTGTGGGAGGGAGGAAGAAGCTGGAGACGGGAAGGCTGAGAGCGCTGACGACAGCCCTCACGGAGCCAACGCCTGGCGCGGTGAGAAATGCTTCCGTCGTCGGAAGGGACCTGGCCCCCCGCAGGCAGGCCACACCGAGTACTGAGTAGGGCCTCCAGCAAGAGCACTGAGTAGGGCCTCCAGCAAGAGCGGAGGCACCGTGAGAACGTTTCTTTTCACTCCCTCATCTCCCCTCTCCCTCTCCCAGGCCCACACCCACCTCTACTGAAGAACTTACTCATGGTCTTGTTTATTTTCCTTCCTCCCCCACAAGCAACAAAGGCCAGGCCTTATTCCTCTGAGTCGCCAGAAGCTGGCACAATACTTGGCACTTAAGCGCTTCGGCAGCCGTTTGCCTAGTGAATACGGGACTACGCCTCCTGGCCTCTTCGGGGGCACCAGGAGCGTTGTTATCCCGCCCAGGGCACTGGGTTCCTCCGCTTCCAACGCCGCCTGTCTCTACAGTCGGACACATGTTCTGAAACAAAGATGAAGGCGAAGAGGCAGAGGACAGGTCAGGGCCTGAAGCTCCTGCCCCCCGCGTGCGCACAGACCTCGCCGGCTGCCAGAATGTTCTCCGCCCTTTCCCATGGCCGCGTGTGCCTGTTCCACCCCCGACCCCAGGAGGTTTCTAGGAGAAAAACAGTTCTTGCGACTTGTTTGGCTCTATTTTGTACCAAAATCAAGAAAAAGCAGCGTATATCCAAACCTTACCCCCCCCCCCACAGTAGATTACTGTACTTTCTAACAAACTGACCCATCTCCGTTTTCCAGCTCTTATGATATGCTGCGAGTAAGTGGCTGGCACTCAGGAAGCCCAAGGTTCCAGCAACAGTTGTGTGGCCTTGGATAAGGAGCACAGAGAGACTCTTTGTATTCTGGTTTCTTCCAAGTATTAAAAGAGATAGTGGTATATTCAATGGGTATGAAGAAAGCTTAACATTCGTCTGCATGAAGCTCTTTGAAATGCATGAAGGTCACTACAGTGGATAAATTCAACACTTGCCCTAGTGCTCACTGAGAACCCTTGTCCGAACATTTGTAAAATCTCTCCGTGGATGTGTATACACACACATACACGAATACATTTTAAATCGCTTCATTGCGTTTAAAAATGTTAAGTAAACACACTGCAATGATTATAAGGCATCTGTACTGTGTCTCCAATGCGAGCCTGCCACGATAAGAGCTATTTGAGAAACTAAATCACATCAATGAAAGAATAGCAATGAGTCAATTGACAGAATATTGCATTAGCAATGGCCTCTGACCCCGCATGATGCCAACTGAATGCTTTTTCCTCCTTGTAATTTAATCATTTTTCAGTTAAATTAATTTCTTAAAATCCACTCAGATAAGCCGCCTATGTTAAACACACACACACACACACACACACACACACCCACCTCCAGGTGTAGGTGAAATGGGAGACAAATGACACTCACGCTGTGACTTTTTACCTCCACTTTATTCTGGGAATGGACAATATCCCGTTTCTTTTTTCCATATCTGGTAAGAATTTTCCATAACTTCTTCCTGCTAAAGAGTGATGTTGTCAAGAGGCCCCATATACCCCAAGACAGAGACCTGGTCAACACCACACAAAATCATGAAAATACAGCGAGTATGTCTGCCGTACAGACTAACTGGTTTTGTTGTTATTGTTGTTTTAATACTAACTAACTGGCTCAGAAGGTGGCTTTGTACAGGTAGCAACTCCGAAGAGTGCTAACAAGCCTGCCCGCACATTTGTGCTCAGGCTTGCTGGTAGAGCGTCTTTCACACACATCCAGGAATTTGTCTGAGAACGGAGCGTGGTTAAGTCATGTTTTAAGAATGTTCTCTCATTATCCTGACTCAGAGGGCGCAGTGAGCCACAGAAAGGAGGTGGCACAGGGATACCTTCTGTTTTGTCTGGTTTTCAGGAAATGCCTTCTGCCGCATTGATGGCCATAGACTGATGTCACTGAGGTTCGTTCCTTCACATCTTTTTACAGGGCTGGAGCAAGAGCACTTTTTCCTGATGACATTTGTTAAACTGCGTGACCTGGGGTTTAGGCCTGTTGAGGGAGGGGAGCATGGAGAGAAACCCCTCTAGGAGAAGTGAGTGAAACAGGAGGAGGGCTTCGCATGGAAAGAGAGGAGAAAAGCAATAACAAAAATCATGAGCCACGAAATTTGGGAAAATAGAAATCTAAGAGCTGTGGTTTGGCAAGTAACTCTGACCGTTAATGGGAAAGGCAGAGAGAGAAGGAAAAGGAAACGGAGGTGAAGAGCATGAAGGAAAGAGAGAAGGAGGAGAGGTGGAGGGGAGTGAGAAACGAGGACAGGCAGGGAGCTAAAAGCAGCAAGACTCAGCATATGATACAAATGCATCAGTAAGGGACATTATGAGGAAATGCACTGTGATGAGAGCCTATGAAGTGAAAAATCAGGAGAGGCCAACATGGCACCTCTGGTCCTCTCAGTGTCCCGGAACTAGGAGAGGTTCCTGTGGTAATTCATCTTTAATCAGCATGTCTCATGCCAATGGACAAGCATGTGCTCGAATGCCATTTTGAAGTTTCCTCAGAGGCTGGGATAGGGATCATGAAGTCATCATTAGCAGTTCTGGTGAGGAATCTCCTCACAGGTCCCCACATGATATCACACACACACACACACACGCACACAGAGGCATACATGCACACTTAAAAACCACTCCATGGCTTTGCTTTCCATTGCACTTAAGATAAAACCCAACTTCAATTCTCCTACATCCTCACCAGCTCTCCCTCACCGCGGCCTTGTGGCCGTACTGGCTGCCTTGCAGTTCCCTGAATCCCCTGAGCTCTCTCTCACCCCAAGACTTTCCCAATGTTGGGGTGCCTGGGAGACATAGTTGGTTAAGCTCAGGTCACAAGCTTAGGGTTGTGAAATCGAGTCCCAAACAAGGCTCTGGGCTCAGTGGGCGATCTGCTTGAGATCCTCTCTCTCCCTCTCCCCCCCTCCCTGTTCTAAATCAATAAATCAATAAATGAATGACTTTCCCAACGTTGTTTCCTCCGCCTGTGCTCCTTCTTCAGCCTTAGAGAGCTGGCTCCTCTTCATCCTCTACGCCTCACCAGGAGAGGCCATCTTCAACCACTTTGTCTCAATAGGTTCCCCCACCCCCAGCACCAGCCCCAGCATTCCCTCTCTATACACTATTAGTTTCTGCACTATCATTTATCAGTGTGTACTTACTGATTTGTCTACCTGTAAGTTTTCCTTGACACCCACCAAATATTTGTTTATTTTTTAAATAGATTTTATTTATTTATTAGAGAGAGAGAGCATGAGTGGGAGGGAAGGGCAGAGGGAGAGGGAGAAGCAGACTCCCTGCTGAGCAGGGAGCCTGACATGGGGCTGGATCCCAGGACCCCAAGATCATGACCTGAGCTGAAGGCAGATGCTTCACCGACTGAGCCACCTTGGTGCCCCAAATATTTGTTGATTAAGTGCACAAATGGAATGTTCCAGATTCACTGATTTGGGTTGCCCAGATTTGGGGACTGGTAGCAATCCCCAGCAACCCCTCTTTACTAAGTGTCTCCTCCTCCTCCCTGCTGCCCCACACCTCATTCCCACCTCAGCCTCGAAGCTGCCCCTGGCCACCCTCTAGTTAAAGGGGAGGCAAGCAGCCGTCCTTGGGTGGGGCAGACACAGTCCGAAGGCTCAAAGAGCTAAAGAAGGAAATTAGAGCTAGCAACTAATCTGATGCTCCTTTCATAAAATTAGAAAAACAGAAAGAGCTTCACCAAAAGAAAAAGTCCTGAGGAGCAAAGAGCACAGAGGTTAGGAATGTTCTGTGTTTGGGGATCAAGGTTCCTCTGGGTGGTAGGTCCTCGAGGGATCCCCACTCCACCCCTCTGCATGCAGAGGGCATTCCTCGCAGCACAAGCTCCCTGGCTTGTGGAACATCAGGAAACGGGCGATAAGAAAGGAGGCCGCCAGCCCCCCAAAGCAGCGCTGCCCCTGCTCTGCTATCTAGCTGCCTTTGGGGTGTCGTTCTGCTCTCTCCCTCACTGGCTCCATGCTTTTATCCAAGCAAAATATCCCGGGGTAATATCCACTTCATGAAGGTTCAGGAATTGCTTAGCATTTATGCTCTTCTGCCCTCTTGATGAGAAGGATTTTTATTTATTTATTTATTTACTTACTTACTTATTTAGGCCTCAGTATTTATCTTCCAGAAACACGTTTAAAGATCACGTGAGATCCTGATGCTGTCAGAGCTTTCTGAAGCCTGGGTCTTGCTCAGAGCTCGATGATTAGTCCACAAATTAAACTCTTGGCCAAACATACATGGCTCAAGTTTATCCAAAGTCCAAACAAATCAGATACTCCTTCTGGACAGAAGTCAAATTCTTTCCTTTGGTAACGATTGCTCAGAAATTTAGAAAAGCAGTATGTTTTATATCCTCAGAGTTCTTATAATCACATCCAATCTCGTCTAAAATGCATCAATTGCTATAATGAAGGGCTCTGAAAAGTCTGAGGCTTCCAAAACGGATGAAGAACTCAAAGCCTGTTTGAACTTTTGAGAAATATCTCAACGCTATAGGATCCAAAAACATTAATGAGTTTGCCCTCTCTTTGTAAAACAGCACAATAGGCCAGCTACAACTCCAAATGAGGAAAATTCTAAGGGATCCCCTAAAGGACATGCTTTCTTTTTTTATTTTTTTAATTATAGGGAGTTTGCCAATCTTTACTAGAATCTGCTTTGTTCCACAAGAGAATCAGATCTCAGATATTTGACCTATGAAAGCCCAACAGGCATTACTAAATTTCATATAGTTCATGGATGACTGCAAGTCCCAAATTGGATACACCCTCACAATTAGGGATGAGGTCATAAAACGTCAGTCTCTGAAATTCAGGATAAAAAACATCAATATAAAATTAACCACCATGATGTCAGTAACATAAGATTAACGTTTTAAAGAAATAACAAGCCTTTGGAGCGGTTTTGTCAGTTTGGAGGTGATGTGCCCTGGTGTATCTCGGCAAGGAGAAATAAATCTACATAATGTAAATAATCATGATAGCTACCATTCGCTGAGCAGCTATGATGTGGCAGACGCTGTGCCAGAAACTTCGTTTCATTAATCCTCCCAACGAGCTGGCAAAGAGGCTCTGACGATTCCCATTTTAACTGTGAGGATTTTGAAGTGTGAGGGGGCTGAAAGTTGTTCGCTGTCACACAGCAAGTGTTACTGCTGGGATTCCAACCCTGCTCTTCTCAACTCCAAACTATGCTGTTAATGGCATGAGTGGAAGAGAAATGGTCCTGTGAAGGGATGCAGAAAGTGAGTTAACTGAAACCAAGATGTAGGAAGGTCTCTGAACGCTTTGACATGAATAATCCAAATCAGTTATCCAGACTGAAACAACTCTGGAGGGAAGGGATGTGATTCCTTAAGGCCTCCGCAGCCTGCTAGGGAAATCCCTTAAGAATACTCAAGTCCCTTTGATCTAATTCAATATTCACCAAGCCTTCTGATCTTTAATTTGATCTTCTGGGATGCCTTTTCCCCTGGTGGGGAAAGTACCTTATGCGCATGACCAGGGCTGGTCAGCTACCAGTTATATTCTCTGAGATGAAATAATAACTCAGTCAGGGGGAGGGCATTTCGTCTCTGCTGAGTGGAATCCCTGGGAATCAGTTCCTGAAAAGATCAGCTCTGAATTAACTGACATGGCGTTATCTGATTCTACAAAATCAAGGACCTGATCCTGGGTCTTCAATGACCTCCCTCAAAATGTCCAGAGGGCTCACCTCGAAACAGCCTACCCAGCAATCCAGCCACCTTAATGACAGCTCTACAGGCCACGTTTCATAAAAGACATTAAGAGAATGTCGCATTGCATGCTTTGGCCAAATAGAACTAGGGGATGAATGTGGAATGTCAAAACAGCCCATGGCATATTCAAGAAGCCATTAGCCAGTTTCTAAAATTAATCAGATGGACCCCCCCACATAGAGAGGTTCTGGAGGAGACCTCCTGACACTTTAGAGGACTACCATGCCCCCAGTCCCCTCCTCAGGAAAGTCACTCCTAGAGATTTTTTCTGTCAACAAACTGCTGGCTCATGCCTTGTGCACTGAATGAAAGCAACATCACCACATTGGCCTTAACTGATGAGAACAGAAACCCATCAGTCATGGCGAAGCCCAAGGTAAAACTGACCGTGTTATATATAATAAGGGAGGCCATCAGCTTCTGAGGCCACTTGGCAGGAGAGCTCCTGATTAGACAGTAACAAAGTGACCTAGTTAGACTCTTCTCTTAGGAGGAGGAAATATTAGGTGGACAAAGAGCTTGTGTTGTTCCAGATCAGATGAGTAGCTGAGCCAGGTCTCCGTGCGGCTCCTGGATATCCCAGGCTTAGGGGATAGTCCGTCTTGGGAGGCTTGGAATGCATAACTACCCCCTCTGGTCAGCTTACTCTTTGCACTGAATTCAATATTTCCCTCAAAATTTTATTTCTGAAACTTAATACATGGAACACTCCTGAAATTTTATACTTGAGGCTGCCCTTTACAGAACCCTTAGATTAAGCTACAGAACTTCCTGATGCTTATTTGCAAACACCAAATATCTCCATCAGTAGAACCCATGATTTACTTGAGTCTACGTTCTGTTTTCTTTCGCTCATTCATCATCTACCAGGGACATTTTGCAAAGAATTTTGCAAAGAGGAAGATCCTTTCCCCAGTCAGGAATTGTTTTTTTTCCCCCCATGTTAATATTTCTCTTCCTTAACACTTTGCTTAATGCTAGAACCAATCTTATTTTACAAGCTTAAGTTTATTCTTCAAACACTGATGTTGGAGTCACTGGGTAACTGTTTATGGGCTGGCCCCTGGCACTGCCACCTTCTTTCAAGAGCACCAGGATTCTTGTCATGGAGCTTAATTTTCGGAAACACTTTGAAACGTAGAAGAGTTTAAAACTGAGCTATGAAGTGACATCTCCAAACTCTGTTATTGAAAAATCTGAAAATAGCAGCGTGTGCGCGGCGGGCTCAGTTGGTGGAGCATGTGACTCTTTATCTCAGAATTGTGACCTTGAGCCCCACCTTGGGTGTAGAGATTACTTAAAAAAAAATAAAAAATAAAATAAAAAATAAAAATCTGAAAATATTTATGGTTTTCACTCATGTGCATTAAATAAAATCTTAAAATGTGCCTCAGAAAATAAATTAGTGAGTGCTTACTGTAGACCAAGTGTGATGTTAAATGTTTTCTTTGCCCTCTCTTGTTTAATCTCCACACTGATGCTTAAAGGCAGATAGTATTATTTTATACAGATGTTGAAGTGGAAGGAGAAAAATCTGGATCTAACATGTGCCATGGTGCTTTTCTTACTAGTAGGCAACATCAGGAGCTGAGAATAGGGAGCCCTTCCTTTGAGCTCTTGTCTGCTTCTTACCTGTGTCCTCAGGCATGTCACTTCTCTTTAACTGTCTCGCCTGGGCTTCCACCTCCTCCTCTGTTGGTCCTGATTATCATTACTCGTTATGATTATTTTCATTTGAAGGGGGTCCTAACTTCAACAGAACAAGCTCTCCATCTATCATTTCACTATTATAGTTTCAATCAGTGTGTCTGATCAAGATTGAAAGGCAAATTTGGGACAACATGGATGGACTAGAGGGTATTATGCTACATGAAGTAAGTCAGACAGAGAAAGACAAATATCATATGATTTCACCCATATGTGGAATCCAAACAAACAAACAAACAAACAAACAAACAGCAGACCTATATATACACGAACAAACAGGTTGCCAAAGGAGAGGGGTAGGGGGACAGCCAAAATGGGTGCAGGGGAGTGGGAGATACAGACTTTCAGCTATGGAATGAATAAGACATGGAACTAAAAGGCACAGCATAAGGAATAGAGTCAATGATACTGTAAGAGTGTTGTATGGTGACAGATGGTGGCTGTACTTGTGGTGAGCACAGCATCATGTATAAACTTGTCGAATCGCTATGTTATACATCTGAAACAAATGTAACATGGTGTGTCAACTATACTTGAATTTTAAAAAGTAATTTTAAAAAGATGGAAAGATAACCATGGGGAGGGGGTCTTAGGTTAGTACTTATCAGTTAATGCTTCAATTACCAATTAATGCTTTGATAAGGATTACTTGATAGTCAGCTAAGAACAAGAACAGAACATGGGCTGAGCTACCATGGATGGAAAAGTACTAGTGACTGTGGAAGGACCAATGGAGGTTGGATGATGAAGTGCCCAAAACAAAGGTTTCACCTAAGTGCATATTGTTTGCACTCTCCCTAGCTCAGGACATGCCTTGGAATTTGGTGTGAAGGCAGGGAGTGATGTTCAGAGTATCATATGCAGTCTGGTCTGGCTGAAGTATGAACGAAAAATTGCTGACAGAGGAAAACCAAGAAAGCAAGCCTGGGGGAGAGTATAGGGAAAGCCGTAGTCAAGAGTTTGGATTTTATGCCAGAGTCAGTGAGGAATCTGAGAGCTTCTTAGCAGGGGACCACAACATGAGACCCAAGCTGCTTACAGAATCAGGGAAATGGTGGGGCTAGGGTATGGAAGACAAGGGCTTAAGACATGGGCAGGAGGTCCTTACAATAATCCAGTCATGAGGTCCTGGAGCCCCAAACTAGGGTGATGATGATAAAAATAGAAGGAAGGGTGCAATGCTGCAGGAGATATGGATGCCAACTGGATTTGGGGGATTGCTGAGAAGACACCCAAATCACAGACACCTAGGGATGATGCTGGGCACTAATGAAAGGTTCAAGAATTTTTTTTCTCCTTTCCCTCTATTCTCTACCCAATCAAAAATGCCCTTACTTGACATCAGTATGCAAGTTGTTGAGTGCCTGCATGTACAAAATGAATGGAAGAGTCATCTTGGCTGACCAAAAACCAGACAGAAATAAACCTGGCAGAGAGAAGGTGAGGCTAGCACAGGTTCTGGTCCTTTCCAAATCTGTGGGCATTAGTCTAAACCTCTAAGAACGTCCTTCCTTGGGAAAGGCAACCAAGATTACTGATAACAAGGAGATAACTGGTCTCAGTTCTGCAACTGACAGGGCACCTCCCTTAATCGTTTATTTTTTCCTTCTCATTTCGGAGCAGGTATCTCCGAGATCCCCCTGAACAGCTCAAATTCCAGGGCTGCACTGTCTTTCCACCACATCTATTGGCTTTAATATTACTTTATTCAGTTAAAACTATTTTCCCCTCTCGTTTTCTAATCACGTTCTTTACAAAGCACAGCACTGATTCGGAGCAGGGGTGACGGCCTCAATATCTGGGTCTGGGCTTGGGCATCAAGACAAAGCCAATCCGCGTGCTCCTTCCGCGTGTCTTCTCTGCCTGCCCGCCGCCATCACCGCTCTGCCTCCCTGATCGCATCCCGTTCCCACGGCAACCGCGGGGCGCCCGCGTCCGGGCTCAGGACCTCGAGGGCCCCGGCCCCGCCCCCACGCCAGCGCTCGCGGCCCCCAGCTCCCAAGCGCGCCGCGAGGAGGCCGCGTTGCCAAGGAAACGGGAGGACGCCAGGCAGCAGCCCCCCACCGCCTCCGCCCCTAGAAAGCCCTGCCGCCGCCGCGGAAAGCTGCCTCCGGGGAGGAGGAGGAAGAGGGACCGGTAGCGGGAGGGGAGACGAGACAGGAGGAGGACTAGAGCACAGAGACGGCCCCCGCGCGATTGATGGGCGGCCCCTCCGCCCCGGACCAGCCCGCCTGTCCCGCGCCTCGGGCCCTTCAGCCCGCACAGGTGGGGAAGGACTGACCCGGCAGGTAACGGCCCGCTCCAGCCGCGCGAGCCCCCGGCTGCCCCCAGTCCTCCGAGGAGGTGTGGGGAGGGAAAGGGGGACACCCTCTCCTTTCCGCTTCGGCCATTCTGGAGAGAAATCAGGCCGAAGCCTGGCGGCCTGGCCCCTCCCTCTCCTCGAGCAGTCCCGTGTTTTCCTGCCTCAAAGGGACGTGTGTGGGGAGCCCGGTGATCACTATTTGCACACTGGCAGCCGACCCGCAGCTGCGTAACTTCCCCGCAGGCTCTTCGCGTCTGCAAGTCCAGAGTAGGTCTACACGGACTGCAAGGCCCCTCTGGCTTCTGAGAGGGAAATTGTTCACACGGCCATCGTTGGGAGCGTCGAATTGCTTGTCAAGCCTGTGACATCAACCCCACCCCCCAAAGTTTCCCAGTTACACATGGAGTCTATTCAGTGTGTGACCGCCCATCTCTGTTACAGTTTCCCAATAAAATGAAGAGTCACCGCCAAAGAGCTTTTCATACAAGCCCCTTACACCCCCCACCGCTTGATTTCTTAAACCAAATTGGCTGGGAGAGTCCGATTATCTCCCCCCATTCAAGTCAATTCCTTCCCTGTGCCTTCGGTCACAGCATTCTCTCAGTAGTGGGGTGTTAGGAAAATTGGCCCGAAATCACTCATCTTTGTTGTTTATATTCAAGTAATTTTTATAAGATTTTAGAAGTCTTAAGATTTTTTTAAGCTAAGACTTAAAGAAATCCAGTAATCTTTGTCATTACAAATTAATTAATTGTGTAAAAGGAGAAATAAGTTCTGAGCTCCTACTTCCAAGCACTCAGTTGTGGAAAAGGGGGGGAATTTATAAACCAGATTGTCAGGTATTAATATAGCTGTATAGATTTTGGTCCAAAGGAACCTGCAGCCTAAAGAGGGGCTTAAATTTACATTTTTCTTTATTGCTGAGCCAGTAAAATATTCACTTTAATACTTCTGATATGAGAACATATTAGAAACTTTTAAGAGGAAAACAGTGAAATAGCTTGATGTTATTAAAAAGAGCTCCCTCCAATTCTTTTGACAAATGTGGTCATAGAGCAGAAGGACAGTACATGATATTTCAGAGAACTGAAAGAAATCTATTCTGCAATCAGATTCTGTTCTCCTTAGTCAGGAAAACTTGGTTTGAATTCATTGCAAACTTGCACTAGAGAGGAATACATATGTCGCAAAGTTCTTAGAATATTCCTCATTGAAATTTCACAGATATGTAGAATTTTAAGGCCAAGAAGAATCATTCGCTCTTGCTTTCAGCAAAGCAGGGCTCCCTTCTCCCTTGCCCACATCCCTCCTACTCCCTTCTCCTCTCCTTCTCCCTCTCCCAATTTAATATGGCTTAAGTTCATTTTTAAAACACATATTTGGCCCAATATATTGTCACCAGAGACTTAAAACAGAAGCGTGCATGACCATGAGTGGATTTTAAATTGAGAAGCAGTTCAAAGGTGAGAAATGAAAGAGAACACAGAATGCTATTTTAGAAACATGTGCCTTGCCCACATTTTATCATCACCCCCCTCCCCCACCTGTCTGTATTTGCTGAGGAAAAAATTTGGGGCTTCAAATGGCCATCTGGTTGAGTAGGCCCACTAAAGTGAGATCTGCAAATTAAGCATTATCTCATGTGAATTTATTTCCGAACTCTTATTTCTGTTTCTTGTTCGTCCTGGTCAGTTTTCAGACCTGCAGTACAGTACGAGGTTCAAGTGGTACTTCAAAAAGCTGGAGAGCATTACCTAAACCGTGCTGATCTCCTAATGATCTCTTTTCCTGGTGTCTGTGGTATTTGTTTACTCTCACAGAGTATTGGTGTATTTAAATAAATTACACGTGGCACCATGGTGCTTCTAAATATGCATTTTATAGTAAAGTACAGTAATAGAGAGTTTATGGGAGGGTAAAGAGACTTTTGTAGGTAATTTGAAAGTCCTTTATTTGGTGGATGATTGTGAAGTCAGAGGTAACCTAGCAAGTAGTTCAAATAGTGTTATTTCCTACCTAGTTAGACAAAGTTTTTTTATGCCTCTTGACTTAGAAGCCTCTTTAAAATAACACGGCATTAAAGCCAGGATATATTAGTTGGTTTTTCTATGTTAATTTTGTAACCAAAATGTATCATCCAAGTACACTCTGGAATGTGCCCCTTTAGTGACCATTAACACATTTTAGTTATGAAACCTTATGTTCTCTGCCTGATTAATATTCAGACAGGCTTCTCTTTCTAACGGTAGCAGCAGGGGTTCATCTTTCTGCCTGTTTTCACACCATTGTTTTTCTAAAAGAGTGGGAACATAACTTTATTCTGTGCAGGTACAAATTCATATGAAAAGTTGAAAGTGATTATTTATTTGAGAGAGAGAGAGAAAGAGAAGGGGGGAGGAGGAAAGGGAGAAAGAGAATCTCAAGCAGGCTCCATGCCCAGCACGGAGCCCGAAGCAGGGCTTGATCTCACGACCCTGAGATCATGACCTGAGCCAAAATCAAGAGTCAGATGCTTAACCAACTGAGCCACCCAGCGGCCCCAAAATTGATCTTTTAAAGTGTAGTTCTAAAATGACTATTAAGAACCCTCGGAGGCAAAATTTAGGTTTTGCGTGTAGTCTGTGGAACTATTTGCTGTATTGTGGGACTTGGATTCTCAAAGACCAACTTTCTACACTTCAGAGACAGCAACTCCAGAGGAAGCAGCACAAGTTCCTGGATGATATTGCTCAGGGCTAGGAGGTAAACCTAGTGAGATTTCACAAGGACCAGGCCAGACACTGAGTCACCATGAGTCAGGGGCAACCTGATTTTGCCAATATCTACGCAACTGAAAAAAATGAAGAGGGGAAGGAAAGCCTCAGAAGGCAAACACCCGAGGGTAAGGATGTTGTCTATCTTAGCCTGCTTTTTCTCCAGGGGCCAGAGCAGCACCTGTCACATGGTAGTCACTAAGAAATGTGTATCAGAAAGAACAAAGCTGGAGGCCATGTGCTTCCTGATTTCAAACAATACTACAAAGCTATAGTAATAAAATTGTATGATATTGGCATAAAAGCAGACACATAGATCAATGGAACAGAATAGAGAGCCTTGGAAAACTCATGCATATGTAGTCAATTAATTTATGACAAAGGAGCCAAGAATTTACAATGGGGACAGGACAGTGTCTTCAAAAAATGGCACAGGGAAAACTGGAAGGCACATGGAAAAGAATGTAACTGGGTGATATTACACTATATAGAAAAATTAACTCAAAATGGATTAAAGACTTGAACATAAGACCTGAAACCATAATACTCCATAGGTGGCAAGTGCCTTGATCTTGGTCTTGGCAATGCTTTTTTGGATTTGATATCAAAGGCATCAAAGGCAACAAAAGCAGGGTGCCTGGCTGGCTCAGTTGGAAGAGCAGGCGACTCTTGATCTCAGGGTCATGAGTTTGAGCCCCATGTTGGGTATAGAGATTAAATAAATAAACTTTAAAAAAAAAAAGCGGCAAAAGCCAAAACCAACAAGTGGGACTACACCAAACCAAAAAGGTTCTGCACAGCAGAGGAAACCGTCATCAAAATGAAAAGGCAATCTACTGAATGAGAGAAAATATTTCTAAATCACATAGCTGATAAAAGGTTAATATCCAAAATATGTTTTTTAAAAAATGCATACAACTCAATAGTAAAAAAAAAAATTTAAAAATGAGTAGAAGATTTAAATAGACTTTTTTCCAAAAAGACATACATATGGCCAACAGCTACATGAAAAGGTGCTCAACATCACTCATCAAAAGGGAATGCATATCACCCTTACTGACAATGAGATATCACCTCATCCTTGTTAGAATGCCTAGTATCTAAAAGATAAGAAGTGTTGATCAGGATGTGGAGAAAAGGGAATCCCTGTGCACTGTTGGTAGGAATATAAATTGGTGCAGCCACTGTGGAAAACAACATGGCGGTCCCTCAAAAAATTAAAAATAGAACTACCGTATGATCTAGCAATTCCACTTCTGGTTATTGATCCAAAACACTAACTCACTGCAGCATTATTTACAATAGCTAAGACATGGAGGCAAATTCAGTGTCTATTGATGGAGGAATAGATAAAACATGAGATATACATCAGACAGAGAAAGAAATACTATATGATCTCATTCATATGTGAATCTAAAAAAACAAAACTCATAGATACAGAGAACATTCAGAGAACAAACTGGCAGTTGCCAGAGACAGGGAGTGGGGGCAGGGGGAGGCAATGTGGGTGAAGGAAGCCAAAAAGCACAAACTTCCAGTTATAAAATAAATAAGTACTGAGGATGTAACGTATAGCATGGCGACTATAGTTAATAATGCTGCATATCTGAGGGGCGCCCAACTGGCTCAGTCAGAAGAGCATGTGACTCTTGATCTCAGGGTCATGAGTTTGAGCCCCATGTGGGGTGTAGAGTTTAATAAAGAAAATAAATCAACTTAAAAAAATACTATTTGAAAGTTGCTAAGAAAATAGATCTTAAAAGTTCTCATCGTGAGAGGAAAAAATTATAACTGTGGGTGTTGGATGTTAACGAGACTTACTATGATCGTTTTGCAATATATACAGATATTGAATCATTCTGTGGTACGCATGAAACAAATGTCCTGTTCTGTGTCAATTAAAAAAATACGTGTATTAATCACTGAAAGGGCTTCACTGGCCAAAAAAGCAGGATGTGTAGGACCTCAGATGACCCCGAGGAGGTCTAGCAGACTCATCATGAATAGCGCCGTTTAATAACTGTGTGACTTTAAATATTTTGGTCATAAACTCAGGCCACACCAATCGGAGGCAGAGCTCTTGAGAGCATTGTCTCTACTTCCTTACCTCTCATTTGCGCAATTCACTGCAATCTGTCTTCAGTGCTCTCACAAGGTTATAAATAACCTGCTCCTTGCAACACGCTCTTCTCAGCATCCCTGAAACCGCGCCCACCTGGTTTGCCTCCTGCCTCTCTGGCTGCTTTGCAGCTTCTCTTCCGCTCCGTGTTCTCGAGTTGGAATGTTCCTCAGCTTTCTGTCCCGGGTTCTCCTCCTCTTTCCAGTACACATACTGCCTTCAACTTCAGCTGTCACCCAATGCCAGTGGTGCCCAAATCCTTACTTCTCTTGTTAGCTCCAGAGCCCTGCATCTGGGCGCCGGCGTGGCCTCTCCGTTTGCTGCGCCCACGCCGCTTCCAACTCCACGCTGTTTTCTCACCACAAGACATGTCTCCGGAAGCATCTACCAACCGGCCACCAGCGCCCGGCGAGCTGCTGGAGTCCGTAACCCGGCCGGCTTCCTCCACATTCCCCCTCCTGCGCCGTCCATATCATCACCCAGCCCTGATGATTTTCTCCCCTGGGTAGCCCCCAATCCATCGTGGTTAGAGTGTGGGCCCTGCTGTGAGACTCCGTGGGATCCAACCCCAGCTCTTCCATTTACCAGCTCTGTAACCTTAAGCAAGTTACTTATTCCCTTCGTGCCCGGGTTTCCTTATCAGCAAAATGGAAATAGAGTGCTTGCCTCAAGCAGGGTCCTGGAGATCGAAGGAGTACTGTGTGTACAGTTTACAAGCGTGCCGGCCCTTCAGGAGGCTCAGTAAATAGCAGCTCAGAAGCCTGCCTCCTCCCCCCTGGCCTCCTCTCCTCTGTTGCTGCCCAAGTGTGGTCACCGTCTTATCTGGATTATTTTGTGTTCCCAGGGGTCTTTCTACTTTCGTTTGTACTCCATCCCCACCTCCACTGCCATTCATTCTCTACACTAGAGCTGGAGGGGCCTTTGAACATGCAAATCTAGGGCCCCCTGGCTGGCTCAGTCGTAGAGCATGTGTGACTCTTGATCTTGGGGTTGTGAGTTTGAGCCCCATGTTGGGTGTTGAGATTACTTAAAAATAAAATATTTAAAAAGTAATAAAATAAAATGCAAATCTAACCATTTACTCCCCAGGTTGGAAACTGCCAGTGGCAGTTATATTGGCTCTTGCAATCATAACCTTTCAGGCTCTAAGTGAACCAGCCCCTGTCTCCCCGACAGCCTCTTCGGTGCTGCTCTCCCCTCTCTCTGCTCCAACTGCACTGGCCCTTCTGGTCCTCAACCGCACCAGCCCCTGCTACCCTGAAGCCCCTGCACCTGCTGTCCTTTCTGTCTGAGATGCTCTCTGTCCCCCTTCTTGCCTGGCTCACTCCTTAGCAAGCCCAGTGTCATTTCCTAAGGAAAACCTTGCCCCCTAGACCATGTCATGCCCTCCCATAATAACCATCTCTCAAAGAAGCCCACATTTCCTCTCCATAGCACTTATCACAATTAAGGTTCCCTTGTCAGTGCTCAAAGAGTTGGGATTTGAACCCACAGAGTCTCGCAGCAGGGCCCACTCTCTCACCATGACGGATTCGGGGGCTACTCAGGGGAGAAAATCATCAGGGCTGGGTGATGATATGGATGGCGATGGAGAGGGAATGTGGAGGAGCTCACTGGGCGGTGTGAACATTCCCCTCAGGCAATTCTGGAGGAGGGGCAGGTTCATGAGAAAACCTCGTGGAGTTCAGCGATATTCAATGTCAGTCGTCCGTCCACCTGACTGTAAGTGACACCAAGGCAGGGGCACATTCATCCTGCTGACTGCTATATCCTAGTGCCCAGCATAGCGTCTCAGTTGGAATAGGGACACGATTGTTGAATAAGTGAATTGAAGTGACCAGGCGCTCATAACTTGAGTCATTGCTAATTTCACGAGGTTCTTCGGTTTTCTTTCTTTTTTTGGCAAGTCGTAGAACTGCTTCTGAATCAGGTGTCTGTCAGTCAAACCCCCTGTGAATAACCAGGATGGGATCACTGAAGCCAGCTGATGAATGTGGCTGCATTATTTATGCCCAGAACAGGAGGGCTGTATGGGCATCCACACCAATACAGAGAGTCCTTGCAGGCTGAAAGGAGCATCTGTGCCTTTCAAACAATGGAAGTTAGATTAATAAAAGAATAAAAGCAATTACACTAAGATAAATCCAAATATGGCACAGCAACAAAGGGTTCTGTCACAGCACATTTATTTATCTTTTATACGCAGGTTGGGGATTAAGAATCATGTTGCATGAAGCAAGGGACAGGCAGAAGTTCGTGAGTAATGTTCAATATCTGCGGGACATGCAGCATAAGGTGGACTCTGAATATCAGGTAACTGCAAAACCCTAGAATTACCTCCCACTGTCGCCTACAGTCTCAGGAGAGAATTCAGGCTGTAGTATGAGGACATGATAAGCAGTAATCACTTCCTAAAATCCCAAACCCATCACTTCCTAGATGTGTGACCATGGAAAGCCATTTTACCGCTCTGTGTTTCCTCACCTTAAAATGGGGTTAATAACAGTACCCACCTTGGGGCGCCTGGGTGGTTCAGTTGGTTAAGCACCTGACTCTTGATCTCAGCTCAGATCACGGTCTCAGGGTTGTGAGATCAGGCCCTGCGTTGGGCTCTGTGCTGTGCGTGGAGTCTGCCTAGGATTCTCTCTCTCCCTCTCCCTCTGCCCCTCCCACCCTCTCTAAAAAAATAAAAATAAAAATAAATAATAGTACCCACTTCATAATATTGTCACGAAAACAAAATAACACTCGGAAAGTACTTAGCACAGAGCTTGGCACACAAACCTTGTCAACGAATGACATGAAAGCTTAAGTTTGATAAACCAGCTATCCAGAAAAAAACCATTAAAGAGTTAATGGGGTCGACCTACCATTTATAAAATAACATGCCTTTCCATTGTCATCCCACCAGAAGAAAGGTGGTTAACACATTCTCCAATAAACTAACTATTCGTCACCCTAGTTACAGTGTTTACATGCAAAAACAAAACAGAGAGCCCGAGGAGTCATGATGTAATTATCTAGAGCTGGCATAGGACAAACCTGCCAGACTGGGCGTGAGATTCTGGGAGCAGCGAGAAGGTGTCGCTCAGCCTGCGGGCCAGAGGTCAACCCTCGCCAATCAAGGAAGCATGTCCTCAGCTTTAGCTGAGGATTGAAAAGCGCTCCTTCCCGAAGGAAAACACTGAACTGTCACTATCAGATTTTTATCCTTCTTAGCAATTTCAAATATAACCAAACCTCCTGGGTCACCAAGGAAACCAGACCGATCTCAGTAACCTGATTTCACCTGTATAACGCAGCTTAGCTGTGGGGCTGGAAACAGAGTCAGCAATTTCCTCCCACAACTTGCCAACCCACGTACAAGACTGTAAAATTGAAGGAATTTCTGTAAAATGAATAAGAATGTAAATACCTGAACTGGTCACACTGGGAATCCATCTGCTTTTCACCAAGATGCCTCTGCCACCTGACCCTCATTTGGAAATGCTTGTTTGAAATTGTCTGCAGAACAAGCACGTAAGAAAATCAGTCTTATTATTTGATGGTCTCTGCTGAAGAAAATCACACAGCTGTGTGGCCTGAAGTCACCGGGGCTTTATTTTTCTGATTTCCTTGGACTTTGAACACTGCCCTTATTAATAAGGATACTTTCAACACTCTCCTTATAAATAACAATGCATATCAAGTGCCTACAATGTCCTAAACAATGTCCCTTCTCTCCCAGATTTCTTATTCTGGAATTGAGAAACAAACAATACACACAAGTAAATAAATATGTAAGGTAGCTTTGATTGCTGAAAAATACGAGGCAAACAGAGGTAACCGGCTGGGGGGTGATGCTCCCTTACACAGGTAGGGAAGCCTCTTTGGGGAAGTAACATCTGGTTGTAGAGGTAAAAGATGGGAAAGAGCAGGCCAGAGCATCCTGAGCAGAAGGGAAGCAAGTGCAAAGGTCCTGAGGCAGGAACTAACTTGGAGCCCTGGAAGAAACAAAAGAAGGCCAGAGTGGCTGAAACACATTGATCAAGGGAGAATGTGGCACATGACAAGGTAGGAGAGATAAATGGGCCAGATCATGTCGAATCTCTCAGGACAAAGTTTGGTGTTTGGAGTTTATTCTTAGGGAGAATTATTGGAATGATTTTAAGTGGGGTAGCGGCATGATCCTATTTACAGTGTTTAAAGATCACTCTTGCTGCTGTATAGGACAGAAAGGAAAGGAGCTAGGGAAGCAGCAGAAAAACTTGGTAAGGAAATAGAAACTTAAGAGAGAAATGATGGTTGCTCGGACCCAGGGGGTAGCAGTGGAGGTGGTGAGACCCAGGGGGTAGCAGTGGAGGTGGTGAGAGGTGGCCCAACCCAGGAAACAGAAGCAGAACTGACATCATGCCGATATAAGGAGAGGCGGAGTGAGGGAGAGAAAGGAGTGAAGGTTGACTCACGTCAACATGCTTACTCGTCCATCAGCTCCCTCTGTCATCATTGGTTTTCAACTTTCCTACTTATTTCAGACCTGCAGTCCCCACACTCTCAACAAAGAACTTCTCTTCCTGTTTAATACACACAGGAAACAAAGCACAGGACCCAAGGCCATCAGGTGGGAAGCCTCACCACTCCTCCCCTTCCATTCCAGGCTGCACACCCATCCAGGCCTCAAGTCCCCAGGGGGAAGCGACATTCTCTTGGCCCACACCCCGTTGTGTCTAGCCCCTCTCCATCCAGGGACTTGTCGTCTGTATCTTTGACATTTCCTTCCTTCTAATTGGCTCAGCCTACAAACATGCTCAAGTCCCTCCTATCCTGAGAGCAAAAGAACAAAGCTGCAGGACACGCAGTCCTTCTCTGGCCACAGCCCTGGCACTGTCCCCAAGATGTCCCCAACCTGCTACTTTTCTATATCCATTCTCCCCACCCCCGTTCATTCCTAACCCGCTGCAGCCTGGCTGTCCCCTCCCCTCCCCTGAAGTCGTTCTAAGGTCAGAGGTCAAATTTAAGGGACATCTTTTTGGTCTTTGTTTTCTGAAGCTTTATCTACATTTGACACTATTACTCCTTCCTTCTCAAAACATTACTCTTTTGGCTTTCTGACAGCACACACTGCTGATTTTCCTTCTGTTTCTCTCAAGTTCTTCTCCCTGCCCCATACATGTTAATTCCCCTGGTTTCCAGCAGCCTAGCTTTCTTCCAACTCACAAGGTCTCTGTGACCCATCTCCTCCCTCTCACGTTTTTCACCATCAGTCATAGACTAATGGCCTGTAATCCTGAGTCTCCCCAAAGTGTGGCACTCACATGCACACCTGCTTGTTGGCCATTTCCATCTGGATGTTACGGAGGCACTTCAGCATGTCCACCTCTGCTGTCCTCCTCTGTATGTAAGCCTTCCTTGACTCCTTTCTCTCCCTCACCACCCACATCCCATGTGTTACCAAGTCCTGCCACCGTCACCTAAAAGCTCATGAACTTGTACCTTCCTTTCATCCCATCACCACCACCCTGGTGCCCACCTCTGTGGTTTCTCTCCAAGAGCATTACAATGTCCTTATTACCAGTCTCCTTGCCTCCAACCTTGGCATCCTTCAGATTGCTTTTTTGAAATTTATCTGAAATGGGAACTTGACGATGCAGTTGGAATGTATGAAACCCTCGAGTTGTTCCGCCTCACTTGGAGGCAGGTCCAAGACCCAAGAACCACAGCCAGAGTAGCCTAAATCTTTACTGCTTCTCTGACCTGTACTTCCCCCTTCTTCACTCCCTTGACAAGGGTGGTAAAGACTGCTGTTTGAATCTAGAACTAAATGGAACCTCTGTACTCCCACCACACCCTTCTTTTAAAAACCACTTTATTGAGGTATAATTCACATATCATAAAATTCACCTGTCTTAAGTGTATAATTTAATGACTTGCTGTAAATTTACCAAATCTGCAGCCATCACCATCATCTGGCTTTAGAACATTTCCATCACTCCAATGCCAAAACACCCTTTCATACCTCTTTCACGTTTCTTATGAAATTGTATTGAAATTGTCTTCTGGGTGACTTCCCCTCAATCTGGACCTCAGCTTCTTAGGGCAGGGATGGAGTCTTACTCTTCTGTGTTGAACTGAATGTCCTGCCGTTGATGTGAGCCAGCATTACCTAACTTGACCACCAACTCTGTTTATCAGTCTTAGATTCAGCTGACTTGTAACTATTTCTCAAGGTCAAGTCCACCCTCATTGAGCATTTTCAAAACCACTCACCACAAAGTCCGCAAAAAATAAATATGGTTGTCTTTAATATGTTCTGAGTATTGTTGAATTAAAGATATAGCAACCCACAGAAACGACTTTGAAGGGAACAGTGGTGAGCTATTTGTATGATTTAGTCTCTCCCTTGTCTTGTTCCAGAAAGGATTTAAAGTAGGGGTTTAAGAATCAATCGCATGACCTTAATAACCCCTCAGTAACTTGGTCCATATATGGCCTGTGTGTATCTAGATAATTTACTAAGGTAAACTTCTCATCGGGTTGATATTGAAACCCTGGTTCATCAATGAGTTTGGCCCAAGGAATCCCTCTCAGTGCAGCAACTGCCTGGACACTAGGGACTCCCCATTTCAGGGTGTACAAATAGTGTAAGACCTAATAACTAGATAGGACCCCTAAATCATATACATATGCCACAGATTCCTTCCTGTGCTTCACTTGCCTTTAATGAACTGGCTCAAATTGAAGCCCTTACATACTCCTGTGTACACTATTCCTGCAACATCCTAAAATATGCTAAGGGTTGGTACGCACCAAATTAGCAGTGCCTTTACAGGTCTGTGTGCCGGCACCAGGAGAGGTGGCTTAAACCCACCCTGAGTTATTTTGATGCTGCTCCTTTCAGTGGTTGGGTGGGACCCTTTTGAAAAAACAAGAGGAAATAAACATCTATTTGGCATATTACATGCTATTTCAGAATCTGGTAGCTAGTACATAATTACATGCCATCTCAGGATTTGGCTCTGTTTCTTCAAGGGTGTTCACACTGCACAGATTTTTTTTGCTTCCTTCTTTTGGTCAAATGTGTTTATGTAACTCGAGGCAGAATTTAGCCATTAATGTCTACTGAAAGCTGGAGAGAAAGATTACACTTGGCATTTCAGAATGATATTCCGTAATCTATCAAATGTGTTCGGATGGGTTTCATTTCCTGTCATTTATTCATCCTGATCTTTCAAGGACTGAGCAAACAACTGCACATGATGCTATAAACTTGTTCAAGGACATGATAGGTGACAATGCCAGGTAGTGGGGGCTTGGGGACCATCCACTCAGGGGGTTGAGGGAGTAGAGAAAATTCAGCTTCCCCTCCCACTGGAGCCAGGGGGGCGTTCTCTGCTCACCTCTGAGGTACGTGCTTCTGTCCTCTCCACAAACAGAAAAGAAGAAGAAACTCATTTGAGGGGAATAGCGTGTCAAATTGAAACTAATGAACTTGAATAATGCCACCAGCGGTAATTAAACCCCCCAACTCCGGGTTATGCATGTTAGATCATAAGAACAACAGAAAAGTACCAACCGAAGCAATGGCAAGTCCCACTTCTCCTAACGCTTGGAGGCTTTGAGCAACCTTGGCAGAGGCCACGGAGCTCGGGAGGCAGGGATGCATTTTGGTGGGGGCGGGGGTGGTTCATACTGGAACCGTGAGGCCAGGGAAGTGTCCCTATGGTCCTGTGGTCCAGGGTTTCTTAAGACACCAGGAGCCCAGATGAGGACTTGAAGGTGGGACTGATAATCAAATAAGCATAAGAAACTGAGGCGTCCCCCGCCCCCACCCCCACACTGTGGATTCAGAAAACTGTAACACTGAAGAAAAAGCAGTTTATGAGGTACCCGGACTGACTGAGGGCGGGATCTCCTCAGTTGTCTGGTGGGGGAACTGCAGGCCTAGGAAACAGACCTCTGCCTCCAGGGCACAAAAACAAGGATAAAGCTCAGGCCCAGACAGAAAGATTCTTTCTTCTTCCCTGACCAGGATCAGAGTCCTGTGATTTGGCAAAGGCTGGCTTTAGAAATAGACGTAAAGCAAGCAATGGGATCAGAAACAACAATTAAAGCCTAATGATGATAATGACGGTGATGATGGCAATGATGGCAGTGATGAGTGCCTTTCACTGAACACTCGCCAGGAGCCAGTCACTCTGCTGAGCGTCCTGCCAACAGGGCCCCAGGCTCCCCGGCAATCTGGCGGCACAGGGCATCTCCCTCTTACAGATGAGGGAAGCAAGAATCAATGGAGTTAGTCAGCCTGCCCAAGGTCACGTTGCGAGAAAGTGGCAGAGCTGGGGTTTGTCATGTTTACCCGTATTGAGTTACAGTGAGTCACAGAACCCACGTCATCCCCCACAGGCATATATGCACATTCTGTGTTCTGCCCCCACAGTGGGAGCTTGTGCTCTGTAGGCAGCCTGACTGCGTGCCTGTAGTCAGAGGGGTGTGCTGGGGGGAGGAATGCCACAGGAGGAGTGAAGGGGGAAGCCTCCCCAGCTCAAGGAGGAAATAAGGAGTTACCTGAAGCCTTCAATTTTAAGACTGCCCTTAGCCAATTCCATCACATGAACAGAAACTTATTTATAGCAGTCTAGCTCCAGACATGTGGAACTGAAAGGGGAATATTTTAAAATTTCCAGGGGAAGGGGAGCCCCTGATGATCATGAGTTACAATGCTTCAGTTCCCCCTCCCCATCCTATGGATTTCACACACTGCCCTGTCACTCCAGGACCCCCAAAGTGGAAACAATATCAGCATCAAAAATGGCAAAAAAACCCCAAACAAACAACTTACAAATAACAAGAAAACTAGCCCCTGGAGGATGAGAAGCCGTTACGGCTAGGTTCTTGCTATTTCTAGGACTGGAAGTCTGGACTTGCCTCTACCCTATGTTCCTTCAACTGGGCAAAGCTATCACTTCAAGAGGACCGTTGTTTGATTTACGCAGAAAGATTGCTTAGCTGCATCAAGATAAAAATTACCTACCTGACGCCGGTTTGTTCGCGGGCTCCTCTAAGAGAGGAGGAGGCATGAGGAACCAGAGGGGAAATTTTTTTTTTCTCGACACTGCAAACCATTCTACTCCTCCTCCCCTTTTGGTAAAGAAATATTTAAGTTGCATGCATTCTTGGAGAGAATTTTCAAAAAACACTCAACCCACAAGAATTCTGTTCATCCCACAAAATCTGCCTTGGTCCTGCGTGCATTTGCTAACACTGTCCTCCACTTTGAGCCTATCAGCATTTGCTGCTTGCGCCTGTAATCCCAGTCGGTTAGGATAACACAGACATCTGCCGCTCCAGGAAACAACACTCCGAGCCAGGGCTCCTCCCAAACGGGCTCCAATCTGAAGTCATTGGAAAAGGAATGGAAAAGAAGAGGCCCATCCTTACTTGAACGTCATTAAACTCTCTGGCTCACTCTCTTCAGGTTTACTTTGGTTTATTTTCTTACTCAGTGTTTAACTTATTTATCATAGCTAACTGTCCAGTACTTTGGGGGGTTTTCTTGCTCAAATTATTTATTAAAACAGACACTGCCAGGGCACCTGGGTGGCTCAGTCAGTTGAGCATCTGACTCTTGATTTTGGCACAGATTGTGGCCTCAGGGTCTTGGGATGGAGCCCCGTGTTGGGCTCCACGGAGCTCAGCGGGGAGTCTGCTTGAGATTCTCTCTCCCTCTGCTCCTCCACTGCCCTCCCAAATAATTAATAATAAAAAAAAAAAACACTGCCCAGGATTTATTAAAATGGCTTGCTATCTATATAGCATAGTTTTTGAAAATAAGATTAACAGTGAAACAGGAAGAAAAGGGGGGGGCAACCATTTTGGATTGCTCTCCCTTTCCAAATAAGGCACGGTGGACCCATACTTTTCGGCAGGATTCCACTTGCTGCAGGTACCACCTGGCCGCTGTGCATGAGCCCTGAGGTCAGGGCTTCACCAGCAGCGCGGCTGTGAGGCACAGTGTAAAGTGTAACCAGCTCGCTGCTCCCTATTCCAAGTGGTAAATGTTTTGTTAATATCAGGTCATTTCTATTTTTAACTGCGTAGCATAATATTAGGCTTTCCCAGAGGCATGAAATTCTGGCAAGTCCTTCCACATCAAGGAAGGAGATGCATTTTCTAACAAAGGGGAAAAATGCAGAAGGAATCTTTCCTTTCTCAACCCCGCCAGGAAGGGGAGATGTCAGGCCCTGTTTAGAAACAGTATTGTTGGTCTTTACATTGCACTTCTTTACCATGACAGCGGATAATTTGGCTCTAGCAGCGCAAAGGTGAATTCGGGCACTGAATCTATAGAAATGCTCCAAGAAGTTTTACTATTTTAAACTATTTAAAATATCAGTTGAAACCCCCATAGCACGTGATACCCTTGGGCTTTTTTTCTGTCCTGATCCTGGAGAAGAAATATATGGGTACTAGATTTTCTCTTAATTTTGTTTGTTTTTTAAAAAATGGAAAATTTTGTTGGTTATTTTATTTTTATTTTTTTTATCGTTTTGCATTTGGGCACTGATATTTCCCTCTGAAACAATCTGCAGTTCAGTGAACATTAAATGCTAGATGCTGCGGCATTCAAAGATAAGAGGTGGTCCTTACCCTGAGGGTTCTCACTGATCAGCAGGAGACACAGGCTCAAAACAACTAAACACAACAGTTTAAAAAAATTGTATAATTCAAGCTGCGTCCGTATAAAGGAGCAATTAATTTGGCCTGGGGAAGAGGAGCAAGGCAAGGAAAGGAGAGAGATGCCATGTGAGCTGGATCTGAATAGATCTACAGGATTTGCCATCCTGTGAACATCCCACGAAAGGCATTCCAAGTGGAAGGAAGCTCACGCACGTGCTAAAGCTCTCACGTAGGAAAAGTCTTCCCCTGGAACCAGGTGTGATCCAAGAGACCGGAGTAGAGCGGCGACAGAGTGAGGGGGCTCAGAAGAGCAAGGCAGAAGGGGAAGTTAAGGCCATGTATCAAGTACTTCCTGCCTTAAGAAGGTAATTGTTGGGGAAATACTTGTCAAAACACCTCTTGGTATGTTGATTTTAATTTATTAAAGCAGTGACTACTATTTTTGACCTGACATTTTGGGCAAAGGGAAGAGAGAGTGATATCTGGCTGAGCATCTTCACACTTGGTAAAGGTGTTGACGAGCCCTTGGAGATGGACATTATGTATTTCATGCTCCTCGTGATAGGAATTAAGCAGAAAGTTATCGATGCTCATCGCAGACCTAAGCCAAAGACACATTTTTTATTCTGCAGGCTTGTCTGAGACGGCAGGAATACAGAAGAGACCCAAATGAGAAGAAACGAGATCAATTTTGGGGGCCGGAGACAAACTTGCTGAGAACCCGGTTTTCAAGTGGGTCATCTCCCAAACAGGTACTTAGAGCTCTGGGAGATCCCCCTCCTCCTCTTGCTTCTGCGGCTGCTGCTGTGTGTGTGTGTGTGTGTGTGTGTGTGTGTGTGTGTGTGTGCGCGCACACACACACACACCTCACTTAGGAAAAAGCTAACTCAAAAAGGAGGTGTTGAAGAATCCTAAAGGGCAGAGCAGGGAGACACAAGGGCAAGAGCTCCCATCCTGGGTACCGTCCAGGCGGCTCCTTTGCTGTGCAACTGTCCCCCTTCACCCCAGTTGGGCCTCAATCTTCTTTCCTGATGGGCTTGATGGAGATTGTCTCTGGGGCACCATCCAAATCAGAAGTGCTACAGCTCTTTCAAGAGTTGAGGCTAAGATGAATAAGTCAGTCAGAGAAAGACAATAATCATGTGGTTTCACGCATGTGTGGAATATAAGGAATAGCACAGAGGATCGTAGGGACAGGGAGAAAAAACGGAATGGGGAGAAATCAGAGAGGGAGACAAACCATGAGAGAGAGACTCTTGACTCCGGGAAACAATCTGAGGGTTGTGGAAAGGGAGGTGGGTGGGGGGGATGGGGTAACTGGGTGATGGGCATTAAGGAGGGCACATGATGTGATGAGCACTGGGTGTTATATGCAACTAATGAATCATTGAACATTACATCAAAAACTAATGATGTATTATATATTGGCTAATTGAATTTAAATTTAAAAAATGGGAAAAAAAAAGAGTTGAAGCACCGGGCCTTCTAAAGCACAACATCATGTCTCTATCTATGCACCTGCCTCGATGTCTATCTGATCTGTCCATATAACCATAGCCATAAGTTAGATACAAAGATAAATCATATATCTGTATGGGCTTCTAGTCTAACCCACTGCATTGCTTAATCTTGTTTTTAAATAGAGTAAAATGTAGTCATAACTGCATCCTGTAATAACTAGAAATTGTTCAAGTATTTTTGTCTGGATGATAATAAAAAATAATAAGATCAATATGATAGTGATATGATAATGATAATAGTTGTAGTTACCATTATCTGAGTGCTTTCAATGTTCCAGCACTGTGCTAAGCGTTTTATACATATTAGCTTATTTAATTCTCATAAATCTCTGTGTATTTGCCTCATTTTACAGATGAGAAACTGAGCCTTAGAAAAGATAAGAAATTTGACCCAAGACTTCACAGCCAGTGTGTAGTGGAGTCGGGGTTCCTTTCCAGGCAGTCAGTCTAGGGAGGGTGCTCTGAACCACTGAACTATAACATCATAGTTCATGTTTAAGATCTTATCTGAGTACAAATTTTACTTATCCTGTGTAAGCACTAAATACCACAAGCTGCATTCAACACCGTTTGTTAGCATGGTGAATTGATTTAAGATGAGTTACATGCCTTTTATGAATTCTTATTTAATATTTTATGCCTGCAATATACTCTAGAGGACAGACTCTCTCTTTCTGTCAGCGGCGTGGATCCCCGAAATAGATTCTGGATACCTGATATCAATCAAGTTCTCATTGGGATTTCTCCTTTAATCTGGGATGCTCACACTGTGGTTATTTAATGTTCAAAGGATACCTTAAAAACATCAATGATTGATGTTTATGGATGTAGCTGTATCCCTGGGTGAGATCTATACTCCCTATTAAGGAACATGAAATCACACGATAAAATATTCCACCTAGAGTCTGAAGGGGAAAGAGACTCTCTTACAGTATTGGCACCATCGAGAAGAACACGTCGCCTGGGCCGTTCATTCCCTGTTAGTCAAAGACGAAACAGAATGCCTGCTGCTGATTAAACTTAGGGAGTGAGATTAATCCAAAAATTAAATCTAGTTTGGCTAGAACAACACATTTTTAGCATTAAGATAAATTCTCACATTTTTTTGCACGTAGGAACAAAACTCAGGAACAGATAAAAAATGTAACGTAGGGTGAACAGTAGCATGTAGCAGTCTTCCTAGACTGGTGAACAAATGGGTAGCTGGGTTCTTGTATTTTCATGCAAAGACTCACGTGCATAGCTGTGGCCATTTCGAATGGCGATACTCACACATTCGGGATACTCTAGGACTTGAGGTTTCATGCTCCTCCCCACAAACTTTGTTTGGGGGACAGGCTGTTGACAGATTTCTGTAGTTTTCTACTTCATGCTATAAAAATTATTCATTCTTTAAATCATCATTGCAAAAACACTCAGACCGCATCTAAAAAAGGATATGGTTGTACATATAAAAGTAATGATGAAATAAGGACAAAAATATGTGGTCAGATGCACAGAACTGGCCATTTCCCAAGTACAAGAAGAGGATTTTTCACGTTTGCACTCTGTCACTGCACCTCAGTCTGCCAGAGAACCCAAAACAACATGACTTACATAATCTCAATTTTTTTCCAGGTAATGATATCCCAAGGGTTTGGGCCTTGATTATACAAGTGCCTTCAAGGTCACATCTTCTCTATCAAGAAGAGTGAATTTTCCACAGTGAAATTCACCTCTGCTTTGCTCTCTGTATTACTGATATTCTTTGGGGGATATTGGAGGATGTGCCTCTGGACACAAAAACATAGGAAGGGCAGGGGGAGCAAAAATGTCACTGAATGCATCACTCATCAGCCATCTGACTTGTGTGCTCGTAATGTTGATCTCCACCCCTGCTCAGTCCTTCAACTTTTACTTGGTACAAAAGAAGCCAGAGATCCCTCATGAGATAAACCAGATCAGGAACTCTTCAGTCCCCAGGATCGTGGGTTGGTTTGGAGCATTCTCTCCTCCCAGGTTTGGAACCCCACCCAAATGTCAATGAAAATCTGCTTGTTCTTAAACCCTCATAGTTTGGGCCTGCCCTGCTATATTTTGAATCCTGAGGGAATACAGAACTCATCAAACCTCTTTTTATAGGCTCCTCAGTGCCAGGGAGGTCCTGGAGCCAGTCTCCCAGAGGAAGCTGCAAGAATGCAGGCACCTGCCAAAGGAGAACGCAGGCCAGACCAGTCCCAAATTGCAGAGCTCAGTGTGTTGAGTGCCACATCAGTCACTACAGTTGCAAAAGATCAGTGGTCAATGAGAAAAGAGCAGGAGAAAGATACAGTTCAATGCGAAGGGGTAAACCTAACCAAAGCCCTCCTCCATCGGTAAACATTCCCCCTAAGTAATTAATTCTCTTCTAGAGACTCCTGTGGCTGAAAACTCCAAGAAACATGTTGCCTCTGATTTGTAAAGGAGAGTTCATTCTGATTGAGCGGATGGGATGGAAGTGGACTGTTTAATCCACGGGAAGCTTTCCACCGCAGTCACTGCGTGAAGCACCCCCACCAAATTCTGACGCTTCCTTCCTTGACCCAGTCTCAGATTATCACAATTCTGATGAATCTGGAATTAGTGGGACATTTATCATCAAGTAACAGATCCAGTATCAAGCTACATTTCCAGACACCTGCCTAGAGGGGGCAGATCCCCAAGTGCACAGTTAGCGTGCTGGCCATTCCATTATGCGCAATGACCTCACTGCCACCAGTGGCTTTACCGGCACCTTTATTTAGGCAGAGGTCGTGGTACACCTGAATCCAAGATAGAGCAGTAGCCATCAAGCTCGCGCTGCGATGTCCTTTAAAGTGGTACCTCCTAAATACATTTAAGTTAGTGGTGCGGCAAAGTAGAAAGAACGCTTACCATCAAGGGCCATCTCTGTCCCTCATTACAGTGTGAATTCAGACAAACCACTTCTAAGCACTTCAATTTCCCATCAAGGAGATACTTATTATTAATGCTTATCTCGTGGGATCAATGCGAGAACAAGTGAGACGCTTACATTCATACTAACATTAGATTACATTATAAATTGCCTTGGTGTCTGACTAGTCTTACAAATGGTGCTCTAGTAGGTATCAGTGGCAGAGCAGGTTCTGAGGCTTCTAGAATACCTTCTCTTACCTCAGCCCAATCCCAAGCCACATTTCTAAAAGCCAACTTAATTTTAAAAGGCAACTTAATTTAAACCCTTCTCAAAGTTACATACAACCATGTTAACTATTTAATCAGAGTAGAATAAATAGGGAAATACACAGGAGCTCCCCCTAATCAACTAGGAGTTGGGTGATTAGTAGACTAAAAAGCAAAGCAGTCTCTCGATACGAGCAGGAAACCGTGTCCCCAGGACAGCCGCTGGCCTAGAGGGGCCTGCTATAATTGATAGGATATTTCGCCCTCCCAAACCTTCACAGAGAAGAAAGAGGAGCCCTGATTTCCCCATAGAAAATGATGAAAATGATTAGCCCAGGACTTGGGTGGGGGACGGTAACCTTCTATGAAGAGGGACATCATGAGCTTTTCTCATCTTCTATCCTTGCTGGAAGGGACACTGTTCCAAATGCACAAACCTCAAGGACTGAGGACATGTCACTGCATTTACTTCTTCGTCAGCAAAGAAGGTGGAGACCAACCAGCTCTCAGTCTTTCAAGAGTACCGCTTGCTCTGCTGATAGGAACAGGATTATTGTCCTTCACCATCAGCAACCGGCAACTAAACGTTCAGATGCCAGGTCATAAGGACCCAACGTTACATGGGAAGGAGGAAGTAAACCTGACACCAGCAGCAACTGGCTCGTCCCCAGGTCTGGCTCAGTGGGATTTTGACCAGTGAGATCACCTGAGCCTCCCAGAAAGCACGGTGAGCTCAAGTGTGAAGGCGATTACCCAACATAAACATTTTAATTGTTTTGCTCATGATGATCCACACGAACTTTGAAGGTTGAAATAGAAAACAAAGACTCTTCAAGTAACTGCAGTGGCTTAAAAAGTCAGCATATCCATCCATACATGAGGGCAGCAAAAGTCTAGAACTGTGCTGTCCAATAAGGTGGCCACTAGCTGTGTGTGGTTATTTACCTTTCCCTTTAAATTAATTAAAAGAAAATTTTAAATCCAGTTACTTGGTCTCACTAGCCCATTTCACATGCTCAGTAGTCACGTGTGTCCCATAGCTGCCATACTGGACCACAACAGATGTAGGGCATTTCCACCATTGCAGAAAGTTCTATGGGACAGCGCTGCTCCAGACTGTGGCCAAGTTCAGAAAACAAGACAAGAGCCCCTGGGCCAGGAAGGGTTTTGTTTTCCAGAAACTGACCCTGCATAATCCACAATACAGTGCTTTGCATACTGCAGCTCCTTGCAAATGTTAGCTCTCTGACAACGGTGCAGCTGTCCAAAAAGGCTGACTCGATTTGCATTTTGTGTTTTCTGCGACCTCGGTATATTTGCATGCCTCCTTTCATTACCTATTTATTCAGCCTATCCTGCCTGTGAAACCTTCAGCTTCTCCCCTTTCAAACCCCTCTGGGGAGTTGTTCTCCCATTAATCTGTCAATGTCAACCTACCAACACCCTTACCGGTGTCATGAAAGCAGCCACGGCTTAGCACAGGGCATAAGCGTTCCATGACTCACACTTTTAATTTTCCCTAACTTCTGCTTGTCCATTCTCGGATTCCTTGAGGGTTGGGCCTCCCTTCTTTCTGGCTCCAGGCCCGAGTGTGCGGATGAGGCAGGTCACACACGCACACACTGGTTCTAACTGCCGAAAGGCCCCGCCCTGGGAGGCTGTGAGTCATTGTTAGCACCTGGTGTGGTGTTTGTCATAGCCGCCCTCTTGACGGCAGCTCGGATTCTGCACCCTCGAGGTGCACCTGCGCAACACCGCAGCTCTGCACACGACAACTCGAGCTCCAAACGTGCGTCACGGGGAGCGAATGTGCAGCCCACGGTTTGACAAGTGCAGATCTGTGGGAATTCTCATTTGAGTTGGTTTTCCATTTTAGCTGTTGATCTGTTCACCATGCCATGTCCCACAAGCCCTTGTCAAGTCAGACTCAGGATGCTGACTGCATCATCTGTTTCCCTCAAAATGGTTCCTCTTCCTGAATTTATTTCTGCCCAAGTCACAATTCCAGAAATTATCTTGGATTCCTTCTCCTGCTCCTTCTCCCACTTCACAGCAATCAGATACCAAAGCCAGACTGTCTTGTCTCCTTTCTCGTGAATCTGTCCATCAGCATGCCCCTCTACACGGCCATCTTTTTTTTAGCCTGGAAACTGCAGGAGTCATTTCCTTGGACCTCTTGCCTTCACCTCACCCCTTGCAGCCAGTCTTCCAGACTGCAGTAAGAGTGATCCCTCTAGAAGCAAATTGAATCATGTCATTCCTCTGTTAAAAATCCTTTAGTGGATCCCCCTTGTCTTTGGAATCAAGTGTAAATACCTTAGCAAGGTACTCAAGGTCGTTGATGGCCTGACCCTCAACTCTGAGGGCACCTCTTCTGTGAAGTTTCTAGAGCTTCTCCTAGGGATCAGGTGACTTTGTTGTTGTCCCTCCTCTCTATTCCCATAACACCCTCTGGGCTCAAGTCCACCTTGGGATACATCTTCCTATCACCCTCCTCCCTTAGGCTGGAAGGTACTGAAGAGCAGGTGCTGGTCACTGTCATGTTTCCAATGCCCACCACCTAATAGGAGCTCCATGAATGTGTGACGGCTGACAGTTAGAAGAATGTTTTAGGAATGCACACATGTTGAAGTCCTGGTGATGTAGCCGTAACAGCCCAAATAGGAATCCTCATCATGAACGAGAGAAAACAGGAGATGCTGTTACTTGGAGTGGAGTGGTGAATGCTCCCTGATGTTGCTTGCCAGTCCTGAGAGGCAAGTAGTTGAGTGAAGCTGCCGAGGTGCCATGGCCAGTTTGGGCTTGAAGACGAGTCAGTTACAATCAACCACTTGGAAACCTCCACGCTGGGGCTGACCAGAGAGCGACCAGTGAGAGAGAATTCTTCCCCAGGCATACCCCTCTGCAAAGGGACAGATGGCTTCCTCAAAGCCCTGGCTAAGATCCTTTTGTCACAGATAGGCAAGAACACAAGGACATCAGACAGTCTGTGTTGAAGCGTTCTGTGGACAGAGGAAACTCAGAACGGCCCAAAGCTGGCTCAAGACTCAGTTGTACTTTATTAACAGAAGTCATCTTGTTATAAAAACGTGATTTAATGCTCCACCAGAGAACTCACCAGACTGAAGTGGATACTTCTTTGATGATTAGATTATAGATTGATTGGGATACCTGATGAGCACGCCCCTCTGTGGGCAGACCAGGGCGCCGGAGGTCTTCGGCAACACTGACAGAGCCCACGAATGCTAACTGTATGTCGGGCAAAGCCCGCAGCTCTTCATTTCTCCTTCATTTCTGTGCTTTGTCTGAGTTCCACTAGGTAATTTAAAAATAGGCCATGGCAGTAAAATGGGGCAACTGTCAGTTCAAATTGCAGCTGCTTCTAGAATATTGTCCTGCCTTTTTTTAACAGATAAGCAAGACAGCCTCAAGTCAATCCTTCCACTGGGGTGATTCTGCCATGTGGCCGGATGATACAAACCGCAGTTGTTATCCCAGCTCAGTGAAATCGTCAATGCCGAGAATGGGTGGCGTCTGACCCAGAGAGTTCCTTGTGTTAATTGGACTCAGCAGCTCTGAAATTGCACGGGAGAAGACCCTAATAAAGTAGTTTTTCCCCATTTTATGTAATGCTATGCATTTCCGTTTACTACATTTTATTAAAATTCCCTCCTTTAAAAAAAATGGCCCTAATTAATTTTACACCCAAAAAACTTGTTAAAAACCAATTAATATTCCAGCTATCAAAACTTTAAATTTTTTTCAGTTGCAAGCTGTTATTCGGGTGCGGACCTGCATGAGACATGATTTATAACATACAGCATTTCATCCTCAAATTTTCTTTGGTATTGCTTTTGTATTGCTTTATTCATTAAGGAATCATGAACCACTTGCAACCAAGACAGGGTGTTAGGTGCTATGGGGACAGGGCACTAAATAAACCATGCCCCCGCCCCTGGGCAGGTCACAGTGCTGGTGAAATTAGATGTCGCACAAATGCCTGCAGTTCAAGACAGCATCTGGTGAGTGTAAGAAAAAGGCAAAAGGAATCCTGGAGAAGCTTCATAAAGGATGCAGATTTTCCCCCGGATCTTAAGGCACGACAGAATTTGGGGAGCTCGAAGTGGGGGTGAGGCGCTGAGGCAGGCTGAAGAAACAACTGAAGTCAAAGAGATACAGGCACTCTAGGCCGAGAGTGAGCTGTCCGGTCTTCCTGCGGCACAGGACATGTACATCAGACCTCTTTTCAGAGCTCCCCTCCCTGGGGGGCGCCGGTCATATCCCTCCTGCACACTTTCCTTAGGATCAGGAGAGAGGAGGGTGCCCTTCTCTCTCCCAGGTCTGCTCCCAGACCACTGCTCCTCGGGCTTTGATGGAAACACAGGTGCACTAAAGCTTGTGCTGTTTTATTCCACCACCCTCTCTCCCACCCCTCACCCCCATCATCCCTATTGTCTCCCTGCCACTCTCTCTTTTTCACTGAGGACTCTGGCAGTGGCTGGCTCTCTGTTCACCCATCTCCTGGTCTCCTGCCACAATCCTGGAGGACTTCAGCACCCACCTGGACAATCACACCACACCCTGGCTTCTCAGTTCCGGATGCATCTTAAGTGTCCCCCTCCATGACCCTCTGCGACCACCTCCCCATGCCAACGGCACATCCTGGACTGTGACATCAACCAAAACGTCTCCATCTCCAAAATCCACGGATCACACCAGACTTGCAGCTCTCCTGCTCATCCCTTTTTGCTATGACATCTCTTCTAGCTCTTGGGAACCTCTGGTCTATTGGCCCTTTGCTTTCTCGTGGGTCCCCTTACTGACTTCCCCTTCCTAAGCAGCCGAGACTCTGTGCTTAATCCTCTTAATAAGGGGCACCTGGGTGGCTCAGTCAGCTGAGCATCCAGCTCTTGATCTCAGCTCAGGGCTTGATCTCAGTGTTATGCGTTCAAGCCCTGCTTTGGGCTCCATGCTGGGCGTGGAGCCTAGTTTAAAAAAAAAAAATCCCCTTAATAATTCCCTACCCCTTTGTCTTTTTTTCTCATCTCTCTGGCAAAATCCCAGCCATCCGTGGTCTCTGGGTCTCTAGGCTCCTGATAACTGCTGGAGAAAAACCACTCAAATGTGAGACACGGTGCCCACTGAAAGGTCACAGCCACGAAACTCCTGGGACTCCTCAGTCCTGCCCAGTTTCCCCGCTCACCTCTCTCTCCCACTTCGAACCTTCTTCCTTTTGCCCAGTCTTCAGTCCCTCCACTCTTCCACCCCACACCTTAGTGGTCCTCAGACGGAAGCTTCCTCAGCTCACTGCTGCCCTGCCCACCCATTCCCTTCCTTGTGTACCACCCTCTCCTCAGTCCCACCCATTATGGGCCTCTCCACCTACACTCAAGATCCCCGCTCCTTGCTGCCCGCACCCTTATCCATCCGGCTCCCTTTCCCCCGTCTGCATCTCCAGCTGTCCCAGAGCCTTCCCATCAGCATCTAATCATGATCCAAGGTCTCCGACCAAAAAAACAAAACAAAGAAAACAGTTTTTCCTTGATCCCACATCCCCTCCACTTGTTTCTTCTCTTTCACAAAGTTCTCAAAAGAATTATTTACACTGACTGACTCCATTTCCCCACCTCCCACTCACTCCTCAACCCACTCCAATCTGGCTTCCATGCTCGTCATTCCACCGAAATGGCACTTTGTCGAATGACTTCCATGTCTCTGAACGTGGCAGGTCTTTCAGTCCTCACCATGTTTGCCCTCTTGGCAGCCTTGACTGGCTTCCTTAGTCCGTCTTGAAATGCTGCATCCCTGAGCTCCTGCAAAGCCACCTGCTCCTCCAGGGTTCCTCTCTTGTCTCCTCCTCCTCAACCCGGGCTCTGAGTCCCAGGATTCCTTGAGGCTCGGTTCTCTTCTCACTCCATACCTGGGGGGTTTATCCTATTTTTGTATCACAGACCTCTAGGACAGTAGGGTGAACTCTCTAGAGCCTCTTCTCAGAACATTTTCAAATGCATAAAATAATAATACATAGGGCTTCAAAGGAAACCACTTTTATCGAAATAATCAAAATATTTTTTAGAAATCTGTGGTTCAGTAATATATGTGCTTCTTTATTAACACGTTAAATAACAAGTGATGGGCATGAAGAGGTTTTTGAGACATCTGTAACAGATTTAATGAAATGTGAAAATATCTGTGATTGCTATTGGTGACAAAGTCACAGGTACCGCCGATACTGCCATGGTTTGTTGCCTGCATTCAGAAATGAAAGCCATGCTTAGATTTCAGTTGGAGGTTAGTGGAAATAAACATGTAATTTTCCCATCCAAGTTCATGACCCGCCCCCAGGAAGTCCTGCTCTATAAATTCTCCTTAGGTCACCTCCTCAAGACTTTAACTGCCAAAGTCAAGATGCTAACTGCCAATGACTCCCAGATCTCCGTATCCAACCCAGAACTCACTTGTAATCTCCAGAGCTGAATTATTCAACTGTTTCCTCTTTACATCTACTTGGAAGGTTCCACAGGCCCAGTGCTACAGTCTCCGACCTGGCCCTTCACGCTTCCTTTTGTGCGGCATGATCAGAATCTGGCACTTTCTCTCCTCCTTACCCTCATATTCAATTCAGCCACCAAGTCCTTCCCATTTTACTTCCCTAATAGCCTTTTAATCTGTGTTTGCTTCTCTTCTATTGCCTGGTTAGGTTACTGTGGAGACCTCCTAGCCAGTCTTCACTTCTACTCCTCCCCCTAAATCCCTCTTTCCCTACCACAGGTGGAGTGATAGTGACGAGTGGAACCCTGACCCACTTAAACTCCTTCTGTGGCTTTCTGTGACTTTCAGAATAGAAACCAAAATCCGTCATGGAGCCAACAAGGCCCTGCAGGATCTGGCCCTCTGTACTGCTGCATGCACACTGGCTTTGGGTCCTCCTGTGTGCTAGGCTACCTCCTGCTAAGGAACCTTTATACATGCTGTTCCCTCTTCTTACAACACGCACCCTGCCTTCCCACTATGCCGCAGATGTCAGCCCAGGTCACCTCCTCAGGGAGGTTTTTCCAAACTCCCCTCTCCCCCAGTGAGATTCAGACCCTTCTGCCCTATCTTCTATGGTTGTCCATATGCTTTTTTTTTTTTTAACTTAGGACTTGTAATTTTACATTTCTTTAGTGATTATTTGATTAAATGATCTACCTTCCTACCTAGACTGTAAGCTCTGTAAGAGCCAAGTCTTTGTTTTACTCATCATTCCCATATCCCAACATATGTGGCTATATATTGCCTTTTCCATGAAGAATCACCTGTTAGTATAACAGGTCCATTCTAAAGCACCAAGTATGAGACATAGCTTTTAAAATTTATCTCACATTGACTTTCCTATATCGATCATTGATCTCTCATTGTTACCAGTTGATATCATGAAGGAAACATTTTAAATCTAATGAAATGTTTATTATGAGCCATAAAAAGAAAATTGGCAGTGTTCCCACCAAGTACCTAGTTTATCCCGGCAGCCCAGCAATATCTATATATCTATACTACTGCTGCATTTCCTCCCAATATTTTACTCTGAGAGCTTCAAAACATATAGAAGAGTTGACAGAATTGTGTAGTGAATATCCATATACCCACCACCCAGAGTCTACAATTGTTGGCATTTTGCTATATTTGCTTTATTGCATATCATCTACCACTGATCCACCTTGTGTTTTGGTGCATTTCAAACCCAGCTGCAGACATCAGTACTCTGCCCCCCAAAACACTTCAGCATTACATCATTTAGTGTTGAATATTTGTTTATGGCTCTTGTGGTTTTGATTGTTCACATTTTTTTCCCAATTTTTGTTTTAGAGCTAGAAATTACCTGCAGTGAATTGTACAGATTTTAACAGTAATAGTTAATGAGTTTTGACAAATACATGGAACCATGTAACCCAAACCCCCAACAAGTTTTCATCACCCCGTGAAGATTCCTTATGCCCCTTTCTAGACAATTCTTGTGCCTGTCCCCATTCAGAGGGGGCTGCTATTCTGTTTTCCCCATAAATTAGTTTTGCCTTTTCTTGTTCCATTTTTTTTTTTAAAGACTTATTTATTTGAGAGAGAGAGAGCAAGCGAGCAGTGGGGAGATGGAGAGGGAGAGAGAGTCTTAAGTAGACTGCGCTGAGGACAGAGCCCAACGCTGGGCTTGATCTCAAGACCCTGAGATCATGACCTGAGCCAAAACCAAGAGTTGGGTGCTTAACAGACTACATCACCCAGGACCCCTCTTTTTCCATTTTTTAAAAATGGTTTTGAGTTCAACTTTTAAATCATCTCAGACCCTTTTTAGAAATACATTCTAAGTCGATGAGATAAATGAGCCTGTGTAATAATGAAATTAAAATTACATAAGAGTTACAAATCAAAATTACAATCTTCTTCCAAAAAGACAGAGACTTTTTAATAGAATAGTGGGAAAAGTTATGTAGAAACTGGCATTCTCATACACATCTAGAAATGTAAATTGATACCAGTATTTCTGGAAGACAATTTGGGAACAAAAAACTTTAAATCTTTGTGATGCTTTTAATCTAACAATATAAATTCCCACTTTGGGAAACTTGAGGAGATAATTAAAGATGTGTGTAAATCTATAAGAATGTTCATCATAGCACTATTTATTACAGCAAAAAGCTGGAAGTATATGACCAGCAGAAAGAATTATTATAGATCCATCCAGTAATTGAGGAGTATATTCTGCAGACAAAGAGAACTACCAAGAAAGAATGAATTTTGTGTAGTGGGTTTATTCTTAGAGTAATATTTATATTGTAATTCTGATATTATTTCATGTTTACTACAGACTAAAACATAAAAATATTAATATAATTAAGGAATAAAGATGTTAAGTGTAAAAATATAAATATAGATATTTTTAAAGGAAGGGAAAGCTCCATATAGTATTACGTTTTAATTAGAAATATCACTGTGAACTCATGATTTTTTAAATACATATTTTTAATGAATTCTATTGAAAGGATTTAAGGAACAATGCACGCAACTACCAATGAATCCATCTCGCATACAGCTATTAATTCCTCAGTACCATTTTAACTAAAAGGAACCAGAAATTCTTGGATTCCAGGTCTGAGACAGGTAAAATACAAGGTGAAGCTATGATATTTTATTGTACCAGAAAGCAAAGAAGCGCTCAAAGACTAAAGTCAAAAGTCAACTTCAATGAACTCCCACTCACCATTTTTGGCACAATTTAAGCATCAAAGAATGTGATGAGGTAACTGACTAAAATATATTCTTGAGACCACAATGATAATAAATAAATTACACATGTAAATAAAAGAGAAGGGGGGGATTTCTCCTTTAGAGAAGAATGCCAGCTATTAATTATAGAAGAAATGACAGAATTAGAAAAATCATCATTTTGCTACCCCGTATAATTATTAAATCAGGAAAAAGTACATCAAAGATGCTAAAATCGTTGGGTAAAATGTTGTTTATGAATCAGGTAGTCAGTGTCAAAGAATCATCTGTAGATTACCTACTAATTGTAATGGGGGGGGGATGTAACTTCACATCGAAGAAATTTGGTAGTCACCACTCTTCCCTACAGATCAAACAGCATTGTCAAATAGCGTTGTGAGGCACTAATGTGTGATGTTATGAAAAAGGACACCATACCTCCTATAGAATACGCATATACCAAAAACAGTTAACCGGAATTTTATTATGAGGAAACAATCAAATCAGAACCTAGACCTATGAGGCTGGGACTCTTCAAAACAGTAAAAAAAAAACATGAAAAAGCAAAGAAGGCAGAAAACCAAAGACTAAAGGGACATAAAAACTGCATGCAATGCATGTACCGTGATGGGATCATAGATCAAAACGAACAGCTAAAAAGACATTTTTGGACAATTTGAATACGCTCCACGTATCAGACAACGTCATGGAGCTATTACATTGTCTTAGGTAAGATAAATGGTATTGTGGCTTTGTAGGAGAATGTCTATTTTGATAGGAGATGCATGTTTAAGTATTTAGGGGTGAAGTATCATGAAGTCTACTTACTTCGAGATTCTTCAGGGAAAGAATAGAGAGGGAGCGAGCACGTGCACATGAGAGCACACGCGTGCAAATCGACAAGCTAAAGAGCAATGGGTGTTATTTGTACTATTCTTTCAACTCCTCTGTAGACATGACATTCTTCAAAGTAAGACTGAAAAAATGATTAAAAGTGTCTGTTGATGCAATGTATCATTAAGTGAAACCATATATATGGTACAATTCTGTTTTTAAATCATATTCATACATATGCATAAATGTGTGTTAGAGTAGCGTCAGCTGCTGTGACAAAGGGACCAAAAACGTGATGGCTCTGTCAAGACGGAAGTTTAGTTCTTGCGCCTGTGACAGCTCAGGGTGAACCGGATCAGCAGGCCGCTCTCCTCCCCCGGGACTTTCAGAGACAGGCCGATAATGGTTCGGTTGTCTTCAACACACGACTTTCAAAGTTGTTACCTTGCAAGCTGAAGTGCTGAGCCAGACACTGAGGCAGAATGCGCACATCACTCCCACTCCCACCGGCTGGTGAGACTTTCCTCCTGAGTTCACATCGAGTGGCAGGGGAGAAGGAAACCTTCAGTTCAAGGTGGGCGGCCACATCCAGCTTCAACTCATTACTTGGGAAGGGATTTCAGTGGAAAGCTAGTTGCCTCCATCACAGTCATGAAAAGGGAGTCTTAAAGAATATAGACCAAGCTATTTGCAGTTTTTATTTCAAGGTTAATGGGGTTTTGAAGGTTTTAAATTTTCTTTCTCAGGCTTGTCTTTATTTTCCATTATGAACATGCATTTCTTTTGTAATGAAGAATTACACTTCATAAAAATAAGCCACTGAAACTACAAAAATATTATTTCACTGGCAAATCTGCTGGATGCTTCATTTTCCCCACTCTGAAAGAAATATACATGCTAATCTTAACACCATGTTAAGCATTTTTCTACTCAGACCCCCAGTCTCTATCACAGGGACTCTCAATCCCTTGCTTGAATCTCAGAGCCCCTCCCCCACCATCTGACCCCACCTTGCTATCCAGCTTTTGTTCTCCATGCTCCTCCCACACTCTCTGCTCTGGCCCCTTGCCCTGCTGTCTGAGAATCATGCCCAGCTTGTTACTCCATCCATACCTTGGCTCCCATGCTGCCTCCAGCCGAGCCAGTTACTACCCATCCCTCAGGTTCCAGAAACCACCACCTGCCGCATGAACCCTGCCTTGACTTCACATCTTTTTCTGTGAGCTTCTTTGGAATTCAGAATTCGTGCCACCCAATTTATCGCTTAATTAAATGTTGTTTTGCATTTTGCTAGTATGGGATAATCATCTCTCTGCCACTGCAAGCTTTTTGTCTTTACATTCCTTCATGGTGCCTAGCATGGGGTTGAAGATATGGTAGTTGCAAACGATACTTCTCAATTAATTCCCACATTTTAGACATATTATTTTGAGCAGGAGGTAATTTTGTAGGTCATCTCCATTTGATGGCCAAAGCTTTCATGTTCCTCAGATGCTCCTCTCAGCTAAAAGGGGAATATGAATCCAAATAAAGAATAGAGGAGAAATATATTGTCGTCTCAATGTGCTACTAAACACTACGCTGGGGACGCCTGGGTGGCTCAGTCGGTTAAGCGTCTGCCTTCAGCTCAGGTCATGATCTCAGGGTCCTGGGATCGAGCCCTACGTTGGACTCCCTGCTCAGCGTGGAATCTGCTTCTCCCTCTCCCCCTGCCTGCTGCTCCCCCTGTTTGTTCTCTCTCTCTCTCTCTAATAAACAAAATCTTTTAATAAATAAATAAACACTACACTGTAGTGTTCAAATTTTAAAAATACAACATTTTCCGGCCATATACCACTTCCTTACCCACTGCCCACCACACAGAACTCTATCCCAGAGATCATACATACTTGTCCCCAAAAGCATGAAAATGTGTCACCACGCATGTAAGCCGACAGTGATTTCTACAACGCACAAGGGATCAATTTGCATTACAAGAAATACCTAGCAGTGTCAGGAAGTCTGTCACGTTTGCTATTTCAGTAGCTTGCAGCTCTGAGTTTCACCCAGAAGCCATTCCACAGTGAGATGGAGAGTAAGCACAAAGCCAACTCTACTGTCCCACATGCCCCCCCTTCAGGGAGCAGACCCAATGGTCATCAGACATTAATTTAATCATCAAGGCCACTACTGCTTTCAGATCAGTGTTTCAGGCTGAGTCATTCCAACTTGCCTGCATGAGAATCACAGACAGTGGCAGGTTGACGGGGGGGGGGGGGGGGGGGGTCTTTACCTAAGTCAATGGTACAGACCCGTATGCAAGATAGTTATACACGTGACAGCCCATCTGACTCCAAAAAGCATCTTGTGGCAAAATGGAGAGCAAGGGTTTACTGCTGATCCTGCTCTTACCCAGCACCATCTGGCAGCCAAACCTTCAGGTGGGAGAGACAAATGGGATTAAGCAGCAATCTGATTCTGGCAGGGTACCTGAGTCCAAAAAAAAAAAAAAAAAAAGACCCAAAAAGCAAACAAACAAACAAAAAACAAACCCCAAAACCCAAAAAAGGTTACTGATCCTTGTTCTTTATTGTTGCTGAAGTTTACAATTCCAGTAAGCTCAAAACTGTCCTGAACATGGGCAGGACTTAGCTGCTCTTAGTTTTTTCTGGATAAGAGAACGTTTAGCCTGCTTTGTGATAACGGCCAGCATTCCGTGTACAACATGCTGAATGTATAGTTCTGAAACACACAAGGGTCCGCCCCATCCAGAATGCTATTTATACAAGCTACCCTCAGTTCTCTAAGGCTGTCTTGTGTTTGAGGCACAGCATGAACGTGGACTTTGGGAGACTTTGAAGGTACACATTTGCGCCCACAGTCCCTTAGTCACCCTTCCCATGTTGTTACTGTTTGAATGTTGAGAGTCGCCATCTTGATCACGGTCTTGCATACTCTCATGAAAACACATTCATTTTGAATGTCACAAACACACGGTCTTTCTCTGGCACCAGCCTGACAACTACTCTTTGCCTCTTCCCTCTTATTCCCAGCAGGTTGTACCCTGGTCTACACCATGTCATAAGATCTGCTCAGCCCAGCTTTCCATCACATGACCTGTTGCAAAATGGGTTTAGTCTGTCTATCAGAATTCAGTAGCACACGCTGGTGGAGGGAGGGAGGTGGCATACCAGTTGAGAACCAGTTTCCTAGGTCTTAGAAATGAGCCATCAGCCAAGAGCTGGAAAATAAGTTGGCCTTGTCTGTCTCTGACTACTTTGGTCTCCTTGCTCTTCTAATCATCTCTGTTCACTGTCACCTTGCCATCCTAGACTCAACATTGTTATGTCTCAGGTAAAAAAAAAACATCGTCATTCTCACATCCCTGAGGAAATGCATTCCACTCCCAACCCCTGGGTCTCCATCTTACAGGCCTAACTAGAACCATTACAGTGTCACTAAGCCATAACTCCAGTGCCCAGGGCCACTGCATTCTCTGACAAAAGTTCCTTCTCTTCCCCGTGTGATTCTTTCTCTGAACTTTTACGAGAGCCTAGTCCTGGGCAAGGTAATATCTCTATTATGCCAGAAGAGCAAGTTGGGGATTTTTGGAAAGCGTTAAGTACAAATATAATAATGCTCTAGAAAATGTTAATTCTGACAATGACTTCTTCTAGTTCACACGGCTTTCTTAGGACTTTCACCAAATTACAGATAGAGAACTTAGAATCCTCACATACATCATGTAGCTTGATTTTTTTTTTTCTGGTTTTTTTTTTTTTTAATGCTTTAGACGTTGATTTTGAAAGACAGAGCTGCTTTTCTTCCCTCAAAGGAATAGCAATGTGCTGTTGCCTCCACCTCCATGTGACATTTCAACTTAGGAACGTATGGGGGAAGAAATGAAAATTGTAACTACTGTTCAAAATTACAAGAGAAAAAGTTTTAAAATCAACTTTAAATCAAAATAATTTAATTATTATTGTTGGACAATCTCTAAACGTTGTTAAATACCCATTAGAGTTTTACTGTGTGAAAAAGAAATCGTACCACATTTTCTTAAGACTAGATAAATTTCAACTGACTACTTATAAGACAATCTATGTAGCTTTTGAAAGAAACCAAGAGTCCAACGTGGGAACTGATCCACTTTCTCTGTTCACAGTTCTTTGGATTAGGTGAAAATTCAATAGAATTTTTCATTGGGGATTTCAGTTTTGCTTTCCACAATATGTAGTTCATATTCAGTAGTCAGCTAGTTAATTTAATGGCTGAACATGAATGAACAGCTAATTGTAAAAGCCAACACTTGCATGGCACTTACTGCATGCCTGGCATTTCTCTAAGTGCTGTCAACACATCTTAACTCATTTAATCCTCACAGAACCACCAAAAGGTAGACCACTGTTGTTCATGGATGAAAAAAAATCTGAGATGCAGAGAGATGAACTAAAACTAACCATATATCACACAATAACTCCGTGAAAGGGCAAGGATTCACTCCCAGGAAGTCTTAAATACTATGCCTTATTGCCAGAATGAGTTATTATGACTTGTCCCACCAAGGATCCTCCTCCCTGGATAATATGAGGGGTTTTCGTAAGAGAGGATAGATGAGAATGGGAGAGAACATAAGAGGACATGAATAAAGGCACAGAAAGTTGAAATGATTTGCTTACGATGACTCAGTGAAGCAAGAACATTCATAAGTATTATAGTTCCCGCCATTGTGACTATTTCCTGCTGACAAAACACCCTCTTTAGCCACAATTTCTGGACTCTTTGGAATGACTACCAAGCAGAAGTAAGTGTTATGGAACCAGGAACCAGAAAATGGTGTACTCAGAATGCAGGTGCACAATTCCATATGTAATAGGCACTGTCTAGGGGGCCAAACTTTCTTTCACCTTTGGTGCTATTAAAGGCTTGAAGTATAATGAGTGGGTGAAGGAAGGATAAATATGGCTTAACACCCACCCAATAAAAAGTCTTGTTTCCAACTCACTCCTCCCAGTTCACCACTGCCTGGGGCAAGCAAAGAATCCAGCCCTGGCTGAGGGTGATTGACCCACTAGTAATGGTGGACACTATTATTTTTCCTGATACTGTCACTGTGGATATTGGTAGTCTTAGCCCAGAGCATCTTTCCTGCCTTTGCACTGGCTAGAAATAAAGGGCTGAAGGGGGCGTCTGGGCGGCTCAGTCCGTGAGGCATCTGCCTTCGGCTCAGGCCCTGATCTCAAGGTCCTGGGGTTGAGCCCTGCATAGGGCTCCCTGCTCAGCAGGGAGTCTGCTTCTTCCTCTCCCTCTGCCTGTCTCCCCAGCTTGTGCACTCTTGCACTCTCTCTCTCCATCTCAGAAATAAATAAAATCTTTAAAAAAAAAAAAAAAAGGAAAGAAAGGGCTGAAGAAGAGACCCCTGGATGAGCAGGCTTCTCCACACACTAATGGCAGGTGTTTGTGTTGGGCAGTTTGTGGAAGAAATTCCATCACATGTTTACTGACGCTCTTCTTGCCTATGACAGTCTTAGGCCTCATAATTAAAACTTGCCCACATTTCCTTCTCTGAAAACAGCCTGTCTCGTGCTCAGATATGACCTAATGCTTCATCTTTGACATGTCACAATCATTTTCAAGGATTTCTATTAAATTCTGGAATCAAAAAAGAAAATGGAGAACCAATTCATTAAGTCCTTTCTTTTCCCTGTCCCTTTATCTGATTTGTTTTTTTTTTAAAGATTTTATTTACTTATTTGACAGAGATAGAGACAGCCAGCGAGAGAGGGAACACAAGCAGGGGGAGTGGGGAGAGGAAGAAGCAGGCTCATAGTAGAGGAGCCTGACGTGGGGCTCGACCCCATAACGCCAGGATCACGCCCTGAGCCGAAGGCAGACGCCCAACCGCTGTGCCACCCAGGCGCCCGTATCTGATTTGTTTTCTGAGAAACAATAATTAGTTTGAAGGCTGTATCCAGACTCTAAATTACAAAACAGGACTTACAATCTTAGAGGATAATGATCTGCCCACCTTTAGATTTATACAGACTTCTTTGGAGAAGACTGACAAGTAGGGGACTTTTTTAGAATTCAGTTTGTCTTACATTGTGCCCAATAATTCAAAGCTACTCAGAGTATTTTCCTGAGTCAGGAGCCTTGAAATGAAAATGCCACAACTGTCAGCGAGAACGATGAGCAAGATCAAATCAAACTGCCACAGCTGGGGAGGGGGGAGGGGCATTAATGGGCCCCTGTCTGCAGAAGACTGCATCTTCAGAGGGTGTCCCGTTACTGGACTACCGTGCCTGTAGAAGAAATGAGTGACCCTCTCCCCCCGAGGGAGGGGTTGGAACCTCAGGGGTTTTGTTTGTTGCAGAGTGTTTCACAAATGATGACACCAGGACCTAAAACCAGAAGGCAGAGGGACACCTGGGTGGCTCAGCTGGATGAATGTCTGGGTCTTGGTTTCAGCTCAGGTCATGATCTCAGGGTCCCCGGATCAAACCCTGCCTGGGGCTCCGCACTCAGTGGGGAGTCTGCTTGAGGATTCTCTCCTTCCTCCTCTGCCCCTCCCCCACCGAAATAAATAAATCTTCTTAAAAAACCTAAAAAATCATAATGTAGGACTTAACTCCCTTCTAAAGACCAGGTTTCCCATAGCCATTTACACCGGTTTATTATTTCTTTGTGGGTGTACTTGTGGCAAAGTATAAAACTATTGAATGTCTGGATAATTTTTGGCGTGTTGGGAAGGCTGTGCCGAGCTACTCTGACACCGCAGTAATCATGCTTTGGCTGTGCGTAGATTTATACTGACTTCTTTATAGAGGACTGACAAGTAGGAGACTTTTAAAAAGATTAGTCTCTCTTAGGTTGCACCCAATAATTCAGAATATTAAACTGAGGTCCCATTTTTTTCAGTCCCAACACACTATCTAAATTTCTTTTTCATTGTTAAGTATATGATTACCATAAAGAACACTGTTCCTCACCCACCCCAAAGCAGTTCAAATAACAAAAGCAAGAAGTTTAAGGGCATTGATTGTTTCTCCTGCTTTCATACGTAGCCTTTCACTTGAGCTGTTTGGGTTTACGCGAGGGTCAGAAACGCATTCTTTTCATAATGTTCTATGAGATAGACTCATAGAAATGCCTTCGTTTTATAGTGTTCTACAAATTAGACTCATTAACTTTGCTATTATTTCTAATTGATACTTCTAAACGGATACAGTCTATCAAAATCTCACTGCTAAAAGGGCATAGTAAGCACGTTAACGCTGAAGGGGTCCATGCATTCAGCTCGTCTGTCCTCTGCATAGCAAAGACGACGTACTTGGTCACTGATACTCAAACACCTTTCATTTTTGGTAGGGTTCTGGTGAGGAGGACCCTCTAACTGAACCAAGACCATCCACCAAGAGTTCTGCAGTTAAGTGTGATTCCAAACTTCCAGCAATTGACCAAACATCAGTCAAACAGAAACGTAAAAGTACCATGACTCCAAGGAAAATGGAGAAAGCAGGTCCCAGCAAACCCTCTTCAGGTGAGTGGCGGAGTTACTGAAACTCACAAAATCAAAAATCCCAGTATTCTAGGTAATGACAACAGTCAGATGGGTGGTACTGGCTACACCTAGTGTTCTCCAAGTGGTGGATTTAGACTTTGGAGGGTCCAGTGATCTTATGCAAATGGTAAAATTCATTTCAGGGTAGAATAGCAGGTCAAGGAGGTGTGAATTATGTAGAGTAACTGTTCCCACTGCCCAAATTTTCTGACCAATCGTTGGCTTTGTGTGGCACTTGCTTAGAGCTGGCACTTTTTCATCTTCTTCACCCTTCTGCGGAGGATAAAGGCATTTGGCCCCAGGTATCAAATTTTATGACTCAAGCAAGAGCATGAAGAGAAGCTTTCAAAAGCATCTGAATGCCTTAATTTATAGCCTTAGAAAGAGAGTAATAAAGTCCTCCAGTTCTGGGGTTGTCCTCTCTGGGAGAAAAGGGGCTTGATAAATCCTCCCTTTTGTGCAATTTGGTAAATAATTCACTCTTTAGCTGCCTTTGAAGCAGAGACCAGTCCTCTGCTTGAGGCAGAAGTGATTTAATAGTATCCAGAAAGAGGATAAATTTAAGTGAAAGCATAGAGTCCCCCAGGCTCATCCCCATCAAAGCCAACATATGGAGGACAAACTTGATTCCTCAGGGAAGGGACTTCGAAGTTGGGGTAACTAGGCAGAAAGGTCTGCCTTCTGCTTGCAGTAGAATGGAACCGATCCAAATTAACTGCCGAAGAATTTGTAAATAGCGTGCGATTCATTTAAATACAAATCACAACTACTTTCTAATCCTAAATAGCTCTTGTCATGCAACCACCCGTCCAGTTAAATCTTAATGCATTTTTAGAAAATGGCAGCTTTCGCTCAGATTAACCACCCACATTTTGTTGCTTTAATGAAGTCAAAAAAACCACACACACAACAAACTGACTTCTGAAATAATGTCCTTCCAAGCAAAACCCAAGCTCTTTTTCCTTATTTAATCAAGGGAAAATATCGTCAATAGTTAATGATTTCTCATTTTGAAGATTTTTAATAGCAAGTATGTTTTTAATTCAGCTGTTTAAGAATGGAATAGAGCAGATAAGATCATTCTCTAAATATATCAAAATATATGTTGTAATTTATTGAATTGGGGATGTTTTTAATAGAAAAAAAATTGAACTTAAGTTCAAATAATGCACTTCCATTCACTCAATATAATTCCTAGCCTTCTTACTAAAACTGGGTAGTTATTTGCACGGGCTGCTTTGTCATCTGTGGAGAAAAATCATTAAGATATACAGTTGAGGCCCATGAGATGACTTTGGTCTGTGTGATTAATACAGATGCTTTTCTAACCGAGCAAACTCCATATGGAACTTACAACACTGACAAAAGGAAGAATTAATTCACTTTACATTCTACAAAACATCACGTTTGAAGAATTACTAGCCTGGAAAACACCAAGGTTTAGGCAAGAGAGCCAAGTTGGCGGAAAGATATCTATTTCATCAAATGAAGGATGTTACTTGCAGTAAAAGCTTTTAAAAAGCACTGGCTTTATTGTCCTATTAGGACCCTAGACCATGTCCAAGATCCATGCAGGCAGGAGCTGGCCTGGGCCCCGGCTGTCCAGCGAGGCTAGCAGTCCTGTGATTGATGCCAGTTGCCACAGAAGCCGAAGCAGTTGTGCAGCAAACTGCGTTCACGAAGCTGGCCAAAAGCAAAGCGTTGGTGTGTTCAGATCCACTCGTTTAACATGTGTAGACGCACCCTCCGAGTTCCTTAATTAGCACAGTGAAATCAGAGCCCAGAGACATGGTGAGAATTTAAGCAGAGTCTTTTCAGGAAAAGTCTAGTTGAGTGGCGCTAGCGACTCAGAAAAAATTCAAACGAGTACTCTGCTCTTGGAGAAAAAGAAGATTTGGGGCCTGAATTATCTGGACACGTTGATCCAATTCACCAGGTGAATTCACAGGTTCCTGCTTTTCTTCACCTCCGTAGAGAAATATTTTCTTAAAGCTTCCTGGGGGTGATCCAAAGTCGGCAGTGAATCACCAAAACGTCCTATTTCAGAACTGGGATTCTGTGCGGAATTGAAGCATCAAACCCAGTGATATCCCTCTGAACACCTGTGTGATAGGCTAACCTTCCCCCACTGAGCTATGCTAGACTTTTTGTGAACACAATAATATAGCCGGGAAATGTAGCCTGCCTTACCTGCAAATCTATGTAATGATAACCCATGGACATAAAGGAGGTTTTCCTCAAACCCATGTGAACTACCATCTAGAACCCCTATGCTATTTATAATATAGGAACCAGTGGTGCCCTCTACAAATAGATGTATAACTGAGAAGGTGTCCGATTTTCGTTGGTCTTCACACTCGATTAGAAGGAATTCACACATTTTAAGTTAAGTGCCTATCTTCCACGGGACTGTTGCTGAGTTGGCTTGTGATTCTCCGTGCTATATCCCTCCGTGTAGTGGGGGGCAAATGCTTTAGAGTCAAAATGCTTGGATTTGCATCCGGGCCCCATTTCTTATTTGCTATGTGGCCTTTGGGCAAGTGACTTCTCTGTCCCTCTGCCTCCTCATCTGTAAACTGAGGGGTGAAAACAGATCCTACCTGCTAGGAATGCTGTAAAGATTCAATGATAAAATATATGCTCCATTAGAACGGTGCCCAATACCAGAAGCACATGGCAAATTACAGCATTATGACCTCTAGGATGTGAGAACTGTATTCACTAGAGAATGATCTAGGAAACCATATTTTCTTTGTCTTAATGTTGTCCCCCCCCCCACCACAATCTTTTTTCCCTTTACCAAAAATCAGAGTTGTATTTTTAAAATCCTGATATAAATGCAGGTACAGACACTTTTACTACACCCTGAATTTCCAAAGCAAAACACAAAAGGGGGAAAAAATGAATAATCAGAAAGCATTCACCAAGCCAGAGATTTGCTTTATCTCCAAAAAGACATGGAAAATTCAGGCAGTGAGTCAAGACTCAGCTGTGTCTGATGAGCAATGGATTCAGAAATCCTATTTCATGATCAAGGTGAACACTGATACAGGGTGGGAGAGAAGCCTAGCAGAGTTACGTACTCATACTTCAGAATTCTGTATGGATCTGTGAGAAGCAGAGCAGTCTGCAGGCCCAGCGAATGCTGGGAGACAGAGATGCGCAGGGAGCTACGATGGCCTCCAACTCCTGGACTCCTGCCGGCATCTGAGACCCCGCCCAGCCCTAGCCTGAGCTGTAAAGGAGCCACCTCTCCTTTCCAGGACGCATAGAGGCATCCAAAGGCCATTGTGCTGTGGGGTTCTGGCGCCTGGAGTCCGGCAGACCTCTCTGCCTCAGTGCCAGGCACATGGGAAATGAGTGTGCCCTCTCTTGTCACCTAGAGCTTGGGCACCGTCTCCTAGTTATGTGCCAGGAAAACGGATCTGGATGGAGTCCTGGAGCCTGCTTCCAAAACCTTGCCCTTTAAAACAAAGCCAAGTGTTCTGAAATTATCCTCACTTATTACTGAGTTCAATGTTAGTCATTACCAGATTCACATTTGTAGGAGTAGCAAAACCTATTCAGCTTAATAATGGCTTATCGTGAAGACGTATTCTTGTAAAGCTAAGAAAGAGCAGTGAATTCAGATTTAAAAAGATAAACATCTAACATAACTATGGTCTCTTTTGAGTTGGGAAATATTTATTTGAAGGGCAGCCTGGAACAGAAATTTGAGGCAAATCCCAAATCTTCATAACTTACCTCGCAAATAAATCCTGTTGAAGATTTTCTCGAAAGGCCAAGATTAATGAATTTCCAGGCAGGTCCACTGGTGTCCAACAACTTTCCAGGCCATCTGCCCAAGTTAGAAAACAGCCAACAAGTGAATGCTCCTATTTTTATAGAGAGAATCAATTCGCAGTCGTTTATGGTAATGCTTTCGAGACAGTGGGGCTCACGGACGTCACAGAGTCCAGAATTTGAAGTCCTGGCTCAGAATCCTCCTGGTCTACCACTGCATAGCCCTATAAATGTGAGCAGGCAACTTCTCTGAACTCAGTTTCCTCATCGGTAAAATCGAGTTTATTACATACCTCACCAGGTAGACAGGAAGATTAAAATCTTGGGGAGAGCCTAGGCCTTAGGTAAAGGTCAGTCCCCAACCCTCCCTCTGCTTATGAAGCCTACTCCCACCACCACCTGCTGCTCCAGGGTTGGCATCTTTTTATAAGCCGCTCAACCAAAGCCATGTTAGTTTGAGATGTAAGAGAGGTTATAACTTTGTTATAAAAAAAACTTTAGGGGCGCCTGGCTGGCTCAGTCAGAAGAGCATGCAACTCCTGATCTTGGGGTCATGAGTTCAAGCCCCATGTCGGATGTAGAGATTACATAAATAAGTAAAGTAAATAAACTTAAAATTTTTTTAACTATTTGATTATCAATGAGGTCATCCACTTCTCCGGTACCTCTGGGATGTTAGCAAATCCATCCAATCGGCCCTGCTGTCCCAAGGAGGAGGACACCAGGATACATTAATTTCCTCATCCATCACCCATTCATTCTGCACTTCAGCACTCTGCTCACTGCATACTTACCTGCCAGGCGCTGCATGGGTGCTGGGTACACAGAAATAATGAAACAAATAGGACCTGCCCTCCAGGGGCTCACAGCTTAGCAGGAGGGCAGGACACAAATGTGTCCCTACGAAGGTAAGTTCTACGAGCTTGTGGGCAGGAACAAGTGGGGTGAAATTCCTAAAGGAATGCAAAGGCATGGAGGAAAGAGACAAAGAAGAGGGGGAAAGACAGCCACATGTCAAAGAATGGCAAGTAGTCTAGGGCCTTGGGCCTTAAGTGTCCCCGGACTAGAGCAAAGCCATCACCTGAGGGCTTGTTAGAAATGCAGAACCTCAGGTCCCGGCCCAGATTTACTGAACCTGAACTTGCCTTTAATAAGCTCTCCAGGATATTTGTATGCACACTGGAGTCTGAGAAGCTCGGCTTTAAGAAGTGTAGAGTATAAAGCTGACACTGTACAGGTAGGCAAGGCCCAGGGCCCCAGGGCCTTGGAGCATCAGCCAAGGAGGGGATCTAAGTGGGAAGCAATGCAATCCAACTGGCATTTTTAAAAGCAGACTGCAACATGGAAAGGGGGCTGGTGGAGGGTGAGGCAGTCTGACAGGCTGAGACACCAGGCAAACTGTAGGTGCAGTGTACCCAGAGAGAAACAAGAAGGGCTGGGTCTGTAGTAAAAGCAGAGGGGATGTGGGGCAGGGGAGGACTGGGCTTGAGGATGTTCAAGGAAGTACACCTGGTGGAACCTGATGACCCCTGGGTGTGAGGACAAGGAAAAAGGAGGATCTAAAGAGAAGCTGGAGTTCTGGCCCAGAAAACTAGGCCAGTGAAGGATGCCTTTGCCAAGGCTGAGAAAGCAAGAAGACAGTGGGCCCCATTCCGTGAGTGTTGTCTTTGAGGGGCAGGCAGGCTGGCCAGAAGGAAACTCCAGGAAGCCCCTGAGGATCCAGGTCTGTGGCTCAGCAGACAGCTCCTGGCCGCCAGCAGGAACCCAAAGGCCTGGAGTGCAAGGGGGCTGAACGGTGTCTTCCCTGAGAGAGTGCATGGAGCAAGCAGAGATGATGTGGAGAAAGGACAGAAGGACAAGACAACCACAGAGAAACCATGTGAAAAGTAGGAGCCACTCGAGGAGCCTAGGGAGGCATTTGGAAATGAAAGAACAGATAATCGTGTCAAATACCGCACAGGACACAAGTAAATAAGGACTGAAACACACCCCTCATTATACTGGAGGTAGTGGTTTTCAACTGGATGGTTGGAATGATGGCATTTTAGAATTGGAACTGATTTCAGCTGCACTCTTTCCCAAATTTCTCTGATAAGAATCAGCAAGGAGGTACTTGGTTAAAACACACATTCCTGGTTTCCATTCCTGACCCAGAGCATCAGAATCTCTAAGAATCTCCATGAAAGCCACCTGCAAAACGTCTCTAATAAGCACTACAGGTGATTGTCATCACAGAGGTTTGGACATCCATCTCAGAGCCTTGCTTCTAGAACTTTAAAGTTGATGAGAGATACCTGGGCACCCTGATAACCTGCAGGTTCTGATTCAGTAGGTTTGGGTGGGCCGAGATTCTGCATTTTTAGAAGCTCCCAGGGGACACCCATGTTGGTGGTCGAAGGAGGACCTCCCCACCCTTGGAGAAACAAGGCTAGAGAAAACACTTGTCTCATTTTGCAGATGAGGAAACAGTTTTTGAGAAGGTAAGCAGTTGATCCAAGGTGACCCAGCTGGTTCGTGGCAGAGCTGAGAGATTTGTCATGCACGAGGCAGTCTCTCTGGATCATGACTCCATCAGGTGCCCAGACTCGGCCTCCAGCAAGGTTGGCAGATTAAGTGTGAGGTTAGCAAGCAAATCATTAACTTCACTTGGACACCTCCCTCGTCCACCTGCTTGTTCCCCCTTGGTCCCTTTCTCTTTCCACTATCCCACCAGGATCTCTCTGCTTCTTTCTCTTTTCCCAATCCTCCTCTCTGCAGCAGAAAGGCCAGATTAGGGCATGACCACCACCTCCTCCTGTGGACAGCTGGAGGACTGGTGGGGGGAGAGCCTTACCTAGGTGAGACCCTGCCAGCCACCGTATGTTGCTGCCAGCACAGCTAATTAGACTGGCTGTGGGAGAGGAGAAGGGACCCAGCACTTCCACGCAGGAACGTGGTGGGGGAAAGAACTTTCTTGTGTCTGGCAGGGACGCCAGAGACTATTAGCTGGAAAAGGGTGTGATGATGAGGCCATGTCCGTCCATTAACTCTTCAGTGACTCTGAGAGCCAAGGCTGCTGACCCTAGGACACCTGGACACACCAGCCCCGAAGAACACTTTTTGAGTTCTGATTGATTCACAGGCTTTTTTATGTCCTTTCCCCCCGTGAGTGCTGCTTCCTGACTGCTCTTTTTCTTTTGTGCAGGTGACAGCAGCGAGCACCCCCTGTTCTGTGTTGAATATTCCCCTTACTGCTCCGTCTTTGCTTTCTCCCCGGTCCGGCAGCCCAGTTCCAATTACTGCTGCCTCCTCCTGCCACTCGTGCCACCTGCCTCCCCCGCGGCCCAGGCCCCCTCCTCCCCCCTCCCCCCGGGGCCCGTTCCCTCCTTCATGAGCCCCCCTTCCTTGTCTCCGGGGCCCGTGCCCCAGTCCCCAGCCACACTGGGCTACTTCCCCGTCTCCTGCCCCACCCCGGCGGAGAGCCCTGTGCTGTGCCTGCCGGGCCCCAGGAGGCCCAGTAAAATTTACCTGGTGTGGTAAGTCGCCCTTGGCCAGGCACACAGCACAGCGGCGTCAGGGAGAGGGGGACGCGACACGAGGCTTCCAGATGGCAGGTGGACGGGAGGGGGGTCCAGAGGGCGAGGTCATGAACCACCCGGGGTGGCGAGGGGAGCAGGAAGACGACACAGCTGCTGCCCCTTCTCTCCTTCTCCTCGTAGCGCCGAGGAGTGAGCGACCAATAAAATCCCGTCATCTTGCCAGTCTCCTTTGATTTCTTCACTCCCGCGTGGGGCCCTTGTGGGGCCCGGGGCGCCAGTGGCCATGTGACCGGGCGCGAGGCCACGGACGACGACGCGCGGTCCCGGGAGGGTGGCGCGGGGGGCAGGTGCTTCCCGAGGCTGGCGCTGGAACTGGAAACCCCTTCAGAACCGCGCCGAGAAGGGACAAATTAAAGGGCTCAGTCACTGTTTACATTCCCTTTCCTGCCTACTTATTAGGCACCACATTTCCCCAAATCAAAAATCCCACCTCCTGGGCTCCAAAATAAAACATATTTATGGTACATAATTAAGCTTTAATTAAGATCTCCTCTGGGTATGTGAGCCGACGCGCATTTCCAGCACACCCAAAGAGGCGAATAGACGCGGCCTATTATTTCTGACTGTACGGAAAGCTGCCTATTACACCAAGGCAGCCCCGGCTCTTGCGATTAAGCTGTAATTCTTCCCACGGTCTAAAGGAAGCAATACGTTTTTAAGAAGGCATCTCTTAGAATCTTGGCACCTCCTAGTCAAGAGGCGGGGAGGTGAGGGGGTCAAGGTGTAGGAATTGTAATTTTCTCTGTTTCTTTTCTACTTTGTCTATCAAGAACCACGGTAGTGTATGACAGGTGATTTCTAGACCTGGATGATGATAAGGCACATGGAAGGAACATGGACCGTTAAGTGGACCTGGTTCTCAGTCAGCAGGGCCTTGTACAAATAGGAGATGACTACCTTTTTTTTTTTTTTTCCTTTCCTGGTCAACGATTTCCTGGTATTCAGTCAACGATTACAGTGTCCTAGCATCATCACGAGAACTAGGGCAGACACCTTTGATCTAAACAGCCGTTGCGTTTCTTTGCTACTGGAGGCATCACCTTGCTCAGATACTAGCCAAAGGCATGGTTTAAAGCCAACCAAAGTCTCCCCCGAATTCCCTGACAGACTTCAGGGTGTTGAGACTTCTGAGCACAGAGCTCTGCCTTCTCTCGAAGGCAAAGGGTCTGCCCTGCTCCCCGAAGAGGAGGTCCTACTTCCTCTTCCGATATAAATATAACTTGCATCTTTTGGCAGGTTAATGTGTGTCCCACGCCACAGGGAGGACCATCCTGGAAAGGCCCCAGAGGTCGGACGTTTGGTTCGACTTGGGTAAGGGTTAGGTGATTAGGAACTGGAATCAGGGTACGGACAAGCTATGCAGACTAGCTCACTTCATTTGTGACTGTAATTGCAGGTAGTGAAAAAAGAACGTTTTGTGAAGAGTTTGCCTTCCATAGAATCCAAAGGGTATCACAAGGAAGAAATCAATGGTGCAGCCAAATTGGATTACAGTCTTTAAGGTCATGACCAAAATGTCTTACTCATCTTTGTGAACCCTCAAATTATTACATAGCAAAGGCACACAGGTATTTGTTGAACAGATTATAATAGAAAGGGAGTTGCTATTTGCCTTTTGGATTTTATAGAGGATTGAGGGAGGGAGTCAGCAAGAACTGCACAGTGATGAAGGCTGTTGAATAGATTATTCTCAACGGATGAAACCTGCATAATACGTTTCTGGTCCAGTCCAGTTCTCTTGTGGGAGCGACTTCAGATTCCCAGTTAGTAGTAGTAACAGTTGTAGTAAACTGTTTATGGCAGAAGCTGCAGCTACGACTTAGAACACCTAATAAGCATCAGAGACTGAGGGAGGCCATTTATGCACATCATTGCTAAACTTGGCAATAATTCAGCAAGGTAGGAATATTCCCATTTCACAGCTGCAGATACTGAGGTTCAAACTGCCCAAAGTCAGAGGCTCCTGCCCATACTACCAGCTTCACCGCCAGACCTGGTAAAACAATCTCAGTTTTATGTTTTCAGTTTTATGACTTTAGTTTGCTGGAAACGCAGAGACAAATATGGTAATTTTTGGAAATCATTTTAAAGATCTGATGCTTTGAAGAAAGCATTTTTTGAACAAGAAGACAATCTGTTCCCATAAGTCATCTTGGATGTTTAGCACGACAAAAAGGTGGCTCTACGTTTGGAATCCCCTATAGTCGCTGAGTAGCCGAATGCATCTTTGGGAGCCCTGCAAATCACGCCAAGCAATACGACTATTTGTCCTACAGGAGACAAGGCAACACAAGGCTGGCTAAGACGGGGTCCTCATCCTTAAGGAGCTTACCATCCAGTAGGAGAGAAAAGATGTATACCTCACGCAATGTTAGAATACATAAATGCTAAAGGTCCTAGGAATCCTGAAGGTTCTGTCCAAAGTGGAGTCAGAGCAGAGACAGGGGCCGTAAAACTGGAAACAGACCTACGAGGCCCTGCTGGCTGGGACAGGCTAGGGAAGAAAGGTCCTTGGGAAGGAAGATGGCATCCCTGGACTGTGTGAGGGTATGGAGGGAGCTGGGGGCATGGGGCTGTGGGCGTGTGAGGGGTTCTGCTGCCTGGGGTGTGAAGGAAATGTGAATATTCTGATGGGATCCCTGCTAAGAATCAAAGTGCAATGTCTGTGCCCAGGACCTTTGGACCTGAGCCCCAAACCTGCCCCTTACCTGGTCCCCCCTCCATTGCTTCCTCAGTGAGAATCCTGTTGCCTCCTGCTCTGTCATCAGGTGAGAGGCAGGAGGCAGTTGTCCCCTGCTGGGTGCTGCGAGGAATGAGGTCCTAGGTGACTAGAGAGAAACATTGAGTGCCAAGAAAGAGCCTCCCTCACCTCTTCTGTGCTGGGTCCTATACCGTAAAGCCCCTCTCACTCTCCTTGAGGTTGGGGAAACTGTTTCATCACCACCTTACACCTCCTGAAGAATATATCTTCATTTTCTGGAGAACTCCCTTCTCTCCTTTCTGGTCCCTTCTCCAGGCTCCACCAACCCGCCCCACATGAGCCTGCCCCACCGGCAGCCCCTCTTTCTAGCACATCCTCAGTAGAATACGGTCCCCTCTGTCTTGAGAGGCACAGAACGGAGTGCCTTCCCCTCCCGGGGCCCATCAGGAGAAGCAGGTGTACCTAATCTTGTATTCACCTCAGCTTCACGAGCCGCCATGGAGAACTTTCATTCATTTCCTGAAGCTGGATGAAAACTATTCACGCAACCACAACTTACACCTTGGAACATAAATCCAGTTGTCTGCATGGGCCAAGAATGGCTGCTCTCTGGCACACAACTCAAGGACTGTCCCAGTTTTACCCACATTGCCTGCTGGCTAGGGTTATTTGCGAGATTTCTGAACTGTCCAAGAGGGGATGAGCCAGGCAAATTTTCTTGGAAAGATTTAGTTCAGATATTCACAGTTTAACTGCCTTGTAAACCCAAGAACTTGCAGAGGGGCATGGAAAATACCGGAACTCTTGCCCCAAACTCCATGTGTGCTGAGGCTTCATACAGGCACAGAAGAAATGTGAGATTCTTCAAACCATCAGCGACCTAGTTGAAAATGGGAATTTTAAAAAAATATCCATTGGGAACTCAATCCACATTAGCATTCCAGCTACCGTCTTCCTGTGAGTTTATCATCCCGGCACAGTGGTGGGTAGCACATAGCCAAGAAAACAGGTATACTTGATAGCCCAGATGCCTGGAACCTTTCTGGAAGGCCATGTGAGCTGCTAATAAACCACCTGAGGCTATGCAGGTACAAACAGGCTGTGATTCAACCTTGGAAGAGCAGCTGGGAGAGGGCCTTTGTGTCCCAAATGCAGAAGGTTCTTTGCAGTGTTTCCAACATGACCATCCCAACATCTATGAATGGGAACTAGACACTTCTGAGCAAAAGGATACACCCCTTATAGACCCTGCATTGCAGCTTTATTCATGGTGATAACAACCTTGCAAAGTCGGTATTATTTTCATTTAATAGGTAGGGAAACTGAGGCTTCTAGAAGTGAAGTGATCTGCCCAAGCTCACACAGCTCCAAGGTCCCAGAACCACGTTCCAAATCCAGCTCTTTCTCTGACCACCTGGACCCAGTCTCTTAACTTCCCCACTGCTGCAACCCTTTGAGCATTCTTTATCCAGAAGCTGTTTCCCTGTAAAAAAAAAAAAATGAATTATTGAAAAGCTTTTGCACCTTTCAGCAGCCGAGGCACCACAGATCTTATCAAGGAAGAGGAGGCCAAACCTGGGGAGACTGACAGTCAGCCCAGAAACGCAGAGCCCAAGAGTGCCAGGGGACAGAAGCAGACTGAAGGCGCAGGCCCTCAGGGGACCAGGTAAGGACTCATGGCTCACGCATCTTGGTCCTCGCAGAGAACTGACTTGCGCTGTTACCTGGTGAATTCTGTATGGTTTTTAGACACAGGGGCTTTTATGTGGAGGAGAGTGTACCTTAAGATGAAATGCTTAACAGGTTTTGAAGGCAAACTATTGGATATAGTTCCTTCTCCAAGAGAGGCTGGCAGGAAACGGTAGGGCAGGCAGGGAGTTTTCATTTTTTCTCCCGTTTATTCCATTAAGCATGCCTGTGCATGGTTTTGAGTGGAGGCCAGCGATTTGGCTTCTGGAGACGGCATCTGGGTGGTGGGTGGTGGGGTCAGGGTGGGCAATGAGGGGTGGAGAAGCAGTGTGCAATTCTGGGGATATCTCACCTGGCCCAGGAGGGGTGGATGGGTGTCTGTGGGTGGCAGGCTGCTCACGTCCCACAGGGATCTTCTCACCTCCCACCCAGGGTGTCAAGATCTCAATGTGTAAGAAATAACATCAAAATAAATATATGCTTTATTTCCAAACACTGCTTTGGTGATCTACCCAAGCTCCTCTTTCAGTCCTGAGCATCCAAAGGCCCAACCCATGCCGCTCCACAGACCATGTTACCCTCGCCTGTGGTGGCAGAAGAAATAGGACCCAAGGAACCTCCGTAGGACTTAAAGAAAGTGACACTTGACAGCCAACCTTGCCATGGACCTAGTCTTCCCCTTGGAGAAACCACTGAACATCCCTCTTCCTCACCACTCATTAATGTAGTAGGCTTTATTTTAACATGTGGTCTATGCTTTAGTGGACACCTGTAAATGTAGAATGTGCTAGTGGCTTGGGTAGCTTGGATTAGGGGTACTGAGAGCATATGTGAATCTATAGCAACCAGATATCACAGGCTCCTACTGGTCTAACGCCTCCTGTTGAGAAGGGCAGACCTCCCTTCTAACTCCTCCCAGGGCTTCTTCCTCCCACCCTTGGAGCCTGGACTGGTCAAGTAGACACTCTGGGTTATAGTTCCCTTGTCTAAAATTCAGATAATAAAATCCACCATGCTGCTTTGCTATCATAACTAAAGGAAATAATACCTTGACCAGCACCTAGCTCTAGTGGGCACAAACTCCTGTTACTTTCTCCCTTGCCATCTTCCCGGTGGCCCTAGCAAACCCCTGAATATTATCTGAAAGGTGAGGTTCCTCGTGCATGGAATGTTCCGGAACCCATGAGGCTCATACAATCCTCTGCCTGTATACAGAAGACATGTCCTGTTATCCTGAGATTTACTGACAATTTGTCCCAATTCTCTGGTATATATTCAGTTTTCTCTTACATAAGGATAAGGGTTCCTTGTCTTCCCCCAATTTTGTCTTCACTAGTCTCTAATTCTTTCTCTCACATTCTAAAGTGGTTTGCATAAGTTGGAGTAGGAGCCAGACGTTTGACTTGGATCAGGGAAGGGCTTGAAGCAAATGTGACAAAGAGGTAATATATAGAAAGCTCTTACAAATCAATAAGAAAAACACGCATCCCTAATAGAAAAACGGGAAGAGGCATAGCAGACAATTTCACAGAAGAAATGCAGGTAGCTAATAAACATTTGTTAAAAAAAAAAAAACAAACCAAGTTGAATCTCACTAAGTAGTACGTATAAATTTGCATGAGATCAATTTGGTCTCCCAAATTGGCTAAGGTTTTTAAAATAATACTCAATACTGGTAGTGAAATGAGTAGCATTTCCTGGCACTGTTGTGTCCGACGCTTTGCCAAGCACTTGGCATGCTTTGCTGGTGACACATCTATGAGACACCCCTATAGGGTGAGTTGGTACAAACCGGAGTTTGGCACCCTGTGTGAAAAGTCTTTAGAAGGGTCATATCTTTTGACGTAGCAATTCGACCACACCTGCGAATCTAGTCTAATGAGACATGTAGTCAAAGATTTATGAACGAGGACATTTATCACCGGGTAATTTGTATCAGCAAAAAACGGTGAAGCAACTTATATACCCAAGAATAGGAGAAGAGTTAAATTAGGATACATTTACATCATGTGTCTTAACCTGTACTTACTATCCTGTTCTTACAAAATAATTGAACTTATGGCAGGAGGTCATGCTCACAATAAAAAGTTTAGGGAAAGAAAGCAGGACATAAAGTTGTATGTATCCAAATATTCCAATTTTGGCTTTTTTTGAATAAGTATTTCTAGGTAAGAGAGCTTGAAGTTGTAAATTCAAATGCCTTCAGGGAACAGGCGGATGTGGCAGGAGAAACACATAACCAAGACTGTGGGGACTGAGGTAAACCAGCACAGACAGCCTCCACCTAAAGGTGGTCAACTCTGTGTTCAAAGGCTGAGCCAAAGCACTATGGTGGGATGAAAATAGCCCAGGGGTCTTCAGTTTGCAGTCCACCCCTGAATTCCAGAACAGGAGCACTTGCCATCTGAGCTTTAGATTGTGGGGTTTTTTTCTTCTTCTTCATCTTCTTCTGAAAGTTCCAAATTTTCTCCAAATGAATACTGACTGACTTATAGAACCAGAGGAAAAAGTTAAAAGTCTATGGCTGTTGGAATGTAGGAAACATTGGTTTGGTTGGTCAAGCACATGAAGAAATCTAGACCAAAGACATAGCCTGAGGGCAGACAGATGCTTTTTCTGGCTTCCTCTTGTTGCCTCTAGAACATTCAGTCTCACGGAGTCGAACTCCCAGAAGTGGGAGGCCCTCCCTTCTGAGCTGAAGTCCACAGGGGGCCCAAGAGGCATCGGGCAGAATCTGTAGGGCCTGGTCTATGAATAGCACATCTGGGCATACCAAAGGGGATCTTTATTCCCAGCCCCAGAGCTATGAAATCTGCTCCCTCTCTGACAGACGTAAGAAATCAGGTTAAAATAGCATAAATATAGAATGGTGCTGTCTGCCACTTTTAAAGGAAACACACCAGGGAAGGCTGGTTGAGCCTTTAAAGAGGAAGACAGTGGTGGTGAAAAAGAAGGGTGGAGATGCACTCCCTGGGGTGTACTGGGATCTCCAGGAGCCGTCCTGCGGCATTCAGAAGCCAGCGTCGCTGGGTGACACCTCCTAACTGCTTGTTTGGTGCAGGTGTCTCCGAAGCCCAAACTAAATTGGCTCAGGGCAGAGAGGCCGCTGTGCGTCCCTGGACAGACCAGAAGACTCGGGTTGCAGCACTCCTTAGCTAATCTCTGAGGCCCTTCATCCAATTCAAAATGAAAAGTAATCAACCAGAGCCTGCGTTTCCAAACCTCCTGTTATCACTTCCCCCTCCCCCCCCAAAAAATTGTCAAGAGGATTCAGTGGGTCACATAGGAGCACATGTCCCTCGGAACGCGATCCGAACCAGCTCCACTCCTATGCATACACAGCCAGATGCTCAGGGCTTCCTGGAATTGCTGATGCGTCTCCTCCTGGGGTTTCTAAAACCCACAAGGGGCCTGAGAGGAGAGCTTAACTGATTTCTGGAAGAGCTGATGAGTAAAAATGCGCACCGCATCGCTCAGTGTCCCATGCAGTTAACAATAAGAGGCTTACGGAGTATTAGGACATTAGAAACTGGCGCTCCCCGGGAGGCCCTCAATTAAAGTGAGTCAGTATTGACTTGGCCCTTGGCGGGGCCAGATGCTCTGAGGATTTGCAAATCAAATCCTCGCCCGAGCTAGTACCGACACAGGCCTTCCTGCACCCGTGGAGTCCCGTCCCCTCTATGGGGTGAGTGGCTTTAGAAGCCGAACGAACGATAAGGATGGCAGCGCCTTGTTAGATTCTGCAGGACAGCATGAGGGGAGCGGGGCGGGAAGGCCGATGCCAGGAGGGAACAAAGGGAAGTGGAGTCGGAGAAGTACTTCCAGTGTCCTACCCGCACTGAGAGGGTAAAAATCCCTGAGTAGCACACACAACGTCACAATGAATTAAACGGATTCTCATTTTCACGAGGAAGTGGGAAGGCCAGCCAGTTTCTTAAGGGGGGATGCAGGGTAGGGATTACGAACACAAACCAGAGCATCAGGCTGGCTTGAGGTAGAATGATCGCACCATCACTGACTAGAAATACAATCTTGGGTAAGTGGTGGGACCTCCCTAAGCCTTGGTGCCCTCAGTTAGAGTGTGGTGTGATTGTGGCACCTGTTTCATAGGGTTGCGAGGCTGAAATGTGTGTAGGTAATACAGTTAGTATGGTGCTTGGCCCGTTCGGTACAAGCCCTCCATAAGTAGTGCCTGTTCATTATCTTTATGAGGCAAGTTTTGACAAGATTTCACCACTAGAAATTCCCACCCATTTGGGCCCTTTGCCGCCTCCTCTCTGGACATCTCTTCATACTTTAGAATCAGGGGGTAGGGGGAAGAATTCTGTCATAGCCAGAGGTTAGAGATCGACTGGGGACTAGTGACAAAGAGAAGGCAAGCATCTCATCAGAGAGTTATAATTTTTATGGCACTAAGCAGTAAATGTAACCAAAATCATCAGGGTAACTAGACACCAGCTTCTAGAGCCTTCTCTCCCATCTGCCAAGGTAGATTATACTTTCCTTAAGATTTTGTAAAGCTGTGTATGAAGCAGGAGTGTCATAAACGCACGTTGAATGAATCCAGATGATGGGTCACTGCTGGTTTTTGTAGAAACTATTCCTGGAGTGCTGGTCTTCCTTCTCCATAAATACTGGAATGAAAAGCATCATTTGAGATTTACCCATTATCAGCTCTGGCTGACCTGGACAGGACAGTCTTCCCAAAGCTTCCACAGAAAAGACCTGTATCCTCGGGGTCACCCGGTCTCCCTAGAACCAACCTGGGCTCCACAAATACACAAAAGGAGAATCCAAGAAGCAGTAAAATGAAGCTAACTCTAACGCCCTCCTTTTGTACCTCCAGCCATTGTAACCATGCATATTTTCTTCCCTAGGCTTCTTTGTTGCCTTGAGGGACTCTCACCCTTGGTCTTAGAGGTCTTTCATCCTGAGCCCCTATAGGAGAATGATCCACTTGTCTTGTCTCCATGCAGATCCAGTAGTTCCACAAGAGGGCCCAACGTGGGCAAGTGACAGTAAGCTGAAGAGGCCAACTCGAGAGAGAAGAAACTTAGTCTCATCCTCACAGCTAATGACCATGACTGAGAATACCCCTGAGAGAGCCAAAAAAGGAGACCCAAGTGCTCTTTCCCAGAATGAGCCGCATCCAGGCCTATCTCAGGCCTTCCAAGGAGCAAACAGCCCTCAGGTGTTAAGTGGGTCCTTGGGGCCACCGCTCCTAACCACCACCATGGGAGGACCAAGAAGGGCACCATTTAGGTTCAGAGATGAAGATTTTTATTCCATTTTATCCTTAAACCCTGGAGGAGAAGGTGATGACACGGAAGAAGAGACCCTCGTGGAGGAAGAACTTTTGTTGGTTGGTATGCACCCACCTCGTTCTCCTCCCAATCATAAGAGAAGTCGATTTCTTGGGACATCGGCCACTCAGGCCAAAAATAAAAATTTTGAGGAAAACCCTGAAAATTGCAAAGTTAATTCTGTAAGAAGAAATGAGTCCAGTCAGTCTAGTCATGGCTCATTAAGAATAAACAATGCAATGGAGCCTGTGACAGAGACGCCTCCTGCTGGGCCAAGGGTGTTTGAAGACCCCAAGCCACCCGATGGGGGGTCTCCTAAAGAGAATGACAGTGGTGACAGTGAACATGAGAACAGCACCTTTCCTTCATGGGACACCAAATCCAACACTAGTCTAGATGGTGACCTCAATGCTGAAAATGTCTTTAGAGATCGTACTTCAGTGGAAGACAGGCCTGGTACCCACGATTATGAAAGAGAATGGCACACCTATTTAAACAGTTCTAGTAATTCACTTGACTATTTTCTTTCTGGTAGATCAACAGCTCCAAGATCACCAGTGAATTCATCTTATAACACTCCTGGATCATTCATGCATTCAGCTATGAGAGAGTTTATTCCAGTAGACTTGTCAACGTCATCTACATTCATTCACGGCACAGACTCAGAGGGAAACTCAAGGTTTAATGTTCGTCGACCACTGTCCCCCATTAGAAATAGGAATCCATTTGTCAGTGCTGAAAACCATAGTTATTTTCCAGTAAACAGTGCACATGAATTTGATGTCAGGGGACAAGATGTTACTTTAACAAGCCCATCTCAGGAGGCTCCATTATACACAGAAGACCTCTTACTAAATCCTCAAAGCAACTTGTCCTTGGTGGAGTCTTCCAGCTCCTCTCCATCAAGAATGAACTTACAAGGCCATTTGCACGTGCCTGGGTCCGTGCAAGAAAACATACCTTTTACTTTCTCTGCGGTCCCTGATTTCCCAAATCAAAATGATAATGGAAACAGAACGACAGAGTCTGCTTTCATGGATGAAAAGGAAGCCATTAAGATAAAGGCAGACCCTGAGAAACTCAAGAGACTACAAGAAAGGTGAGGAATTTTCGTAATTAGATGTATATACTTTTTTTTAATTCCATGCTTCCCAGGTAGAAATAAGCAGTGCCTTCATTAGAGCATCATGGGAATTTTAAATCATAGATAGGCCCTTCTTTGGCATTCTAATGATTGTTCATATCAAGGAAATTGTCTATTTTGTTGCTCTTGGGATATATCTATCTATGAGGAAAAGTTTGGTGTTACAGTTCAATCTCTTCAGTATTCCCAAAGTGTTTTTTCCTTGAATACCATAACTTTAAGGAAGGCAAGTTTGCTGGACATCAGGGGTTTGGGACTGCTATGTAGAGCTAGCTCTTCTCACCAGCAATTAGGAACCAGGATTTTTTACGAAAAAGTTGCTATCTCCCCAGAGCGTGAACCACTCCACACTTGAAGTTCACCAGCTCTCTCTCCTGGGACTTCGTGCAAATCCAACCAACAGCTCTAGAATTTGAATCTTTCCAACCAAAAGTCCGGTCCCAACCAGTTACCATGGTTACCTGGGTTCTCTGCAGGGCCGTGCTGGGGTAACCACGGCTTCCATTTCCGTGCTCTTTCTCATGCATGGGAGAGAAATAAGATCTTTTTTGTGGATTGCCCTTTTCTTTGATCTTCACTGTCTTGTAAGATGATTTGAGGATATTTCACAACTGCAAAATTTGATACCTTTTAAAGCCGTCATTAGACACCATGTCAGGATTTGACCCTTTCCCTTATGACAGTTGTTACCACGCCCTAATGTTGGCTTACTGATCTGGAAATGGATTCTTTGAATGCAAGCCTTCTCTGTGTATGTTAGTATGGCTCATCTGGGCCATTAATTATCCAATTGATATTCATTTGCAAGTGGGAAAATTCCATGGCAGTGAATGAGCGTGCAGGAGGGTGAGACAGGACACAGGATGCACCCCGACGATTCCTCTAGGATTGTTATCCAACTGCAGGAACAAGTAACTTTCCTGTTGGCAGGACCTTTTCTTTTTCACGTTATGTAAGCTACCAGCACACGGACCCACGGTTAAGGGCCAAAAGGCCTCTCACGCTCCCATTTACACCTACCCAGAAATACACCTTCAGACCCACTTGTCAGGAGTCTGGACTTCCACCAGCCCAAAGTGATGCCTTTGGGCTAGAAATGATTTCTTTTAAAAGTGCATCCCCGTCTCAGCGTGGCAATGCATTAAACAGCTATGAGCTGTGTACTTTATCAGACACCTTTTTTCCCCATATATAATACACGTCATGCTTTTCTTATTATCTCAGAAATGTTCATTTTTGGAAATACAAAAAGTATAAACTTCAAAGAAAAATCACCTGTAATCCTATAATCCGGAGATAAGCACTACAAAAAGACTTCCCTTCCCGTCTTTTATCTTTGCATATAAATGCGATTTTTAGTACACATTGGCTCATATTTTATACTATACCTGATTTTAATATTTCAAGCCCATTTCTCAATGCCACTTACACTCTTTAAAAATTTCCCCTTGGTTACTTTAATGCATGCAGATAATTAGCGAATTCGAAATAAAACAAAACCCATGTATCCCGGTACCTACCTTCCAGCTCATAGAACTTTACTGGAGCCCTTGAGGCCCTCACCCACTACCCTATCTCATCTTCCTCATCTACATCCTCCCAGCCCCTTCTGTCCCCAGGAAACCATTCTGGCATTGCATTTATCATTCCTTTGCTTTCAATTTTTAAAAATTTTTTAATTTAGTTAAGTAATCTCTACACCCAGTGTGGAGCTTGAACTCACAACCCTAAGATCAAGAATTGCATGCAACTCCCACTGAGCCAGCCAGGCGCCCCTCCTTTGCTTTTAATTTTGTTGTTGTTGGAAGTTTTTTGCTTTCTGGTTTTACCACATAAAAATTTATATATATGTATAAACAATATATTGTGCACACTTTTTAATTCTGTAGAAATGCTACCATTATTTCTGAACTCTGTAGAAATGGGATATCTATTCCTCTGTGACTTGCTTTGTCCCCCAGCATCGTTAGCAAGAGGCATCCTTGTTGATAGTTTTGGCTTGACTTTGTTCACTTTCACGACTACGAGGTATTCCGTTATATGAATGTACCACAATTCAGCCATTTTCTGTTGATGGGCATTGGGGTTCTCTACTGTTTTCTACAAACGGTGCCGCGTAAATGTTCTTGCAAATGTCTCCTGGTGCACATGGGAAGAGTCCTCTGGGATGTTCATCTCGGGGTGGAATTGCTGAGCTGGAGGTTAGCACACCTTCCGCCATGCTCAGTGATGACCGTCTCCTGTCTCACTAGTAATGTATACTGTTGTGCAGCCTTGCCAGCACTTACATTGATTGGCTTTTCAAAATTTTGCCTCTCTAATGGGAATAAAATGATATTGTGGCTTCAATTTACACTTAATTTCATTGACTGTTAATGAGGTTAGGCATTTTATGTGCTCTTTTAAATATCAAATGACCATTTGTGTTTCCTCTTCTGTAGAATACTTATTTATATCTTTTGCCCGTTTTTCCTTTAGAACATTTTTATTTTAGGAGTCCCTTAAACATTCTAGCCACTGATCTAATCCTTTAACAGTTGCGTGTTGGAAATATCTTTTCCCAATTTGTAGTTTGTCTTTTCTCTTTCTTGAGGTCTTTTAATGAAAATAAATTCTTAATTTTAATGAAGTCAAATGCATCCAACTTCTTTATGGGTTGTGATTGGTATTTTTCTTGTCCGAGTCTGTGTCAGAGCTCTCTGTTCTGGCTGTTGTTGCTTTTTGTTTTTTCCTAATCCAATCCTGCATCATCTTAAGTCTGTAGCTTTTATCAGTTTCAGTAGCCGATGGCGCAAAGCCTCCTTCCCCATTTTGTTCCTTAAGAGCCCTTGATTATAGGGGCGCCTGGGTGGCACAGAGGTTGAATGTCTGCCTTCGGCTCAGGGCGTGATCCCGGCGTTATGGGATCGAGCCCCACATCAGGCTCCTCCGCTGTAAGCCTGTTTCTTCTTCTCCCACTCCCCCTGCTTGTGTTCCCTCTCTCGCTGGCTGTCTCTGTCGAATAAATAAATAAAATCTTTAAAAAAAAAAAAAAGAGCCCTTGATTATATATGATTCAGACTCAGCTTGTTGGGATTTTCATTGAAACTGCATTGAATCTATAGATTATTCTGGGGGAAAACTGACATCTTGGAGATATTGAGTCTTTGAAAAATATGGTATATCTCTTCTTTTGTTTGTGCCCATAATGGAAAACTATAATTCTGTTCCTTTTCATTGACTTCCCTTTCCTGGGGAGGAAGGTCTCTGGAGAAACTGAGCAATGCCTGTTTCTTCCTCTTCCTTGATTTTAGTCTCTAGCCAGTTTCCTTTCCTTGGCCAGACAGCCCCTAGTCCATGAGGATCCTAACGAACAAGTCTTAGGCTTCTTAGAGCCCCTACATGAACGTCGACCGCTAGTCTCCAATCATCAGTTATTAGACAAAAACATATTTGCTTACATTTTCATAATTTCATCTGTATCAGATTCCAGCAGCTTACATCCTGGAAAGTTGGCATAATTTGTTGGCCAAGTGTGGTGCTATCGGTGAGTTCACGTCCAGGTTCATTGGTTCGCCAACACCCGACCACCATCTGTTGAGTGATGTCTGTGTGCAGACGCTTCCCCAGACACTAGATGCACTTTACAGTCTTCAGAACAATTGCACCGTCACCATGGCATCCGGTCTGCCCACGACCCTGTCAGCGAGGTAGTGGCGGTATTATCATCACATCGCTCTACACGTGAGGAAACAGAGACCTGAGAAGCTTGTCCAGAGTCCTCAAACTCACAAATTTCAGATGCATGCCTCAAACCCAGGCCCCCGCCTGCAGATCCCACACACTCACCAGCACGGCACACCACCGGCTCCCCTCACAGTGGCCGCAACTGGGAGAGGGGCTCCCAGCCTTTTGCATGGTCTTCCTCTGTAGCCCTGTCCCCCACCTCTAGATTTCTGGTGGTAGGGGTGGTTCTTCCGGTCGGCTCACACGTGTCAGTAACTGCCAAAGAGCCTGATACAAGGCTCCGTGCACGTACTATCCGTCACCAGGAGGAATTTTCAGTAGGGTTGGAGGGAGCCGTGGGGGAGCCTGGGGAGCCCTGGTGGGGCCTCTCCCTTTAACATCCTGGGAAGTAGTATTAGTAGTTGTAGTCTGTAGAAACTGTGCAGACCCCTGGTCACCGGGGCTTGTTTTCCGTTTAGTCTCCTGGAGGAGGACTCGGAGGAGGAAGAGGGAGACCTGTGTCGCATCTGTCAGATTGCCGGGGGTTCCCCAACCAACCCCCTCCTGGAGCCTTGCGGCTGTGTGGGAAGCCTGCGGTTTGTTCATCAGGAGTGCCTGAAAAAGTGGCTGAAAGTGAAAATAACATCAGGTAGGTGGGGAAGGAAGGGCGGCAAGCATGCATCGCCCTATAATTAACGAGACGTCACGGTGTTGGTCTCAGAGCCTGGATAGCAGCTCTCTCTCCTCCAGGAGCGGAAGCCAGGAGAGCCATGCCCCCCACCCCCAGAGCCCAGGGTTCTCGTTCACAGCCCTGATGGATAGTAGCGGGACTAAATGCTGCCTTTAAATGATGGGAGGGAAATGAATTAGTTTTCCAAGTCTGAGAGAAGAATCCTGGAGTCTGCTCTTGAATCCCACCCCGCCTGAGCAGAGATGCTAAGATTCCCTCCCAGGAGGAAGGAAACTAAAATAGGTCAGTGGTTGAATCTCAGCGAGCACACAGCAAGCCATGCCCACTCATGGACACCTGGCAAAAACAGTTCCGCTTCCTTTTATTTGTGGGGGAAGGAGGGTGTCACCTAAGAAACTGAGCCAAGCTGCAATTTTGCAGTAGGGGCAGGAAAAGAGCACTGATCTAATTTTCTAGAACCATATTAGATAAAGAGATTCCCATGTGCCAGCTTTGTCGGCTCTGTCTTTTGCAGATCTTGTAACTGGGTGTGAAGCCCCTTCTCAGCTCCCCGGGGAGGTTATAACCTAAATACAGCCACATGGCTAGGTCAGCTGGCGTTTTCTTGGCAGAGAACAGGGGGTTTCTTTAAAACTTGGTTTTGGGAAGAAGGGCAACTTGAACAAAAACACAGGGAAAAGCAATGCAAGAACTCAATGACAAATAGCAATGGTGTCTTTCAGACACAACTCCCTGAAAACCTTTTACCCCATAGCCAGGATCCTCTTTCTCTCCTCTTCTGTTCTCCTCCTTGATTATCATTCTTCCAGGCAGCCTGGGGGGGAGGGGGGCCTAAGAGCTTCATCCTGTCCCCACGGGGTGTGGCCACACCCCCTGGAGAGAAAGAGGAATGAACAGTGGAATGATCAGATTAACTGTCTCCTGCCTGATCCCTTTTTCCCCCTGAGTATCCTCCTGAGCAGGAGAAACCTAGGCGCACCACGCAAGTTGTTTAAACACATCTCCCCACAGTGAGCTGGGTACTCCGTCCTTCAGACAGGGAGGAAACAAGGGGATCTCGACTGCTAATGACTCTGCCATGCGATGTTTTATCTTACTGCAAATTTAGGCCAATTAAACATTTAGCGCAGGAAAAAATTACTCATGAAATGTGTAACGGAAGCCCTGCTAAATGCTTGTAAATGCCAATGTCAGTAGGAGTGTGCTGAGTGGGATCAGATTGGAAGACCCAAGGGACACTCAGAAGCCTAAGGTATTACAGAATGGCGCTAAAAAAAAAAAATCAAGCAAAGTGCAGACATGGGATTACCGTTTATCCTTGTCTTTTGAAGTTCTCTATTATTTACTATTTCTTTATGTCCCCAGTGAGGCAAAGTAGAACTGGGGTCTAAAACGGCACAAACCCTATCTTTACCAAACACACGCAGATAACTCATCAGTCCTCTATTTTGCTAATGCATAAAATAAACACCCGCACAGCATTAGCAAAAATGCAGCACCCAGGTGAGGGGAAAAGACGCAGAGCGTAATGTTTGCTTCAACACAGCACAGTTCCTGCATCTTTCAGTTTTGCTTTGGGGACTAGGATAAGCAGAGAAAAAGTGCTGATCTAGAATGCATGTTTAAAAACAAAAAATTAAAAAAACCACTGCAACAAAGGAAGGCTTCTCAAGATTCCTTTCCCGGATGAGGCTGAGCTTGGTCTCAGGTGCTGGCCAGGGGTACTGCTGTGGCGGTTCCCACACGTGGCCCGTGGCTCCCTTACTTTCTCAGGTGGGAAGTCGCCTGGGCGAGCGTAAAGACAGATTTTGAAACCACACACTGAGAATAGCTTCTGCCGTCAGTTTGGTCCTCATTTATTCATTTGCTTGGACCTGTGTTAGGTCTGTCAGAAACAACAACACAGGCCAATATTCACTCTCTCCGCAAACACCTGTGTTTCAGACTCTCAGCCTCCATGTAGCAATTCCAATTTTATGAACCAGTATGTTTATATTTAAACAGACAGCAAGACCTATTATTTAAAAGTCATGGAATTTCACTCATATGAAGCTTGCATAATAATGAAAATGATTATGAAGGAAATTTTCCAGATCTTGAATTCGAGGTCCTTTTCTACAGAAGATGGCTAGCTTAAAAAAAAAAAAAGTCACTGAAACTCAGAATTCATAATACACATGAGTTCACTCCCAAAATGTCAACACAAAGAGACCCAGAGTGTGAACACATAAAGACCAAGGGTTACATGTAACAAAGAATTCTTTAATTTAAGGAATGGATCTAGGCGCCGTGAAGACCTGTGAGATGTGTAAGCGAGGCCTGCTGGTCAACCTGGGTGATTTTAACGTGACCGACTTCTACCAGAAGCACCAGCAATCCCGGGTAAGGGACGCTCACACCTCTCTGCCTCCACAGGCAAAGTGGGTTAGAGACACACAGTGGGAAGAAAGGTTTTCCCTGATAAGAGGACTATAGAAGGCCCGTGCATAGGATGAATCTGGGAGTGTCCTCACTTCTTCGAGAAGGTGTACTACTAAGTCAGACCATGATGGTGGCATGGGGTGGGGGGTGGCAGGGTTCAAAAGTCTATGCCACCCTGGGTTGAGGTCCTGCTGTGGTCAGGGACAAAAGTAGGAAGCCACAGTCGCTGACTGGACACAGAAACAGGCATAGTCTGGCAAGCTCCACACCCAAATTTGCTGAAGTAATGTAAGTGTAATAGCAACAAGGAAAAAAAAAATCAGGTATTGGAGGAAATGGTCCCCAATTTACATATCAAGTAACTCTTGGGTAATAAGAAACTGCTTTACTCAAGGTTAATAAACAGGTCATAAGTACCTAATGTGTGCTTTTTATACCGGGTGAAGTAATTCTCCTGGGGCATTTGGATTGCAATTTTTTTTAAGGCTGTATTTATTTGAGAGAGAGAGCACAAGCTGCGGGAGAGGGAGAGGGAGAGGGACAAGCAGACTCCCTACTATAAGCAGAGCCCAATGTGGGGCTTGATCCCAGGACCCTGGGGTCACGAACTGAGCTGAAGGCAGATGCTTAACCGACTGAGCCACCAAGGTGCCCCCGGATTGCAATTCTAATGCTGTGAACGTTAGTTAACCTTAGGTGGGCAGGTGATTCATGCTCAGGATAATAGTTCATTGTTTAGTTCTTGGGCAAACAATCCTTGATTTAGAACTGCACTGCCCAATATGGAAGCCACAAGCCGAGCGTGGCTAATGGACTAATGTCTACTTCACTCAAGATAAGGCGTGTTGGGCGCCTGGGTGGCTCTGTCAGTTAAGCATTTAACTCTTGATCTCAGCTCAAGTCCTGATCTCAGAGTCATGGGTTCAAGCCCCACATTGGGCTCCTCGCTGGGTGTGGAGTCAATCAATCAAATGTCATTCTTCAGGGGAGTCATTTTGGCTTTCAGATCATTAGCCTGCGTCCAGACCTGAGGCACAGCTGCGTCACAGCACTCCGTGTCAGTTTGGGCAATTGTTTAGTTACCTTTGGAAAATCCGAAGGCTGCTAGACAAAAGAATAAACTATTGGTAAGAATGAAAGACTCATAGAGCACAAACAAGAAGTGTGCTAGAACGGACATAATGCCACACCAGCATTGAAGAGATTGGGCATCAGGATGTGGAAAAGGGGGAGGGAGGGGAAAAGAAAGGAAGAAAGAATTTCCTGAGAAATGAATTATAGTTTGTGTCCATCCGTTTTGAGGCCCAAGGGTCTCAAATCACTCTGTCAGCACCCCCAAGCACTGAGATGAGAAACAGAAGTGCTTCTGGGGTCACCCTACTGAAAGGAAACAGGCCCTGTGGGCGCCTGAGGTCAGGGTGCCAGCCGGGGCGCAGGAGGCTTCCATGTGGTCCTCTCAGAGATTATTTCAGGAAATGGAGCCTGTAGGACTTCCTGAGAAGGACATGCCCGGACCAGGCCAGGTTACATGGAACACTGCCAGAACAGTACAGCCCAGGAAAATGCCTTAGCTAGTGAAGACTCCTTTTGGCTCCAAGTGTCTCTGCGTGGTACACTCTCTGTGAAGCCACAAAGGCCGTGCACTGCTGGGTTTACCAATGGTATTTGTAGACACAACTCCCTAATGGTACATTTTTCCAGTCATACTAACATGTTTGCACTCCTGTAGCCAGACACGGCATGCCCCACCGCAAAGCACACCAGCTTTGACTACCGTGTGAACCCAAATCTTGTTCCCTTCCCCAAAGTTGCTGTGTGACCTCAGGGAAACCACACACACTCTCTGGATCTCAGTTCTCTCATCTGAAGGAAGTAGGAGATCATTCCTCCCCGACAGGATGGGACGCAGGAAAAGACTTGAGTACATCCTCTAACCAGGTACCTGTGAAGAGAAAGGTACTCAGGGAATGGAACCGCCACGTGACAGCCCCAGAGATGCCCAGCCTCTTGGACTCAAAGGAGGAAGCTAAGTGCACCAGGACCAGGCTGGAGTCCATCACTGAAAAAAGCCACGCGGCCCACGCAGGAGTCAGACCCATAACCTTGGCAACACTGCTTTCCTGCAGCTGAGAGAAGTGGCTATAAGCATCTTCGACCAAGAACCATGAAAGGAACTGTGTCAGCAAGAATCTAGGCAGGAGAGATGCTGGCACCCTCCACAGGGGTGAGTGAAGAGAGCTGAATGAAGGCCAAAAGCGGGCAGGAAAGGAAGCCAACAAGGTGTAAATAAGCATCCTTGGACTGGTGCTATGACCACTCTAGGCCTCAAGTGACAAGGGCTGGGGGCAGTCACCAGGATCAGGAGACCTGTAGTTGTAGGAGAGAGTCACAACAACCTGTGACCTTCAGGAGAGGAAAGCAGCCGGTACCATGCCACCACCCAGCAGAGAGAACAAGGAGAGTCATTACCCCAGCCACTCTCTCCTCCTACCCGCTAGTCTCCCGCCAGGGCCTCCCATTGGCCAAACCCAATGGGAAGTCAGAGAACAAGGGGGCCTAGTTAATGCGGTCCATTGAGATCAGCCTCTAGGCCACAGTGCAGGGTGGAAAGTGGAGCTGGAGGGGGAAGTGGAAAATATCCAGCACCGTAATTACTCTACATGGAAGCAGAAAAGAGTTTAAATTAGTTTCAGGAAGAACCTGACAGGCTATCAAAGCCTTCTGAAAATGCTCTTCATTATAATCACAGGTAGAAATGCGATTGTCAGGCCCGGCCTGGTGAGAGAAAACAGTCCCAAGACCCAGCACGCACTATTTACGTGCTGATGGAAAACAGTGGTGGGCACACCCTTTCACAGCAGTTCTGACTCCCATGGCCCGTTGCGATTTACTAGAGTCTGTGTGCTAACAGTCTGGGTTAAACTTGAGACAGTAGGGAAGCAAGACTTAGACAAGTTCAGAAATTCTTCATGGACCACGGCGGACTTAACTGTGGTTAACACAAAGATAGGGAGGAGGTAATCCACCCTCGGCTCATTCATCCCCAGCTGCCGAGGCCCCTTGGCCTGGCCTTGGAGTTGATGTGTCTACCTGGGCTTCTGAGGGCCAGGCCCTTCCCGACTCCCAAACCTTGGTCCTCTGGACCATCTTGGCCAATACTCCTGGCAAACAGGTTCTTTTGTAAGAAGCTGGGTAGCTGGTGCCCAAAATAGACATATTCAAAGAAAGGGACAAAACCAGAAAAAGTCTAGAACTGACTTCAGTTCAGTCTGGGTCTCACTTAACCTCAACTAACCTGCTAACTCACCAACTTATTCTCATGCATTTTTCTCATTTAGGTTGGTTGGTTTTTGCTTTTCCTCAATTATAAAAATCACTCACACATACACACACACACACACAAATCTGCTATAGTTAACATCAACATTTAGCTCATGTCTTTTTTCCCCCTATTAAAATACTCATGCCCAGGCCGGGCCCCTGAGATTTTAATTGAATTGATCTGGGATGGGGCCAGGTATCAATTTTTTTTTTTAAGAGCGGCAAAATACACATAAAGCCATCTGTTGTAGATCAGAGATGGGGCTGAAGATACCTCAGTGCCCAAGACCAACACAGTCACTTCCTTTTAATGGGAGTATCAGAACAAGGGCTATGCAGCCACAAAGAGATCTGACCAACTCTCAGGACCAGAGAAGGCCTCCCTGAGGAAGGGATGTTGAAGACCAGGAAGGAAGAAGAGGGGCGAGCCCTCTCTCCACGTGCCCTTGAGGGGAATCAGCATTGTCAATGACTTTGGGGATGGGAGGGGCTCAGACCAGAGTGTTTCCCTGGTTTGGTTCCATGCACCCGCGTAGGTAAGGGAAGAGTGCTGCCCATGGGCCCTAACAGGCCATCAGAATGGGATCATCCCCCATCTCTCAGACACTGGGTGGTTTCTGTAGGTCCCCCAGGGTCAAGGTTTTTTCCTAGGCTTCCAGCACCTAGATTAGGAGCTCTGATAGGCTGTTTGCAGAGGGGCCCTGGTGGCCCAATCCTAGGCCCATCGGGGCTGGCGGCCACGCAACCCTCCCTCCCTCCTGACTTGAAGATGCCTAAAAATTAAGCCCCACAGGCATCTGTCCCCCCCTGTGAGTGCTGCCCAGGAGGGAGTTGCTCCTTACCCAGGAAATCGGCCTCATCCAAGATTCCGGTTGGAGCACTGTTTTTGGTTGCAAGGAAGAACTCCGAGAAGAGCTGAACGTACCGTTCCAAACTCCAAAATGGGCCTGGAGAAAGCAGGCTGAGGAACAGTCGAGATTACAGATTGTACACTCAAATGCCTTAGAGGCCAGGCAGGTCACAAGTGGTCGGAATCCTGCAAGTGTCATTGCAACAAAGGGGTCACAACGGAGGCAAAAGGAAGATGGCTCTCCCCAGTTGAGGAAGTCCATGCTCATCCATCCGTTCCTTCCTGCCTGCCAACCAGCGTACATCCTCAGGCCAGATTCAGCTGACTGGCTACAAATTGTTGATGCTTGGTTTAAGGGCAGTGGTTCTCAACCACAAGTGGTCCCCAGACCAGTAGCATCAGCATCCCTTGGGGACTTGCTAGAAACACACATTCTCTGGCCCCAGCCTAGACCCACTGAATCAGAATCTGGGGGAGGGGGAGAGGTGGTGCCGAGCAGCTATGTTTTAAAAGGCCCTTTCTGTAATTTTGATGCATATTCAAGTTGAAGTCACTAGCGTCAAAAGTCATGACGGAATGGGCTACTGCCTCGCCCAAAATCAAACACTTTTTGTCATTCTTTCATCTTACTTATATTTATAGAGCACACACTAGACAGCAGGTGCTGGGCCAGGCAGGAGCAGCACAGGCGTGAACAAGGCACATGGGGTCCTTGCCCCGAGTCCTATCTTTCATTCTTGCCTCTTACAGGATATTTTTGTTTTGTGAAATACCATGTCCCCTTGAATTAGCTCATTTTGCTCTAACACCTTGGGCAAACAGGCAGGATAGAGGTTACTTCTCTGTTTTTATAAATGGAGCACTTTGGCCACGCGCAGTTAAAACTCTGCCCAAAGTCTTCGAGCTTGATGGCCCCAGGCTGCCCCTTCTGGGGGCCCACGCCCACTGCGTGATGGAGATGTGCTTCTGTCAGCAGAGGAGGGTCTCAGCGGGCCTCTGGCTCTCACTGCTCTGAGGCACAGGCCTGGCTTTGCTCCATCTCAGCCACGGCCAGATGTCCTTGGACACACGCAGCCCCCTAATCACCCTCACACCTGGGAACATCTCTTGAACACGTTTGAAGACTTGATAGAACATTCAGCCAGGCTGTCTGCTTCGTTGAGTGGATTATATTGAGAATTTCCGTAGGTAGCAAATCTCTTCGCCAAAATGAATATTAAACAAAACAAAGGGTGGGGGGGGTGGCAAAAGAAAAGAAAGAAAAACATCTGGCAGGCAGCCTGAGTGCTCCAGGGCTCTTGTCCATGGCTTCACAAGCCCCCTCCCTTTGAAGCCCGCTTCCCCACCCCCACCCCCGTCTACACTGCACGGGGGTGTCAATGCCCCACGCAATTGGGTTGGGAGGGAGGGTCAGGAGCAGCTCCAAAGACTAACGCTCCAAAACCTAGCTCGTTTTGCCCTTGCCGAACAAACGTCCTGGAACTCTCTCTAATAACAAGTCCCTCCCACTTGTGGCTCGGAGCGTGAGCGAACGCGTCCTCTGATTGGTCAGCCCGGCCCTCTGTGGAGCATCACTGGCCCTGCGAAGGGCGCACATCGAGGAGCCGGGCCAGGGAGATTGATGGTGCCGCGTGACAGGTTCCCTCCCACAGACCCAAGAAGAGACACAATCTGCTAGAAGTGACTTTTCAAATTATCTGCAGAAAACATTAGTGGATATTTTCCCATCTGCATGCCTCCGGGCCTTATTGAGTCATAAAAAGTAAATGATTTCCCTGAATGCTTTGACAAACCTGATAGTTCCAAGCCATTTTCTAGCTGATTGATTTGCCATTATGCATCAGAGTGTCTCTGAGCATAAAGGATTCCTGGCGAAGAGAGTGCTGGAGAGAAAACCAGTGGCAACTCACGAGAGGCCACCGCCAGCGCCAGCGAGAAAGCAAACAAGGGACAAGGCTTGGTGTGCGGGGAGGAGCTGACGGGTGGGTTAGGAAGGCTTCCCAGGGGCGGTAGCTTCTAAGACAGGCTGCAAAGGAGGTGCAGACTCAGGGGGAAGCTGGAGGGAGGCAATGAGAAAAAAGTAAAAACAAGCAACTTCCTCTCTGCTTGCTCTAGGCCAAGGTCAGAAGAGTGCAGAAAACATGACCCAAGTCTAAAAATAGGAGCTAACTGCTAAGGACAGTTGACTAGAGCCTTTCAAGACAGGTCTATAGGAGAGCGGAGGGGCCTTGAGCTGTGACCTTGGGGACAATGGGCAAGATCCAGACTTGGGCCAGACTCAGAAGGAAGAACGCATTGATCCTTGCTCAATTTGGGCACCTTTCCTGGCAGCTGTTTCGTCCTGGAAGAGGTGTGTCCTGGGCCAGCTTCCTGAGCTGCCCTGAATGGAACGAGGGCAAGGAGATGGGCCGGGAAGGAAGGGAAGAGAACTGAGGTGTGGTCCCTGTGTCAGGTCTGAGCTTCAGTTATCCTAGGAAAACCATCACGCTTCTGACCTCTCCCCAAGGTGAGGCAGAGGGCCGTGTCCTCTGCTGGGGATTTTAGTCTCCCAAGTGGCTTTCTGAGCACCAGCCAGCCCACCCCCACCCCCCTAACCCATGGGGATTTGACGGGAGGCCAGGTGGGGAAACAAAGCAGCAGAGGGGGAGGAGTCATTACTAATATGGCCCCTAATTTATTGAAGGTCTAGGAAGGGTCCCCAGGGTGAGGCCCTGCAGCCTAGGCTGCTGCCAAGAGCCGAGGACCAAAGAGCTGTCATCAGCCAGAAAGAGCCACATCCTCCCTGGGTACCTCCCTGCGTTCCAAGCACCAGCAAGAAAAATGAAACAAAACCCACCCACTGAGAAAAAGCAAAAACATTACCCAGGGCAAGATGCAGTATACAAAAGAGTTAGGAGTCAGGGAGTAAAGGGATGATCAGAACAAATGAGGTTCTGCAAGGAGGTGACATTGTGACAGCTGGAAAAGCTGTGGACACAGCCTGTGAACGGTGGGAGGGGACATTCAAAACAGAAGCACAAAACAGGCCAACTGACCAAAAGAGAAAGAGATGAGCCAAGGCCCTGAGGTTCACAGTCCATCTGGGACTCTGCTGGGCACACACTCACTGTCTGGGAGTTAAATAATAGACCAGCCGGGGGGAGGGCCGTAGGTGAGACCATCACTAAGCCCAGTGATGTAGAGAGAAACATACAGAACCCAAGGCCTGGGGCCTTTTCTCTGGACAAACGAGGGATCTAGAAAAATAAAATGCCCTGTGGCATCAGTGTTCCCAATTCTCCCACAGAAATGTCTGCCTTCCTAAGACACATCCCATTGTGTTTACTCCTCTGGTCAGAGGCCAGTAGCTACAACACACACACACACACACACACACACACACACGGTGACATCCAAACTCCTGGTTCTGCCTGATGGGTTCCCACCTTCCAAAAAATTTTTTTCAATCGGACAAACACCTTCCCCAGATACTCCAGCCACACTCGTGAGTAGGGAATGTTGCCCAACACATACTCTGCTCTCTCCATCCCTAGGCCTTTGCTGGCATTTAGTGCCTCTGTCTGGAAGGCCCTCACCAACCCTCAGAGCCAACCAAAGGCCCTCCCATCCTTTAAGGACCATCCAAGAGGCCTTCCCCATGTCCTAGTAAGCCCGTCTCTCTCCCCCTGTGCATCTCCATTGTAGCTGACACGCGCAGCCGGTCCTGGAACTATTTCTGATCGAGGTTCTCCCACGTCAGATGATGGGCTCCCAGCAGGGCACGGAGACCTTTTGCCCCACAATCCCCATAACACCCAGCTCAAGGCTTTGACACGTAACCGCCCCATAAATGTTCACAGCATGGGCTTGAGCCTGGAGCATGGAGCTTTCCCAGGGCCTCCTCCACTCAGTGGAAAGGAATTCCAGAATGGCCGCCCAGCCTCCACACTGAATCCCCTCTTGCTCCATTCTCTGGTCCCCAAGGACAGGCCTTGCCCTGGTGTCTTGTCCCCTGGGATCGCCACTACCTTCCACCCCGTGATTTCTTTATTTTTTCCTTTATTTTTTGTTGGTGGTTCTTTTCTCTATTCTTTTTTTCTCCCTCCACCCCATGATTTAGATCATGAATATTTTATAGATAAACTTAAAAGCCTCTTTTCCATATTTAGGCACAAAATGAGCTGATGAATTCAGGCTTGTACCTGGTGCTGCTGCTTTACCTCTACGAGCAGAGGTTTGCAGAACTCACGAGGCTCAACTACAGCCGAGTTGTAAGAGAGAGGGTGAGTCCGGCCCTGACCCGGCCCGCCCGGCCGCACTTCCCCAAACCTTGCAGGCTTGTGCATTACATGTGCAATCTGCTAAGGTCTTCATGGTCACCTGAGTAGGCTATGGCACTGTTGTCATCGTCAGGACGAAGAAGTAGCATGAACACTGTAAGTGTACGCACAGTGGCCTTCTGGCTGAAAAGTAAGCCATCGTCACGTAACTGCTTACTATTAAACATGAGTAGTAATTAAATGGTCATTAATGGTCATAGAAGCAAGTGAGTCTTTAGGGATATTTGCCCCCCGAAAATAGAGTTCAGCAAGGCTGCCGGGGCTGAGCGTGCATTATGTCTGGGCAGGCCCACTGCCCAAGCATGGAGGGTCCATGAAAAACAGGGGACCTTCCCCCAAGGAGAACTGTTTCTTTGGCTTTGGTTCCCAGAGTGTGTTATTTCAGCATCTGTGTGTGTGTGAATGCCAAGAAATAAAGGTGCTGATGGTGTCCCATTTGTCATTAGAGAAGTGACAGTGTATTTACCAGGGATCAACACCTGTGGCTGCCCTTCCTTTAACACAAGAACCAGGAGACTTCCAGGAGACCAGTTAGTTTGGAGAGAGAAGCCTGGCCCTGTGGCTGACTGGAGCCTGGCCTCAGCAAAGTCCCCCAAAATGTCCATTTGGCCACAGTCAAGTCAGAACACAGGGCCCCCAACGGCCTTCCCTCTTGGCTGTGGCCAGGCCAGGAAAGAGCACTCCCTTAAGGCCATGCCAGGGACTGATCTGCTTTTAGTGTCTAACACCCCTGTGGCTTGAAACTTGACCTCTGCTGGCATCAGAAGGTCATGACCGGCAAGGGAGCCAGTGTAGCAATGGGCAAGCCACAAGGCAGTTTTAATGACTGCCACCCTATCCCATGTACCTCCCTTCCTCTTGACTTTCTCTTCTCTGTCCCCTGCTTCCCATCTCTCTCCATGTCTCTCTCCTCTTCTTCCTCAAGTGGGTAAGACGCACCTACCAGCACCAGTCCCTGCCCAGATGCTGGAACCCAGTGATTCCAAGGGTTCCTGAGACTGTCACAGGCCTCACAATGACAGCAGGCTGCTACAATCCATTTGGAGCCATCCCTGTGAAAAATGCTGGGTTCCAACCATTAGTCCTAAGAATTCTAGATTTGTCCCTACTTTTTTTTTTGTTTTCTGGTGTAAATTCTGCCCTTAGACCCCAAGCTCTCAATTAAGAAAATGGGCTGGGCCTTGGCCAAGATATCTCCTCAGGAATCTCACCCTCTTTTTGACCCAGGCCTGTCTTTCCTTTAACTCTTCCGTAGTTTTAATGGTGACATAAATTCCTCAGAGAAATACATAAAAAAAAAAAAAAAGGAAAAAATGTACAGGAAGCAGGAAATGATCCTTTGTTAACATTTCCATAACCTTATTTTCATGATTCCCCATCTTTTTTAATGAACTTTTTATTGCACATTGAACTTCAAAGCACCCAGGGTTTGATATAGGTTACAGATGGCCATGACGTCAGCAAGCTAATGTAAGCAATGCTAGCCTCCAGGACTGCAGAGCAAACAACCCAATGGGTGGGAACCAAGGCCCTGAAGCATGGAGTCTAAAGAAGTTTCTGGTAAAACTATCCTAGAGAAGGAGTCAGTGACACCAGGAGCAATCTGGGAACTGAGGTGGGAGGAAGCAGGAAGGACTGGGCAGCACTCTTAAAGCTTACATTTAGTTTGAGAAACCCTGAAACAGACCTCACACACTAAAAGCACCAAGCCATCACCAGTACAAATAGCCAATGAAGAGGGACCCAAATGGCTTTTGTCAAATTCACAGTCTTCTGGATTTGAGTCTCGGTATCTTCTTGTAGAAAACAATCAATACAGACGTAGTGAAGAGAAGGGCCATATGCACCCCAATGTTCATAGCAGCATTGTCCACAATAGCTAAATCGTGGAAGGAGCCAAGATGCCCTTCAACAGATGACTGGATTAAGAAACTGTGGTCCATATATACTATGGAATATTACTCAGCTATCAGAAAGAACGAATTCTCAACATTTGCTGCAACATGGACGGCACTGGAGGAGATAATGCTAAGTGAAATAAGACAAGCAGAGAAAGACAATTATCATATGATTTCTCTCATCTATGGAACTTAAGAACTAGGATGATCGGTAGTGGAAGAAAGGGATAAAGAAAGGGGGGTAATCAGAAGGGGGAATGAAACATGAGAGACTATGGACTATGAGAAACAAACTGAGGGCCTCAGAGGGGAGGGGGGTGGGGGATTGGGATAGACCGGTGATGGATAGTAAGGAGGGCATGTATTGCATGGTGCACTGGGTGTTATATGCAACTAATGAATCATCGAACTTTACATCGGAATCCGGGGATGCAATGTATGGTGACTAACATAATATAATAAAAAATCATTTAAAAACATAATAAAAAAATTAAAAAGAAAAAAAGAAAAAGAAAACAATCAGAATCTGAGGGTAACATTTAGCAAAAAAGAGGCCTCTGTTGGGGGGAGAAAAACAAAACAGAACAAAACAAAACCCTTCTCTCTCCTTTACGTATCAGAACTAGAGAACCCATCCACGTCAGGCTCCCTGATGGGGTCTCACTAGGACCCCCGGGGAGGAATGCTCGTCCATGCTGATGATCACTCATTCATTCATGCCCTGGCCTGTGTCAGGTGCTGAGATGGAGATCAGGGAAAGTGGCAACCAGACATGACGCCATGTTGTCCCATTCTTTGAGGAGCTTCTGATCAAATTGGAAGATGAGACTCACATATTTATAAAGACAGGAAATGACTGGAAAGTAGCACTTGGTCAAGAGAACCAGTGGACCCAGTGAATTCCCAGAGGCTGTGCATTGACAACACAAGATCTTCCCTGGCCAGGACTTTCCGGGGTGTCCAGTGATCCCATAAACAAACAATTTGTCTTCTTAGTGAGGTTGTGAGCTCCCTGAAGGCAAAGCCAGGCCTTCCACACCTGTGTCATGATGCTGGACATACCGTCAATCATATTCGCTGACCACGTCCCAGGCACCATGGATGCCAGGAGCATTGAGTGATTACAAAAATGCTAAATGACTGGCAAATGAGGACATGGTCTGCTAGGGGTTGGGGGCGGGGAGGGGGCCGTCACTAGCCACTTGGGCTAGGAACTCTTATCTCTTTTTGTACCCCACCACCCTCCCGTGCCTAGAAAAATGCCTGGTACATAGTAGGTGCCCATTAATCTTTGATGCTCAAATCAATGAACTAATAAACCAAAACCTGCTTCTCCAGGAAGTGAGTCTTGAGTTAGGTTTTGGAGAAAGGGTTACTGCGCATTTGTGGAGAGAACAGTATTCAAGGTAAAGGAACACTCGCAAGTTCAAGGTATAGATGTATTTATTCTAAGATTTTCTGTGTGCCTACTATGTGCCAGGTTCTCAACTAGATTCTGGGACTCCAAAGATGATTCAGACACTCCTTGCCTATAAGGGACTCAGAGTCTAAAGAGAGATAAACATGTACCCAAGAGCATCGAAAACAACAGGCCTTGCGTTATGACAGCAGATGGAACCAGGTGTGGAAGAACACAGAGCAGTTAGGTGACCCCTTCCTTCCTCTCCTCCTCCAGGACAGACTGTCCAGCAGGGTCCGCAGGGAACCACTCTCACGTTTCAGAGGCCTTGCTTTCAATCCAGTTGGGCTGTACTCTTTGCCATCAGCCTTCTCACTGCTTGGAGAGCCTGGTGGCAAAGCTGCTTCCATTACTGCTCTCATGACCTGAGCTGCCAAGCAGGTGATGCTGGAACTGAATCTCAGAGAGTTTAGCAGGGGAACAAGGGTCAGTGGTGAGGGGAAAGGCATTCGATGCAGAAGGAAAGGCGGGGGCTTACAGAAGTGAAAAGACCCGTATGTTTGGGAGAGTCAGGGAGTTGCGTGTGGCTGGAGCTGGCAGGAAGGGAGCAGGAAGTGGAGGGTTTGTGTGCAACTCTGGAAGGCCATGGAAGGGTTTCTAGCCTGAGATGGGCAGGCCAGGAGATTTGCGTTTTCGAGCGAAAACTGGAGCAGCTATGCAGAGGATGGGCTGGAGGGGGAAACCAGCCCAGCCCCTGATGCAATGGGGGCAGGTGAAGGGGACCCCTGTGGGGGCACTGGAGACAGGAAGGGACACAGGGCTGTCCTGTGTGGTGAAGATAAACGGACTCGCCTTCCCTCCCCTTTCAGCCCCCAAGTGGATACTGCACTATTTAGGGCCTGCACTCCCAAAGGTCCCTGTCCTGGGCTTCCTCCTAGCCATGGGTTTTGTCTGTACCCTGCTCTCCTTTTCCCCCAATGAAATGTACCTGTACCCTGAATTCCTCTCCCTGCCTGCCCTTGGCTGCTCCCCTGTACCTCTTCAGGGCCAACTTCAATAAACTAGGTAAAACACTAGAATCTCTGTCCATGAGCTAAAAGGCAAAGGGCAGAAGGACCCCAGGCCTTCCAGGGATCATGAAAGTGCCCATGACCTTCTGGAGCGAGCACGGCCTTGGTGCCCTGCCCCAGGTACCCTGGATTCACATTTCACCTGTAGGGAAACTTTCACCTGTATAACTGTCGGGGGAGGGGCAGGGGGGGGCAGTGTCTGGCCTGGGAGGCAGGCAGCGTCCTGAAGGAGCTCTGAAACTCCCCTGGCCCATCTGTGTGTGAGACTTTCTCCAGGCCCTTCCATTCACACCGTTTCTACAAAGCCCAAAACTCTTGCCTCAAAGAACCATATGTACCCAAACTATCGGAGGCCCAGGCTTGGCCCTCATTTGGGAAAACTTCCCTACTCACCCAGATGGCGTTTCCTCGAGGAATGAGCGCTGGCTTACATAGAGAGGCGGTCAGCTGGTCCCAAGTCTCGAGGCGGGATGAGGCCGGCTCAGGAGCCTGGAGGGGTTGGGGGCCGTGGTTAACACAGTCCTGATGTGTGGAATTTACTCAGAAGAAAGTCCATCCTTCTCCGGCTTGCAGGTGACAGGGACCCAGGAGCCACAGCTGCCTCCACACTGGCCAGCAGTTGCCCCAGTAACAGTGTCCGGCACCCCTTGTTTTGCCCACCAGCCTGTCACAAAGCCCCTCTTCTGGGGGGAGAGCACCCGCCCTCCACGCAGGAGCCCACATCCTTGCAGCCTGGCACAATGGGCTCCCACGGAGCACACAGTGTTTCTCATTGTGGCATAAAATGCCATAAAGTCAGAACAAAGAGGGAGCCCAGAGCCTTGATGGGCCTGCTGCTTCCTGACAGGCAGAGAATACACCGGATTGTTTAAAAGCCAGGGGTGAGGCAAGTGGCCAATTAGCACAGCCTTCACCCCCATGGCTTGTAAATGTGATTCTCGGACCCTCGGAGTGGGCTTCTGCTGCTCAGATCAATTGCCAAAAGGAAGCAAGTCTGCTCCCACGGCCAAATTTAGAAGCCCTGAACCGCCAGTGAAGGTGACCTGGGTTCTCTCTGCCCTGTCTTTAGGGCGAGGCTAAGCCCCGCAGGTGTTGAATATCAACACTGCCCTTGGCACTCTGCCCCTTTAAGGTGATGTGAGGGATTCCCAGCACATTCCTGAGAGCGGGGAATTACACATCTGTTCACAATTGCTTCAGAAAAACAATTCATTTTTCATTGTCTTCTTTCTCATAGTTGTCAAGAAATTACCCACAACCCAGACCGGAAGAAAATGAAAGTAGGTTTGGGGGTCAGTCCTGCCATTTTGCGGGTGTCTGCTAATTTACTCTTTTTCTGTCACTGTGTGGAACCTCGTACTGTGGAAGGAAGTAATGACCACCACCCAGAGGCAAAAATAACCCCACCGAGCTTGGGAAACTCTAGCGGCAGCAGTCAGGAAGGCGAGTCCCGAGCTCGCTGGATGCAGAACAGATAAGGATTTTAATTCATCCTGAAAGCAAGGACAAGGGCCCGCGAGAGGGAAGATGGTATCGTCAGGCGGGCCAGGATGACTTGCTGCAGGTTTTTTTCCCTTTTCCTTTGCTGGGATTTTTCCAGCATCCAGTACATGGGGGGAGCCTTTTGGGTCATCATCTAAACTCTGGAAGGGCGCTGTTTAGCCACTATGGGAAGGGACCCCATTCATTCAGGAGCTGGTGGCTGTAATGGATCCTCTCACCTTGCAGCCGGGTCAGGTGGGTCTGCCAGATTCACAGGTTGAGCCAGGAAAACGGCTCTCCTGAGAAAGGTCCCCCCCCCAGGAGGGCAGGACAGCTGCCTTCCAACAGGTTCGTTATCGCATAGAAAGCCCAGCTGAAGCACTTGTGGTTCATTAAAGCAGGAGGGCTTGCAGCCAGGCTCCGGGGAAGCTTCTCTATCAGCAGGGGGAGGAAACAGCACAGTGGACCGAGGCGGGTGTGACAGTTCCAGTTCCAGAAGGTCTTCAGGGGAGAAATCTTACAACTGCCTGCCCTAAGGCAGGTTTAAGGTTTTGAAGAGCGATTCTCACACTGGCTTTGCCCTCAGAATCACCTGGGAATCTGCAGAAAACGCAGATTCCGGGGCCCCTCCCAGAGGTTCAGATTCAGCCGCTGGGGTGGGCCCCTGGTCATCCTGACGCAGCCCGGCCCGGGGATGCTGTGGGGAACCCCCCCATAGGCCCGCCCGGAGAAGCTGGACCAGGTCAAAGCTCCACAGGGTGGGGCCCAGAGTACGACCCTAGAGAAGCCAATTTATTATTCAGGGCACGCAGTGCTGAGAACCCGGGCTGACCATTTTCAGAGACGCGGGGAGGGGACGCTTCCCCCCGTTCACAAAAGGAGCCCGGAGTGCCAGCCCTGGGCGCGACCACGGTGTCCGTCCACGCCGGGCCCTGTCGCCTGGGCGCAGCCGGGGCTGTCGCCCCCCCTCCGGCAGCCGGGAAGCGAGCAAGCGGGAAGGGAGCGGGCAGATCTAGAAAAGATCTTTGTGTCTCGGGGAAAGCGCCTCTGCGCCTCGCTCGCGGGTCCCCGTGGCGGCCTTCGGCGAGAGCTCCTGCTCCGACAGGGCGCTGCCGGGAGCCGACCTCGGGGAGCAGCGGGGGGGCCCCCGCGGCTCGGGCCAGGGTCTCGGCGGCGCCCCGCCCCCCGGCCCGGCGGCGCCGGCGGCTCTTCCCGGTCCCGGGAAACCTGCGGCCCGCGCGCCCCGCGGTTCGGCTGGGCGGGGGCGACCCCTAGTGCCCTGCGCGGAACGCTGTCGCCCCGCTGTGCCGGGGACCCAGCCTTTCCCCGGGGTCCTGGGGGGCCTCCAAGCCCCGGCCGCAGGGAAGACTGCCCTCTCTGGAGGACGGGAGAAGAGCATCCCTGGGGCGCTGCTTAAAAAAACGAGTCTCCACGGCGGAGAGCGGAGGACCCTCCCTGCTAGTGCCTGGCGCTGCGCTGCTGCCCTCCTGCGTCGCTCAGAGGCAGATGGTCCCACTGATCGTCACTTACCATCCCTCCCCAGGAAGCTGGGACCAGCTGTAGGATCCGCCCCAAAGTGGGGGCAGCCAGATCCCCCTAGAACTATAGGTCTAGGCCCTCTCTACCCGCCGCGGCCCCGCACCATCCCAGAAACTGGTGGGTGGGAGCCAAGGGACGGTCTTGGCACGCTGGTCAGGTGCAGCCCTTGCCGGGCTTCCGGCCAGGGCCATGATCCAGACGAGCCAGGGCAGCCAGAGGTAGATGGCCACGCCTCCTGGCCGCCCCCTGGCCACACTCTTCTCTGGTCCCCAGCAGCCTGGTGTGACTCACCTGGCTGGTGCATTTTGTTGAGATGGGTTGCCAGAGCTGAGTCACAGCTGTGACCTGCTGCCCTAGCCCAGCTCAGGTGAAAAGGGAAGAAAAAGACATCAGGGCCCGCCAGGTGGCACAAGGAGATGCCAGCCTCTTTTTGGCTCTGTGGTGTCACTGCCAGCCGTCTCACTGGGGACCCCCCACCCCGGCGTCTGGAACACACGGGGGCCGCAGGAAGCACTGAGGTAAAAGCAGCTAGGGCCAGTTCCCGGGTGGGTGTGGCCAATTTGGACAATTTGCTGCATGGTTCTGTGACACAGCCCCCTAACAGCCGCTCCCCAGCTGGCACAGATGGCTGTCACCACAGCCAAGTCCAAGGCCTGGGAGGGGAACAATGTCTCTGAGGCCATCCATACAGGTGTGGACAGGAACAGGCTTGAGGGTCTTCAGGCCAAAGGCTGGGCCAGACCACCTCACCTGCATACACACAAGTCAAGGCAACTAGTTTCGGGGGACAGAACAGGATAGGCGAGGGCACAGGGGCAGCTCGTGGGGCTGTGGCTTCCCTGTAGCAGAGGTAGAAGCTCAGAGGGTCCTGGTAGGAATGGGGGGGATGTCAATTTCTCCTGCTCCTTGCCCTTCTGTGGTTTCCAGGCAATCCCGGAGCACTCACTCAAGCCAGTGGGAAAAGTATATTGAAAACAAGAATTTCCCCCAAGAATAAAAACCACCACCCCAGACTCCACTTCCTCCATTCAGACCCCACTGCCTTCCTACTGCCTGTTTGCTCCCCTTCCTCCCATCACAGGACCCTCTACCTCCAGTCATTTGATGTCTGAAAGATTTCTTAAAGACCTAGGTCAACCCTCCACCCACTTCCCTGCCAAGTTAAGGAAAGGGGCGTTCATGTGGGGGCGTTACCCTGAGGGGAGGCAGGGTTCCGCCAGGGATTCTGCCCAGGAACATTTGCTGCACCAGGGCAGTGAGGATGGGGACCTTGGTCCTTTTGTTGAGGGGTTATGGTCCCTCTGTCCTGGCCTGGCTGGAAGCCCCAGGGGGCATTCGAGGATTTCAGATACAGCAGGCCTCTGTTACTCACACTCTTCCAGGCACTGTGGCGTGTGTGTGTGTGTGTGTGTGTGTGTGTGTGCACGTACGAGCTCCCAGGGCTGGAGTGGGGGCAGGAGGGGCCACACCCTCACTGGCGAGCTCACCGTCCACCATGGCTCTCCAGCCTGAGACACCTTCTTGCTTTCCAGATTCTGAGCTGGGGGATGGAAATGACAGCAGCAGCCACGTTGTCTAGCAAGGGAGCTGGCCCCCTGGAGCTCTTCAAAGTCATCTCCCCACAGCCGCTTTTTCTATGTCCCCATGTGCCTCCCTCCTGCCTCCTCTTTACTGAAACTGAAACCACAGTGTTTACAGTTACCATTTTCACCCTGTGCCCCTCTCTCGGGGTCTGGCCTGACCCTGAGGGACAGCAGCAGGGACCCATGCAGTCCCCAACAGCACAAGCCAGGCAGCCGGGGCTCCTTGAGTCCCTGCTGGCGGCCCTGCTGCTGCCCCTCGGCCAGAAGCCCGGGCAGCCCTGCAGCCCCGCAGCCCCGCAGCCTGCACCTCTGCACGGGGCACCTGTTCGGGCCTCCCTCCACCCTGAGTGGAACCGGGCCTCATCTTCAATAAAATGACTTTATTCACCCAGCTTCCTTTTGTGCTTTTTTTAGTCTCCACACTACTCTCCTATTTACACCTTAGGGCCCAAAGACCAGATCAAGACGTGAGGTTAAAAAAAATAAAAAGGTCCAGGGGCGCCTAGGTGACTCGGTCAGTGAAGCGCCCGACTCTTGATCTCAGCCCAGGGCTTGATCTCAGGGTCATGAGTTCAAGCCCTGCCCTGAGCTCCGTGCTGGGCAGGGAGCCTATTTAAAAAAAAAAAAAAAAAGGCCAGGGAAGGGTAGTGGAAAACTGGATGTTTGTGTGTAATGAGAGAGAGAGACAAAGATAGCTCAAAAAATAAAGATGGAGGGAATGAAGTATGTGATGCTCAGTGAAGGAAGCCAGATACCAAGGTCAACATGGTGTATAATTCTATTTACACGCAATTTCTAGAACAGGTGAAACCATAGAGACAGATCAGTGGCCACAGGGCCGGGACTCGGAGGACAGACTGCCTGCGAACAGGCTTGGGAGGGTCTGGGTGATGAAGCAACTCTACCGGCTGGTTCGTGGGGATGCTTCTCCCACCGGATAAGCTCACTAAAGCTCGCTGAGCTGCGCGCTCGCAGTGGCTGAGCCCTGTGGTGGAATGTAATGCGTGCCTCAGTAAATTTTCTTTTAAAATGGAGGAAGGGGGCGCCTGGGTGGCTCAGTCAGTTAAGTGTCTGCCTTCGGCTCAGGTCGTGATCTTGGGGTCCTGGGATCAAGCCCATGTCAGGCTTCCTGCTCACTGGGGAGTCTGCTTCTCCCTCTCCCTCTGCCTGCTGCTCCCCCTGCTTGTGCTTTCTCTCTCTCTCTCCCTCTCTTAAATAAATAAATAAAATCTAAAAAAAAAAAAAATGGAGGAAGGGACAGAGAATGAGAGAGAAGAGGGACATAAAGGGATAATGAAGAGAAAAAGGGGCTTCTCCCACCTTCAAGACCAGGAGCAGCCATTGCAGATTTTGTAGCAAAGTGGGTTCTGCCAGAGATGAATGGTGGTGCCAGTAGGGTTTAGGAAGTCTGGACTTGATTGAGTTTCCTCAAAATCTTGTCCATCCCTGACAAGCTTCACATTTAAAGTCACTCTATTCCTGCAAACCGGTGGATATAGCCAGGCAGCCTAGCTCCAATATCCAAGAGCAAAGCAAAGGGACGCCCTTGAATGTTAACAGAACTTACAAGAGCCATTCTAGTTGAAAATATCTCCCTGATGTAAAACAAAAACAAACAAAAAAATCCTAAAACCTCAAATTCTTCCATTCACAAACGGAGCCCACGCCCTAAGCATTCTATGAGAAAATGGGTCTTTATTTTTCCACTGGACTCTAAAGTTGACTAAAGATGAAAGATTTGTCCGGGGGCCAATATTGAGAAATGTCTAAGAAGGAACAATGCATATTTAAAAACCAAGTTCTATAGAGAGCTTGATGGAATCTGAGGTGGCCATATAGACATTCTGACAAGTCTGCTGTAAGATGAGATAGTGTTTGAGGCAGCTACCCTGAGACCCACCCAGGTTCCCATCAGCCAATGTTGGTGGTTGAAAACGATTTCAAGGGTTGACCCGGGAAACCAGGAGTGGCTCTTCAGAGGTCTGGGGAGAGGGAGTAGAGACACTACAGAACCGATGTCTTCCCGCACCATTAATTCCACATCACGATGGCCCAGGGGTTCACTGATGGGGCTTCTCATGGCCTGAGGTACCCAAAAAATCAAGTTTCATTTATTAAAAGACCCTGGAAAAAAGGACTCCCTTGCCCCTTTCTAACTGAGTAAATATTGCCAGAGTCTATTAGAGGTTAAGAGACAGTGGATGGAGCATGAGTTTTTTTTAAAGAAGTCTTTGGTTTCATCATGACCCTCAAACATGTATCAACCATCAGTCATATGCCAGGTTGTGAAGACACACGACAAATGCATGATGCCCACCCCCTAGGAGCACAGTCTTATGGGGGCAACAGGTCATATATAGAAAAAGTCAAATCAAGGTAATATGAACCCACAGATGCCACTTATACAGCACTTTCTATAAGCCTGTGAGGCAGATATTAACTCCAAGTTACATGAGAGGAAACCTGTATTAGGGTTCTCCAGAGAAACAGAACCAGTAGGATATATTTATAAATATGTAGAAAGAGATTTATCACGAAGGATTGGCTCACACAATTATGGAGGCTGAGAAGCCCCACCATCTGCCATCTGTGAGCTGAAGTCCCAGGCAAGCCAGTGATGTCGTTCCAGTTCAAACCTGCAGGCCTGAGAAGCAGGGAGCCAACACTCTGAGTCCCAATCCAAGTCTGAAGGCCCAAGAACCAGGAGAGCCGATTCTCCAGGACAGGAGAAGATGGATGTCCCTGCTCCAGCAGAGAGAAAAATTCACCCTTCCTCTGCCTTTTGGTTGTGCTCAGGCTCTCAACAGACTGGAGAATGGGCACCCTGGGGAGGGAGATATTCTTTACTCAGTCTGCCCAGTCAAAGGCTAATCTGTTCTGGAAACAGCCTCACGGATGCACCCAGAAATAGCGCTTTTCCAGCTTATCTGGGCATCCAAATGGACACACGAAATCAACTATCACGAAACTAACCTCAGGCAAGTTATGCGATGTGCCCAAGTTTACAAGGTGAGATCAGTCTGGTGGCCAAGGCCACATTCCTGGCCTGCCTGAGAGAGAAGGTAACATCCTTAACCAACTCCAGAAGTTGGGAATAGGTGGTCACCAGGACCAAGGGGCAGGGAGGAGGGAGGGCTCGTGGAGGAGAAAAGGGCCTTAAAGGATGGTGCACAGGCAAGCAGAGAGGTGGTGGAGGGAAGGGCTCGTGGGGGGCACACACAGATACATGGTGCAGGGGGAGCAGGGGGCTAGAAAGGGTTCATTGGGCAGGGGAGCCGGGACACCCAGGAGCCAAGACCGGGAGCTGAGAGTCCACACACAGGCAGCAGGGAGCTTCCACAGCCACCACCCAGGCTGGCGAGATGAGGAGAGCGGGGAGCTGGACGACCAGGGGCAGGAGGAAAGAGGGGAGGGCCCCCATTCAGGAGGTGGGTAGGAGCTTTCAAGTATCCATAACCGTGAAGATGTCTAATGTATCAACCGAGCCTTCACCTCATTTCTATGCAGTCTGTGCAATTCTGTGCATTGTATCCCACAGCCCTACCCCTGCCAAGGCTACTGGGGTCTCCCTCCTCCACTGCCTTGGAGGGGAAGCCATGGAAGACCAAAAGGAAAGCAGTCATTCTCAGCCCTGAAACTCAAAAGAGGCTTCTGAAACTCTTAGCGGCGATAATAGGTTGAGACAAAATTCTTAAGTCTCAGAACCTGACTGCAAAATCCCAGGGGCTCTCCATGCTCGTTGCCGACACCGCCCCAATTTCTACAGACTGGGGGAGGGGGGCACTGCGGAGAGGTGGCATGGCAAGTCCTTCCCCTCTTGTGCCTCTGTTCCTCATCTGTAAAAGGGGACAACAACACACATATACATATTAAATATATATGTATGGGATGCCTGAGTGACTCAGTCAGTTAAGCATCCAACTCTTGATTTCAGCTCAGGTCATGATCTCAGGGTTGTGAGAAAGAGCCCCACATCAGGCTCCATGCTGGCTATGGAGCCTGCTTAAGATTCTTTCTCTCTCCCTCTCCTTCTGCTCCTCCCCCTTTAAAAAAAAAAGAACAGGTTTATAGCTAGTATATAAGAAATATTTTGCTAATTATTATCATCATGGAGCACTGGCAAGTCTGAGGCAGTGTCCTGAGTCCCCTGCAGCCCCAGTATGGGGAAAGACAGCATCCAAAAGTTTCCCATGTCCCAGAGAGAGACACAAAAGGGCAAAAGAAGGGCATCTCTGCTTCAACCAGCAGGGACACTCAATGACCAAGGACCAGGTCCCTGCACATGCCACAGGACCACAGAATTTAGAGGTGCTGGGGAAGAAAGGGGAGAACTCAGCCTGGACCAGAAAGCCAGGAGCAGGATTTCCTGGAAACAGCTAAAACCAAACTCCTGCCATCTGCTGATATCAAAAGATAGTCAATTTTTTTGCACTGAGAGCCAGCAACGAATCCATTTCAAGGGGTGGGGGGACGCCTGCCCGCTGCTTAGCTCCTCTCCTCCCTCCCCCCAGGCTGGCGGCCCACCTGCTTTTCTGGACAAGGAAGGATCGGAATCTACAGCTCAAGGGGTGCCGACTCTGGTGGGATTCCAGACTGAAGTCAGCCCTTTCCTGGGGCTTCTTGGCAGCCCTGGCCCCTAAGATAAAGGCCAGAACGTCTGGGCACTTTCATCTCCCGGTCTCCCCCTCGAGGCCCCTCCCTATTTCCTCTCCTTTCCTCCTTTCCTCCTCCTGCCCCCCTTCCTCTGGGCGCCCTCAAGACGCAATGCTCCACCTTGTGCCTGTAACATGCTCGAGTGCCGAGGGCCGGTGCTCAGGGCAGCCTGGCAGGGCTCAGCCGGCCCTGCTCCAGGAAAGCCATGCAGTGCAGCTGGCTGGCTCCTCACCCCTGCCGCCTCACAGTGCTGCCCACCGGGCCAGGCTGGCTCTGCCAGGACACCTGCGAGGAGGCCATCTCTGCCTGGACAAGGAGAGGCGGTGAGCAGACCTGACGCCATTCTCTGGAGAGTGGCCCCGTTCTCCCGTTCATTCATGGATTCAGTGAGCTGCCACCGGACATCCCAGGGGCCAGAGCTGAGCCAGCGCAGCCCTGCAAGTGAAGATTGGCCTTGGGGCCTGGCCTACCGTGCCCTCTGCCAGGCCCACCGCGCTGGGTCTCGGGGCGTCCCACCCCCAGCAAGTCTGCAGTGCGGAGAAGTGCTTAATGTTTACTAAATTGAAATGAGCAGAAAGACAGCAGGTTCTGTGGTCTGTGTACCCCCCTAAAACCAGCACTACCCTGGAGCCAGAGGCAAATGGCAACCTCCCCACACCCCGCCCAGGCCCAGAGCCTTCCTCCTGCCCTGAGAGCTGCCAGAGCATCCCCTACCCTCCTCGGGGCAGCCCCGGAGTAGAAAAGCTCAGCACAAGGTCTATGGGGAGCCCCAGGTGCCTCTGAAGCTGTCTGAAATGCTTTTGGGTGGGGAGCAAGGCTCTGGTGAGGACAACAGATTCCTGAGACAGGACAGGTATTTCTGGAATGATTTAAACCTCTGGACACCCACCATCACTAGCCCCGGGCAGCACCAGGCATTTGTGTCCTCAGTTCCTCGACTGCTCCTCCCACCCCCAGGGATCCCGTGACCCTGCCTTCACCCCTCAGCTTAGCTTCTCTCCTAGGGCAAAGGTCAGCAGCAGGCTTCGCAGAGGGCCTCTGCCCCAGAGGGGCTCCCTGCAGCCTGGTCAAGCAGTCTTTGAGCTGCAGATAATGGCAGGGCACTTAACTCACAAAGGGAGCCTTTACCCAATTTGGAGAGCAAATCACTTCAGGGTGAAGTGGATTAATCATTAAGGATTCCCCCACGTGGATTGAGGCTCCCTCCCCAAAGTGACCAGATCCATCCACAGGGGCCCTGCTGCTGGCCACCAGGAGAGCCGCTGCTGGGGCTGCAGGGAGGAGAGAGCTGGGGGCGGGGGGGCGTCTGGCTCCGCCTCTGTCATGGATTCACAACCCCCCACCTGGGGGCTCCCTGGCTCAACAACGGGCACCCCATTTACCCTGCTGTCCAGGCCAAAAGCTCTGGACTTCTCAGTGTATCTTTTCATACCGTTTAGGTGTAGGCCTTGAACCACATGGTGGTTCAAGAAAAGTAGAAACTGGTTTTAAAAAACCACAAACAAGGTAAAGCATGTGTGCAACACACAGACAGACACACACATACACACGTGCGCGCGTCCAGAATGTGACAACCGTCAAGGTACTGATCCACACCACTGTCCTCAGGGGACAGCTGGATTCGGGCTTCCTACTGTACTTGAAATAACATCCGTACTCTCTACCACTGCCTTCCCGGCCAAGAGCAATCGGGCTGTCCACTCTCCGCTCCCCCACCGTCCAGCCAGCCTGGCCTCCTTGCTGGGCCTCTGCAGCACAGGGCCTCCCTCCCCCTGCCCCCTGCCTCCACCTGCCTCTATGTTTGCATGGCCCACCCCCTCACCTCCTTCAGGTTCATCTCAATCCCCTGATGAGACCCTACCCCACCCCCCAGCCCAAACGAACAGCCCCTCCCCACGGCCTGTGTCAGTCTTCCCCACAGCACCTGGCAGGACTGGCATAGTTGCCATCACTTCCTAGCAGAGCCTTCTCTTTGCGGGCTGCGGTCTCCGGCTCAAATAGCCTGAGTGAATACCGGCAGGAGCGAGGTCCCGAGAGCCCCTGGCCCGCCTCTGTGCCAGACTTTGGAGCCCAAACTCCGCAAGGGTAAATACGCGTGTGCTCACAGCTCAGAGGCAGGCATTAGGACCCCCCTCCGGGAAGGATGGTGATGTGGAGCGCCCCCCCTCCAAGGGCTAGCCTGGGCACCTCGAAGGGCCCCCTGGGAACCACAGCCCCAAAATAACAGTAGCAGCTGGCGTTTATGGGACACTCACTGCTTGGCACAGTTGAATTCATTTAATCTTCAAATACCCTTCAAGCAACCTCAGGAAGTGCGTCCCATCCCCCAATCTCACACATGGTGAAAGGTGAAAGGTGAGCTAAGGTGCCAGAGCTCCCACAGCAGCTGGTGGCTCCTGAGCTGTTACCTACACACATCCCCAGCCACGGAGAACATGGTGAGCAGGCCCAGAAAGGCGAGGGCCCAGAAGAAGAGACAGGAGTGCGGGTACCTCCATGGGGCCCAGAAATAGAAGCAAAATAGCAGACTGCAGAAAGAACACACAACTTGAGCTCCAAACATGACAAGAGAACAAAGCAGAAACCCTTCTCTCTCAAGCCTCTTAAAGGTGTTTTATTTGTTTGCTTTTCTTTTTTCTTTTCTTTTTTTTCTTCACAATAATGGCACATTAAAAAAAAATTAAGAACTACGAAAAAGGACCATGACTTTCAGTCCATGTTCACATTGTCCCGTGCCCCATGGCACAGGGACTGGCCGTCGCCCCAGCCTGGGCCAGGGTTCCGGCCTCTTGGAAAGGCACTGAGTCAGCACCCCGGGACTGGGCCCCTCCAGGAGCTCGGGCACTGTTTCTCTGGGCCCCGCGAGAGGGCGGTCTCCTGCTTGAGGCCCTCAAGACTCTGGCAACCCCCTCCTCTCTTCCAACCAGAGCCAGGAGCTGGAAACATTAGAGAACTTACTTTGGTCCCCACAGGGGACTCTTTAGGGACAGAGCCCTCCCCCAACCAGCAGGAGATGACGCCTCAGCCTGGTCACCCCCTGGGGGGCAGGGTGTCTCTCCCAGTCCTGTTTCCAGCCCAGCTGACACCCCAGTGGGGCCCTGGTTCCCAGGCCCAACCCAGGCCCCTCCTCCATGCCCCATGGGCCACCCCAGCAGGCACAGGAGTGACAGATGCTTGGCCCCCTCAGCTGACACCCACCATGAGCAACAGGGCTCCCCAAACCCAGGGGCCCTGGCTCAGAAGGAAGGGCTGCATGAGAAGCCGGGGGACGGAAGTGGGGAAGGGGGCTCAGAGCCAAGGCTGCCAGGAAGGAGAGAAGCGACAGAGGCTGGCTGAGGGCTCGGGGAAGGGTCCTCAGGCTCTGCTATGAGAAGGGGGTCTTGGGGCACGGTCAGCAGGCCTGGGCAGGGGCGCCTGGGGAGAAAGGGGCAGAAAGAGCCTCCCGTCCTGCTGCTGGTCACCGTGGGGGCACAGGTCCAGGTGACAAGACCTTAGGTCCCCCCAAAAGGGAAACACCACGCTGCACTCAGCCGGGTCTTAGCCCAGCCCTCACGGGAGGGAGGGACCCCACCAGCCAGGCCCTGATCAGCCCCAGCTCCCAACAGTGGCTTCCAAAGGCACCCCTCCATAGGCCACCTGGACTGGCAGCTGGTGGGGGGGCCCGGCTGACCCAGGGCCCGGCCTCCCCATTCCTCCTGTGCCCACCCGGCCCACCGCCCTTGGCTCTACTCCTGCTGCTCATTCATTTCCATGTCAGACACCAGAATGTTCTTCTCGGTGGCCTCGCCAGGGCCGGATGCACTGCGGCTGTAGCGGGCGCCCTCAAAGGTCCCACGCTCCGCACTCTGTCGCCGCCGGTAGAGGATCAAGGCTGCCGTCAGCAGGGCCAGGAGCAGCAGTACCGCCATCAGCACCACCACGAGGGCGGCTGGGTTCTCCGGGAGCGCTGCTGTAGCAAGCCCACCACTCAGCAGAGGGGCCGTGCTCCCGCCACCCCCGCTGCCTCTGCCACTGTCCCCCGCTGCCCCCATCTGCCCCCCACTGTCCC
>NC_048230.1:29998366-30015753 GCF_002007445.2 Ailuropoda melanoleuca | reverse complement strand
CCCCCCCCGCTGCCCACGCTCCCTGGCATGCTGGGCCAAGGCGGGAGACGGCTCGTCTCAGCCCTGCCTGGGACTCACCTGATGGTGAGAAGCTGGTCTCCTCGGCTTCGAGGAAGAGGGGGAACCGTTAGTAACTGACGTGACAGTAACAACAAGCAAACACGCAGAGGCTGCTTCCTGAGCCCCAGCCACCCGATCAGCCCATTTGATCTCATAAGTACTGTTATTATCCTCATTTTGCATATGAAGAAACTGAGGCCATGGACTTGAAGGAACTGGCTCAAGGTCACAGAGTTGGTAAGTGGTTTGCCCAGGGCTTGAACCCCGTCCTTGCCCTTAACTGCTACAAAATGATGGGTTTGCCATCTAGTTTGGAAATTTGTAGGAAGGGCCGGTCCCTCCTACAGACCAATTTATCCCCGGGCAGGGTCCTGGTCCGGGCCCGACTCTTCATGCCCTCTCATCCGCTGTGTCCGGGACAAATGAGCCGCAGAGCCCTGGCGCAGGCCCGGCACCAGCTGTGCAGGGGCGGCGGCACTCACCTCGAGGGAGCTTGCAGACGACGCCCATGGTGATGTTGGTGCAGGCGCCGGGGCGCCAAAGCCCGCTGCTGCTCTGAATCCAGTAGCAGCTGTTGTGGCTCAGCATGCTGGGGCCCAGGCCAGGGGGCCCCCAGTTGGAGTAGTTCACAGCTGTGTTGTCCTGCCAGACCAGGGTGCCTCCTATGGGAAAGGAGACGCTGAGGGGGTGCGGGGGAGAGGAGACAGGAGCAGGTGGAAGGGAGCAGGCCTGTTCGAGAACTGAGTCTCAGCTCCTGCAAGTCCTCACCCCCGCCCAGCCCTGGGGGAAGGCGTCCCGCCTACACTCTGAGGCTTCCCCCTCCTGATGCCACACACAGGGTACCCACCTTTGGGGTTGAAGTTCATGCCCAGCCAGGCACCCCGACTCTGGCCCTCAGAGCTCTGCAGGTGCTCCCAGACAAACACGTTCTCCATCTCATCCAGAATGGACAGGACCGCCCCACCCGCTGGACACAAGGGAGGCCCACATCAGGACAGACAGTGGTCTCCCTGGGGGAGCAGAGACCCCCTCCCCCAGAGAGGCCCCTTCTCCGGCAGCCTGAGTGGAGGTCGGTGTGGAGTGTGCCTTGGTGTGTGGGCACCCGGGGTTACTGACATGAGGCCACATGTGGCCCCTGTGTACTGGAAACTGATGGGGCACATCTGTGTGAGTGCTGCCTATGGGTGGAGGGTAGCATGGGGCCTGCGTTCCTGGAGTCTCTAAGTGTCCACAATAGGGGTCACCACCAGAAACGACCACGTGTGGGCTCTAGCCTGCACAGGCCCACCTCTCTGGCAGCGCTGCAGCGCCTCCTTGTGGCCCAGCAGCAGCTCCATGTGGAAGGAGTAGCAGTGCTCCCGGAAGGGAATCCACGCGGAGTCGGCCAGCCCTTGGGGACAGCTGCCGTGGTAGCTTATTCTTCGGGGAGGAGGGGGCCCTGTAGGAGGTGCAGGATTGAGCAAGTGGCCCAGAGTCCTCCCCGGGACAGCCTATACACCTTGCCCACCCCTCGGCCCCAGCAGCTGGGCACTCACCGCCATTCACTCCGCAGACAGCTCCCTGCAACTTAGTGTCACAGCTGGCGGTGCGCCAGGTCCCGTCCACATCCACGTAGGCGCAGCCCCCTGGCTGCTGGGGCTCCCCGTCCTGCCAGCTCACATAGCTCAGGGGCTCCTCCGAGACCCAGGAGTACCGCCGAGAGCCCTGGGCACGAGGGGGCCATCAGGGTGGGAGGAAGGGGGTCAGCGGGGGGTGGGGGACAGAGGAAGGTAAGGTAAAGGCAAGGAGTCAGGAAGAGACAGGGAGGGAGATCAGGGGAGCGGTCCCGACCCCGGGGCCAGGACGAGTTGGGGGCCCACCTCCTCACTGGCCAGCCCGATCCAGAGTGGGGTGCGCAGCCCGCGGGCGGCCTGCGTGAGGAAGGCCTGCGTGTAGGGGTCGGGCACGTGCGCCAGGCTGGCGTTGCGGCTCTCACACAGCAGGAGGGCGTCGTGCCAGCGCAGGGGCTTCTGCAGCAGCCGGAAGGTGCCGTTGAGGTAGGAGAGCTCAGTGCCTGGGGCAGGGGGCGACGCTGCTGGGGATGGGCTCAGGGAAGGGTCTACAGGGAAGGGGGCAGGGCTTAGGCCGGGCTCTGCCTCCCTCACCCCATTCCCAGGCATGAAGCTGGGGGAGCACTGGACATCAGGCTGAGACCAGGTCTCCACTGGGCCCAGGGCCCGGCACAGACGGACAGCAAGTGTTAGCCGCTGTTACTAAGAACACATTCTTGCCAATCCATGGAGGAGCAAGCTGGGGCCTTGAGCTACTCTTACCCCAGGAACCCCTGCAGAACAGGCATGGGGCCGCGGGGGCCTCGGACGCCTGACTTCAGGTTCCCCGACAGCAGGCATGCCCGGTGTCTAGCTGCCCCTGGTCAGCCCTCCAGACCCCCAAACCTTCCTCCTGAGACCCCTCAGTCCTCACTGCCTTTCCCTTTGATTGGCACCCGGTCTTTCTGCCCATCTGCTTCCCAAGCAGATGTTGGACAGTGGGGGTGACCCCAGGGACCCCCTGACATCAGGGACCATGTTTCGTCATTCCTCTAGGCATGGCCCACAGCACCGGGCCCAGTGCTGACGTTCCCAAGTTCCCAGCTGACGCGTACCTGTGCCCTTCTGGCAGATGAAGCCGTGTGTCTCCTCCGTGCAGCTCCGATCGTCCCAGCGGCCAGTGAAGTGAGCAGAGGGGCTGTGCAGGACCACCGCACAGCTGGTCTGGGGGGAGGGAGCTGCTCAGAGGAGCCCTGGCAGCTCTCCCCCTTGTGCCACTGCCCCCAAAGGGCTGCCCTCCGAGCAAAGAGGCTGGAAGGGGGGGATCCTGGGAGTGAAGGCTAGTGCTGCAGGTTGTGGGAGGTTGGGGGGTAGGGGGACAGAGGGAGGGGTTTCCTCACCGGTATGTTGCCGCTGGGAGCAGGGCTAGGGCCGGAGGGCTCCCCAGGGGCCCAGTTGGTATACAGCAGAGGCTCTTGCTCCACCCACTGGAAGTCCCTCTGAGAGGCATGGAGGCCAATCCAAAGGTCAAAGGTCACATTGGGCAGGCTGGCTGTGATGAATGCTACAGTCCCCCGGAAGAGAGAGTTATGAGCAACAGGACAGTCTGCCCTAGCCATTTGGGGGGGGGGTCTGTGTCAGAGGATACTGGGGCCTTCCCATGGGCTGGCCCTACCTTGCTCTAAGGGGTTTGCAATGGTGACCAGTTGGGCCTCTTGCTGTTCACAGGAGAACTGTGCCTCTGACCACTTCACCCGGTCCTGGGGGTCCTGGCCCTGGATGCGGAAACACTGGGGCGGAGGGGGAGGCGTGATGTCCAGCTCCACCGCCCTGTCCCACAAACCCAGAAACTCCGCTGTGTAGCCCTCAGCGGCAGGCCCCGGGGAGGCTTCGAGGGCTGTGAGGACAAGAGAACAGAACCAGGACATCTGGGGCTCCTTGAGCAAGGCTCTGGCACCCTCTCAGCCTGGCACAGCCAATTCACGTCTGCCTGCCGACGCTCAGGGGCGTCTGTAAGTGGCAGGAGGGCTTTAGGCCACCGAAGGCTCTACTGCCTATGACAATAGCACCTGGGCCATGCGTGGAGACAAGGTCTGTCTCGATGTCAGCTATCGCCCTCCCAAGTGTTGCCTGAAATCTGTTATTTTGTCCTGTGACCTCTATGTTCATCTGTACGACGCTCTTATCTTCACTTCTGAATGATCTTTGTTGGGCTGGGTGGGCAACGTCTCAAGTGAAGACTATTTGAAAATGAAGTGTCTCCAGTGATTTCCTTCCTCAGTGCGATGGGGGAGAAGGAAAGGAAGGAAGCTTTGGAGTCGCAAAGAGGGCCAGGAGGCACGTGCAGGTCAGATTCCAGATCTGACTTAAACTTTCTGTAAAATGGGAATAAAAATATCTGTCTTTTGGGGTCCTGTTAAGAGTTAAAGAGAACAGTGCACGGCACGAGAGTACGTGCTTAGCGAGGGGACACTCTTGCTATCAGGATGAGTTCTAGCATCAGCTTACTGATGCCAGTGTCAGAACTGTAAACCCAGAAAGAATGCAAGAGTTTGGGGGGGGGGTTTATCACGAAGCCCATGCATGTCATTTCACAGTAGTTCAGAGATAGTCAGAGGCCTCCTTTAAATAACTAGTAAGATTAGTCATAAAATTAGAAGCAGCAAGGTCACATCAGCAAGTATCAGCCGCGGAAGAGAAGTACCAGCTCAGTCCGGCAAACACTCGGGGCGTCCCTACCACGAGCAAGCGTATTAGGTGCTATGTCCGGGCCAGGGGCCCTGCCCTCCAGGAGCTTAAAGCTAGGGGGAGAGGCAGGCTCTCACTCGCTCTCCCTACATCCAAATGCTACAGGGCTGTAACGGAGGGCAGAGAACTAGTAAAGCAAGGTGTCTGGGGCCAGGCAGTGAAGGGGCAGACAGCCTCGCATAGTTCAAAGGCTTCTGACAGGGGAGTAACTGGTATCTTTACAATGATGCTGACACATCAAGAAAGAGACCAAGTACCATATACCATATATTCTGTGGTGGAAGAAGTCACAAGAATAGATTTTTGGAAAAATGTAATGACATGAGAAAAATGCTCAAAATAGAACACTGCGAAAGAAAAGCTGGATACAAAATCGTGTTATGTCGTATGATCTCAATTAGGTGCAAAAAGGCAGGAAGCAGAGTAACAAATATTAACGGGGGTTATTTCTGGAAAGGATGAGTGAGTTGTACTTTCTTTCTTTCTGTTTTTTCCCAAGTTGTAATAATACACGTTACTTTTTTTTTTCTTAAGGTCGAATAGGTAGAATATTCGCTTGAATATTCCGAAGACAGTAAGAGCTCCATGACACTAAGGGGCTGGCTACACTCCAACGCAGGACAAAGATTTACGGATTATATGAGCGAGTGTTAACTAATCTAACCCTCACAATCCCCTAAGTGGTTTTACAGCGTCCGCAAAGAAAGCACGGATCAAAGCTCAGACTTGTGACGCAAAAGCAGCAACAAGAAAACAGTGCTCCTCTCTTCTGGGACGAGCTCTTGTCAGCCACCAGGTAAAAACCATGACCATCTAATCAGGTCTGATCAGTCAGCCCAGGAGTGCAAAAGTAATCTCGCTGGGAAAGAAACTCACCCTCTAGAAGGAACACTCCGCAGACGCGTCTAGAAACCCTTCTGATTAATGTTACTGCCCCTAACTTTCCTCTGTGCGTGCTCAAAACCCTTGGGAAAACAATTTCCTCAAGGTTGTTTCAAAAAACCTTCCAAAGACTTGTTCTTAAACCATTTAATCAGGTCTTCTGATTAGTTTCTGAGGCAGATTAGTTTAAAATGCAGAAATGTACTAGCCGGTTTTTACACAAAAACCTTTGTTTCATTGGGAGAAGGACTGAAAAGTGAAGAAAGCCCAGCCAATGACGGATGAACTTTTCCATTTTGATGTATTTGCCTTTGTGAGACTTTTTCATCTACGATAACCATTAAATCCATGTTTTAAAGTAATTTGAACTTCAAACAAGACCTGTGAGGTCCCGAATCACAAAGTGTCAGACCAAAATTTTTAAAAAGAATGAAATATATGCAATTACCTTGCTCTTACTAAAATTATTTAAGTATGAATAATTATTATAATTGATCATTTTTGAGTACTTTTCTCATACCATAATAAAGAAAAATTTTTTAAACTTAAAAATACTCTTTTTCAGGGGCGCCTGGGTGGCTCAGTCAATTAAGCATCTGCTTTTGGCTCAGGTCATGATCTCAGGGTCCTGGGATCGAGTCCCAACTCAGGCTTCCTGCTCAGCGGGGAGTCTGCTTCTCCCTCTCCCTCTGCCCTTCCCCCTGCTCATGCTCCCTCTCTCATGCCCTCTTCCCCTCCCTCTCCAATAAATAAATAAAATCTTCTAAAAAAAATGCTTTTTTTCAATCTTTAGCTCATGCTTCATATTCTTTTGTTCTTGTGCAGAGTTTACTATACAGAACATTAGTCTGTTAGTACAAAAGTAAATATATATTTATTTACACAAACATATATAACGTAGACACACACTTTGTATGCTCAACATTGTGTTTTACTAACAGGAGTTCATTATCAAAATGTGTGGTGACCGCTAATCTAGAAAACTCACCAAACTATGTGGACACCCACATCCCCTGGTGGATTAGCAGGTGGAGTTATTTTCCCAGGAGTCTAGCCCTGGCACTGGGGCCAAGTAGGAGAGAGGCTGATGGGTGTAGACAAGAGGCCATGACTTTGATGTTGCCAAAGGGCCAAGACTTCCGAAGTTTGGCCTTCCCACGTTCACATCCTCTCCCCTGACTCCACTGGGTGGCCCCTCCCCACCTCCTACCTTGTTGAGGAACTGGTTCCAGCCAGAGGGGCAGCCCCCCAGGGCTGTGGGTGGCAGGTCTGGGGGCTGGGGCTCTCCGGTGCTGTTGCTGCGCTTACAGATGTAGGGCAAGGCCGTCAGGCACCTCTGGTCCCCCCAGTCCTCTGCAGAAAGAGGAGGGCAGTCATTCTAGCACAGGGCAGGGCCGGCAGCACCCTTGCCTCATGCCCTAAGAAGAGGACATCGGGGTCAGACGCTCATGTCCAGCTCTAAACTCTAGTCCTCTGTGGCTGCTGGATCATGGGGACAGGTCCCCTCTCTGGGTCTAGCCCCTCTTGGGTTATGGGAACAAAGAGAATGAGAAGAGACGGATGGGCCTGCCCAGGCTCACCACACTGCCCCCAACATCAACCCTCTCCCCAGCTTCTGCACACTCTCTGCCCCACCCTCTCCCTCACCTCGGCTGGCGGTCATGTACACACACTTCTTATCCTTGCCAATGGGCCGAGGTTTACCGGGTGCCCAGGAGATGAAGTTTATAACGGAACCATCTGTCCACCTGCAATGACACGGAGCAGAGGTGACTTGTCCTGGGTCCAACCTCCCTTGTATGCAGCAATGAAGGCCGCTGAGATGGGGGCAGGGAAGGGTCCGAGTCCAGGGGCTCAGTGGCTACAGGCTGAGAGTGAGTGTACCGAACTCAGGGCAGCTGGGGACCCAAAGACCTGGTGCCTCCTGGTAAGGCCCAGCCCTCCCTGGGCACTCATTCTCTAGAAAATCCAAGAATCCCAAAGCAGAGGTCCAAGGGCAACAGTGTGCTCAGTTATGCATGTGTTCCTGGTCCTTCCCTCTCAAGCCCCCTCATGCATGGTATGTGGGTACCGAACACAAAGAGTCCCCCCCAGAGGACATCATATGTCCTGTCCTGAGGGGCCTTATTCGTGAGTGGCCCCAGCATAATAGAAGCTGTCATTATTTGGTGCCCAATTATGTGCTGGATGCTATGCTAAGGACTTCACATACCTTATTTCTAATCCTCAGAGCAATCCTACCAGGAAGGCCTCATTATGCTCATTTTTAGATGAGAAAATCAAGGCCCACAAAGGTTAAGTCATTTGATCAAGGCCACACAGCCAGGGAGGAATAGAGCTGGATTCAAATCCAGGTCTATCTGTCTCTGTGGGCGACCTCCCTAGCTCTCATCTGGGGTCGTGGCTGGCCATCCAGACACCCGCTCCCTCCCACACCTGCTGACCCTGGAAGGCTCCTACCTGAAACGCCCATCACTCTCTGCAGTGTGCAGGCCAATCCACCAGTGCTGTTCTTGGCCCCGGGACAACTGGGGAAACCGGTCAGGCAGATAAGGGTTGGCAGGACATCTCCTTCCCTGGCCTGCCCTCCCACTGTCCGCAGGCCCATGCCCACTGGGGTGCTTACCTTCTGCAGGTTGTGCCCCAGGAAGTCCAACTCGGCCTGGCTGTGCACGGAGGCCAGCTCGGCCTGGAACCACGTGCAGATGCGCTGGGCCTGAGCCCACGTGGAGTGGTGCTCGAAGAACTTGTACTCGGCCTCCTGGAAACGCAGCCACTCCCGCCGGCCTGCGGGGGCAGTGTGAGCGTGGCAGCGGCGGCCAGGCAGGGCTTGCCTGCTCGCCCTGCGGACAAAGCCCAGGCGGGTCCAAGGGCAGGCAGCAAGCCCCTAGGCCCCAGGGCAGACACCGCTCCAGGCCCAAGCTTGCCCCTGCTTGGAGACGGATGCCGACAGGGTTCCTGGCGCCCTGAGTCCCCTTCTCTCAGCTCAAACCCCTAACTCCTTTCGTTCCATCCCGGTCAGGCCCTGCCCTGGAGGTGATGACCCTCACCCTCTCCCAACCGCCACGGAGAGAGGGACAGCCCGGTGGGGCCTTACCTTGTGGGCTGACATCGGGCTCCTGCACGTCTGTGCCTACAGCGACAACAGGGACAGAGACGCTGCAGGGAAAGGGACCCTCCCCTGGATTCCCGACCCGCCGCCTTAGCCCCCTTCCCTGTTTCCCAGCACCATCCCACCCAACCTCGAGGGATCTTGCAGATCCAGTCCAACTGCGTCTCGCACTGCATGGCCACCCACTGCAGGGAGGCCAGGTCGAGCACTGCACAGCCCCGGATGTCGTCGTCGTCGTGCCGGCTCCGGTCGAAATTGTGGTAAGAGAACTGGAGGTCAGAGTGGCAGAAGGTTGTCAGGCACGAGGCGCAGGCCTCGGCGTCCCCAGAACAGACGTACAAAAGGCCGGGCCTGAGCTGGGAACCCCCAACCCGGGCTGGACGCCCCGCCCCCCCTTTCCTTAACCTGCGGGCTCTGGCCAAAGGCCCTAACTCAGATAAACCTCGCCGCCCGCCAGGCTCTGCCCCGCCCCCAAAAGGCCACGCCCACCACCGAGCCGCGCCCACCCGGGCCCCGCCCATCACTTGACCCGCCCCCTCTAGGCCGGCTCACCCCCAAGCCGTCGCTCCAGCGCCAGCTCTGCCCGGCTCCGGGGTCTCGACGGTTCAGGCCGATCCAGAACCAATTCTGCTCGTGGATCTCCGGCTCTGATTCACTTCGGCACAACCCGGGGGTGGGGACAGAAGAGACGGGGATGAGAGGAGCAGGAGACCCTTGCAGGTGACCTGGGCAGTCCCGAGGGCTTGGGGCCTCTCCATCTGGGCTTCACACTCAACGGCAATACACTGTTGGGGCCACCTTTAAAAAGTTCTCTTCCCATAGAGAACTGACCTAGCTGGACCAGGCGCCCGGCTCACTGGGGGTGGGTGGCCTGGCCCCCTTCCCTGGCTTCCCTTTGGGTGGGGTTTGCCCTGCCAACAAGACTCTGTAGGCTTTCACTTCAGGGAGTTTAGTTAGGTCGGTAGAGATGGGAGGGCTCTGGAATCAGATAAAAGCAGATTCCAGCACCCATTCGCCCATGAAGCAGCTCCCTGACCTCAGGCAAATCACCCAACCTATCAGTCCGCGTGGGTCCATGACAATGTCTACTTCATAGGGTTGAAGACGAGACTGAATAAGGACTCAGTGTTCAGTGCAGTACCTGAGACATGGTAAGAGGCCATCAATGAGAGCGACAATTACTAGTCAAATAATGTAATCTTGATGTTTGCTGGAAAGACATGTCCCTGTAATTAAGATCTGGGGAAGCCTGGATCCATTCGGATTTTTTCTAGTGCTAAGGGATTATAGGAGCTCTGTGTCATACGAGGCCCACAGGACAGACATGGGGTCCTGGAGGAACCCCCAGGAGCAAATGCTCACTTTCGTAGCTTTTGTCCTCCTCTCAGGAAATGCCGGTTATTGAGGAGAGTGGGCTGTTATGGGATGGTGTTGCGGGGTGGGGGTGGGGGGATGCTCGACTTGGATCAGGAGATTTTGTCAGGGAGGAGGAGGGGTGAGGGGGGCAGTTACTTTTGTCAAAGTCCGTGAGTCTGAGGGGGACACTGCTGGTCCCCTGATACTGGTGAGCAGCCAGGGAGACCAGGGCTCCCTGAGGGAGGACAGGATGGTCCTGGCATTAGCTGCGGACACACAGGTCATTCTGAGCCCTCAGACAGGCCTCACTGGGGGCACCTTCACCTTGCCCCCTTCCCTGTGCCCAGCAAAACCAAGAGCCCACACAGGTGCCCGCAGACCACTGCCCCAGGCTCAGTACCCGAAGATCTTGTTGAGCATGTTGGCCACAAAGTGTTCCTCCTCATAGCTGGCCAGGCTCAGCAGCTGGGCCCCCAACTCTTGGCAGGCCCCCTGGGCCTGCACCCAGGTCTTCTTGTCCTGCAGCCGCTCTGAGCTGAACACCTACAGGAACAAAGTCCAGGTGTCTAAGCTGCCCCTACTGGTCCACCTGCCCTCCCATGACAGCAGTAGGGAGGGGGGCTGGGGCCTCACTGGACAGGGGTGCAGGCTAGCTAAGACAATCCTGCATAGCCAGCTCCTAGGGAACAGCCCCTGCCCAGACCCCTGAACCAGCCCAGGACCTGGACTCTCATCCCTGGGGAGCCACAGTTTGCTGTGGGCAAGTTCCTTCCCCTCCCTGGACTCAGTTTCCTCATGTCATAAAAGACCCTGGACTACATTAGAGGTTCCCAAACCCAGCAGAGTTTAAAAATCAGAGGACCAGACTCCGCCCCAACCTAGTGAATCCCAGTCCCTACAATGACAGCCTGGCATTTATTTTTATCAAGCTGCCCAGGTGATTTTGAAAAGCAGCCAGCCCAGCCCCAACATTTGGGAACCTCTGAAACCGATTCTCTCTCTGCTTTTTTTCCAATTCTTCCCGTTCATCAGGCACCTACAATGTATCAGACCTGAGATTCCACTGACAAGAGTGTCATCAGAAATGACCTCTGTCTGCAGTCTGCTGTGGAGAAACAGTGTCCCCGGGGCCCAGTCACCCAGATCGTGGCTGGGCCTCACTGGGGCTGCCCTGGACCCTGGCGAGCTGCTCCTTTGCTCTAGTTCCTCTCCCCCGTCCCGCGTCAGCAGGCTGCCTACCTTATAGCAGTGCCGGAGTTTGGGGTCTGACCCCCAGCCCTGGGGACAGGAACCAGTGAGGCTGGGCGTGGGGTCTGGCCCAGGCAGTTCCGGTGTCACTGGTGTCCCCAGGCTCTGCCGGCAGATGTAGCGAGCCCGGAATGCGGTGCAGTTCTTCACCTCCCACAGCCCCATGGCGCTGCCTGTGGCCAGGGCCACGCAGCCCCCACGGCTGTACCCTGGAAGAGGGAGCAGGAGACCCGCTGGCTGAGGACTCATGGTCCGGCCCTCCCCCACATCCCCGCAGGACACCCCCGCCAGCCTCGGCCCCCACACTGGTGACCAGCTTGGCCGGCTCCTCTGGGACTTGAAGGAAATGGAGGCAGAGTCCTAGCTCTGGGCTTACTCCTGTGAGATTTAGGCCAGTGGCTTAACCTCTCTGAGGCTGTTTTATCATCAGTCTCATCAGGTCATTGAAAAGGCTAAAAGAGACAATGACTGTGAAGTGACAATGATCCTGACAGCCACTGCCTGAGCTACTCTAAGCACTTCATGGCTATTCAACCGGTTCAGCCTCACAACAGCCCCATGCGGAAAGCACCGTTATCCTCGGTTGACCGATGGGAAACTGAAGCTCAAAGATGCACCAGGGGATTTGGCCCCAGACCCTGAGCTCCTAACCACCTCACCGCGCTGTACCCATGATCGGTTTACTGGGAAGCCCTGGGACTCGTCCAGTGAGGGGGCAGGCCCCTATGGCCTCCTGGCTTCCCCAAGGAAAGTCAGAGGGGGCCGACCGAGTGCCGCGGAGGCGGGGCTCACCAGGCTGGTCCCGGTTCCAGTGGGTGTACATGACCTCATCCCCACTGAGCCAGCGGAAGGAGCCAGTGCTGTTGAGGTCCTGCAGGGCGGTCCAGAAGTATTCGCCATCCCAGCTGTAGATGAGGCTGCTGACAAAGGCCTGCTCAAACCTGTGGGAGAGGAGCCGGTCAGGCAGGGAGCTCATGCCCCAATGCCCCCCCTCCATTCCCTGGGCCACAGGCCAGATGCCCTGCCCTGGGAGCTTGGGTGTTGTACCCAACCAGCAACTTGCTGAGGGAAGTGGGGGACCCTGCAGCTCACACAACAACCGAGCTCCCCCTCTCCTGCCTGCACCTCTGTGCCTGGCTGAGAAGAAAGTAGAGAGAAACAAACACAGCCAAGTCCTCTCTTGGGCATCGAGCCCACACCAGCAGGGCCCTGTCTGTTCCTGCCCCGGCCCAGGCCCTGCCCCTGCCCCACAACAGGGTCACTTAATAAATGAGAATCATTCTTGTGACGATATTAGAAAAAGGCCCTGGAGCCAGGTGAGGCTCCAAGGACTCAGGGCCCACTGTGCGTGATGGCAGAACGCCACCCCGTTTCATGGAGAGGCCACATTAGGCCGGGACAAGCGTGAGGGCTGGTCTGGGCACATGCCCCGTCCTGTACCTGTTGGTGATGGTGACCAGCTGGGAACCGTGGTCGGTGCATAGGCGCCGGGCCTCACTATAGGTGACTTGGTCCTCTCCCAGCCAGTAGCAGGATGGGCTGTGCCATGTCCAACCCTGGCTCGAGAGAGGGGGCAGAAGAGGGATGTCTGTGGGGAGGACTTTCCTCCCTCGTCCAGAAAGCCTGGGCTGGGGGATGCCATCAGAGGCACCCCTGAACGTGCTGCAGGCTGGGGCCCAGGACAGAGGGGACTCTCCTTGTGCTGTGTTCTGCACCTTATCACCTCATACTCCCCTCCCCACCATCACCCACAACTGCCAGACCAGAGATGGACACATGGCCCAAGGGTGGCTGACCGGGAGGTAGCCAGTGACCCACCTGTGGCCTGGTGAAGCAAGAGGTGTGGCCCACTGGACTCCTCTCTTGGGCATTTAAACCAAGAGTCACAGTGGGAAAACTGCCAGTTGGCTGAGAAACCAGAAAAGCTGGGAGAGCTGCCAGGATGTGGAGGGACCAGGTAACCCCGGGTCCTGGAAAAGGTAGAGTGAACGGAGGGTGCGCCTAGCCTGAAGTGGGGGGACATACCCTCAGCGGGGAGCAGCAAAGCTTTGGAAGAGACCACTGCTCTGAGCGGCTGGTTCACTACCATTGGTCCCCCACGAGACCAGGCAAGGCTTCACCCAACAGACCCCTCTCCCCTTGGGCCGCCTGCTCCTGCCTTTCAGAAGAGGAACTGAGGCTCAGAGAAATTAAGTGATTGGACTTTATGCACAGACAATAATAGAAGGGGGAATCTGGCCTTGAACCTGTACCACAAAGGCTACCCCTGTCTTCACCACAGGCCTGCTCCTCCTAAGAGACATCAGGTGCCTGCCGGGGCCTTCACATCTAGGAGCCCTTGAAATGGGAAGCCCTGAGGTAGATTCAAGGTTGGGAGAGAGACACAGCCCCTTGGGCAGGACCCAGAGCAAAAGAGAAGCTGCAGGGTGTCGGTGGGCGGGGCGGGGGGGGGGGCGTGGAGGGGTAGGTAGGGCTGTGCTAAGATCCCAGCTCTCCCAGGATATTAACTGGAGCTGCTCAACATTGCAAACACATTTTCGGAGGCCCGGTGCCAGGGCAATTCGTCACTCGTCCTCACTCCCCACCCCCCACCAGGGCAGGACAGAGCCCCTGGGCGGTCCCTGACCACACTGGCCCTCCAGGCGCTTCAGCAGGGCCCCTGTCTGCTCTCTCTCCACCCCACTGCCGGTCATGCCTGTTGTTGTTTCAGGCCTCTCCCCCTGGGGGAGAGCTTGGAGTTCACGTGAGGTGCAGTAAGGGGGCTTACTCCAAAAGGAAACAGTGAAGAGCCAGACTGGCCGTAAGGGGCTGGCAGGAGTGTGGCCCTGGCAGATGGAGCCATCAGGAGCCAAACACCATAAAGTGTCTTTTTTGGGCAATCTCCCCATATTCCGCCACACCACTTACACCGCCCTTTGGCTGAGAGCCAGGTTGTGGGGGGCCTGGGAGGGGCTGGGTGCATCACCCACCCACACCCTCATTCATACATGCACTGCCCCACTAACCCAGTCAGTCCTGATCCCCTCCCTCCCTGTCTGGAAGCCCCTGGGGCTAGGAAGGCAAGAAAGAGGACACCAGAATGGCCTCATTCCTCCAGAGGAGACTGACAAGCACTCGCTCCACCAGATGGCATGATGTGTGCCAGCAAAGACAGAAGTGACAGAGGACTGGGGTGCACCCCAGCAGCCTCACTCCGGTGATGACTTGGGGGCCTGCCCACACCCACCTCCTGTTCTCCGCTGCCTCTGGGAAGTAGCTTCTTCATGCAGAGTGGGGGGGGGGCTCTGCTTCCTCCCAACAGCCACCACCCTACCCCAGCCCACCTCATCCAGTGTCACCCTTTCTGGAACAAAGCAGTTTGGAAAGCAGGAAGAAGGGACATGCCAAGAAAGGGAGGATGCCATGGGAGGCTGCAGGACTCCATCTGCCCCCTCCCTCTCCGGGGAGCCCCTCTGGTTGGCCCCAGCCAGGAGCAGCTCCAGAAGCACCCTCACCTTCCGGCAGCCGTGGTCCTCTTCAGCTGCCCCCTGGCTCAGCTGGCCTGCCTTCTTGCAGATGGACGGCAAGGACTGGTTGCAGGGACTATCGTTCCAACGACCTTCCTAGGGACACAGGATGAGGGAGCATCTCAGCCCCCCTTCCCCAAAGCCTTTGGTGAACTTGATTTTTAGACCTGCCCCTGTCTCCAACTTGAGCCCTGTGTGTTCTGGGCTGTCCTGTGTCTGCCGTCTCCTAGCCAGCAGTTTATCTGCCTTCAGCTCCATCCAGAGGGCAAGGGTGTTTGTGTCCCAGCCCCCAGGAGAATGCCTGGCACGTGGCAGACACTCAACAAATAATTGTTTATAAATTTTTAAATAGCATCCCTTATGCCAGATGGCTCTGTCTCCACAGTCCTGGCACTGTTTGCAGGATCTCACTGCAGAATGTCCTCTCTGTCCCTGGAGTCGGTACTCTGCCCCTCTGACTTTGTCTTTTTAAAGGCTCTCACATCTCCTTGAACCCCTCCATCAATTCCTTCATCTACCCACACTGCATCTGAGTCAAAGCCATGGCAAATAGTCACCACCCCATCATTTTTGGAGGAGACAGGACCCTGGGCTGGGTAGGGCTGGCACAGAGCAGCCCTGCCAATGGAGCAGGTCCATAAAATGCAGCTTCCGATGCCACCTGCCAGTGGGGCAGAGCAGCTGGCAGACCAGGATGGTGCCAGGCAGCGTCCTCGGGCTGCTCCAGAATGAACCCCTTTAATCCTCCCAGTGACCCTCTGAGGTCGGCACTATTAGTGTTCCATTGACAGATGAGGAAACCGAGCACAGAGAGGCTAAGTAACTTGCCCAAGGTGACCCAGCTTGTCGGGGGCGGGAAGGATTCAAACCCTGGCAATCTCTCCACGTGGAAGGGAAGGAGTTGGTGGGGAAGTGGGGCTTCTGAGAGGAAATGGTGGGCTGGAATGGAGGCAGGAGCTAGCTGACAGTAGCCCTCCTTCAGCCAGGGTGACACCAGGAGGCTGGGGAGAGGGGGTTCTCACCGGCCCCCAGATGGTGACACAGTCCTCCAGGCTGTCCCGGAAGTTGTTGGGCTCAAAGGGGTGCCAGTGGGTGAAGCTCACGAGGCTCCCATCAGACCACTCAAAATTCATCTGCAGTTTCAAGTCGTTGAGGCCGATCCACAGCTCCTCCACCTCTGGGGTGCAGCAGGGGGGAGGGGAGACAGCACGCGGAGACGTCAGCCTCGGCCGCGGCGGCGGACGGAGAGATGGTCCTGTCTTGGGAGGTCCTGCCCTCTGCCCTCTGCCCCGGGAGTGCGGACAAGCCGCCCCTCACCTTGCTTGATCTGCTTGGTGATGAACTCCAGCTCGGCCATGCTGTGGATACTGAGCAGGTCGCCCCCGCCCCGCAGACACGCCTTCTTGGACTCCTGCCAGCTGCGCTTCTCAGCCTGCAGGCGATAGCAGTGGCCCTGGAAGGGCTGCCAGCTGGGCTCGCACTCTACCTTCACGTTGGCCCACACGTCTGCAGAGACCCACGAGGTGCTGTTCAGGGACCAAGCCACGCAGACTGGGGGCCTTGACCCGCTGGGTATCAGCAAGGGCAGGGCCCCGAAGTCCCCTCCTCCCCATACCTGTCTCAGATCAGCCCTGGCCACCAGATGTGAAAAAGACCAAGCCCTCCAGGGAGGCTGGAGGCCCAGAGGCAGAGCCCTGGGAGGTGGTGGCAGATTTCACCCAAGACAGGACGGCCCCTCCAGCGAGGAGCTTTCAGAAAGAGATGGGTGGGGACTCAGATCAGACCGGCCCTCGGAGCCTCAGTTTCCACCTCTGTAAATGGGCTTTCCTATTCTAGATTCAAACTTCGCTTATGTCCACCTTGCTTAATAAATGAAACCACTGTCACTACCTCAAACAGCATACATTGAGTGCGGACTTGGTACTGACCCTGGCAGTCCAGGGTGAAGGGAAGGGAAGTGGGGCCCACCAGGCCAGCGGCCCAGGCAGTCACTGCGGACTGGAAGGAATCCCCTAGCAGGCATCTCTCCTCTTGCTCCTTCCCCTACATGCTGGGCTCCATCCAGGGCTGAGAAACCCACCGGTAACAGGCTCTTCCTCACCCCCACTTCCACGCATTTCAGCTTCACTGTCTAGGACTGGGGTCCCAGAGCAGCTGTAGCAAACAAGCCCTCACTTGGGCCTTGGCAAGAGAAAACAGGACTTCACTGAACCACCCACAATGTCAGGCTCGGGCAGGATTCTGCCCGGCCGGGAGGGAAAGCATGTGCCCACTCGAAGCATCGCCCCACACTGGGATTCTGGGATCCACTCCATTCTGCGAGACGCTCCAGGGTCCAGCGTACTGTTTCTTGGAGGCCCAGCAAAGGGGAGGGCTGAGCCTGAGCCTCAGACTTGTCAATCATCGCCTCAGCCTTCCCGGGTGAGACCCAAGGCTGACGCCGCAGAGGGAACCCAAGCTCAGACCCAAGGGGCCTTCTTTGGCTGTTGGGAGGAGGGAAACTCAGGAAATGTGGATGCTTTGGGGGCACAATGGTGCCTGCCTTTAGAATGACACGCCTTGTGTGATGAGACCCAGAAGGCAGAACCCCTCCAAGAAACCGCTCAGAGCGGGATGGAAGAGACGACCCACAGCCACACACACACCTGCGGGTCCAGGAGGCCCCACAGGACACCTCCCCCAACCTTGCCCACACTGGGGACATCTGGGGACAGAGGACTTGGTGAGGGGCCAGGCCCGAAGGGGGCCACAGATAGGCTAGGCCTGCCCGAAGGGGGACTCTCCTTCCTTCACATAGCAGCTTCCGAGAAGACCTAGAACTGGCCCCGGCCACTGGCTCCCTCCTAGAGCTGGGGTGTCCTAGCTGCGGGGCACCAATGTTTTAAGCCTTTGCTCCTGACCCCTTAGGAGAGGAGGAGAGAAAGCGGTGGCCGGTGACGGCCCTGA
>NC_048230.1:29967042-29998170 GCF_002007445.2 Ailuropoda melanoleuca | reverse complement strand
CTTTATGCACAGACAATAATACAAGGGGGAATCTGGCCTTGAACCTGTACCACAAAGGCTACCCCTGTCTTCACCACAGGCCTGCTCCTCCTAAGAGACATCAGGTGCCTGCCGGGGCCTTCACATCTAGGAGCCCTTGAAATGGGAAGCCCTGAGGTAGATTCAAGGTTGGGAGAGAGACACAGCCCCTTGGGCAGGACCCAGAGCAAAAGAGAAGCTGCAGGGTGTCGGTGGGCTTGGCGGGGGGGGGGCGTGGAGGGGTAGGTAGGGCTGTGCTAAGATCCCAGCTCTCCCAGGATATTAACTGGAGCTGCTCAACATTGCAAACACATTTTCGGAGGCCCGGTGCCAGGGCAATTCGTCACTCGTCCTCACTCCCCACCCCCCACCAGGGCAGGACAGAGCCCCTGGGCGGTCCCTGACCACACTGGCCCTCCAGGCGCTTCAGCAGGGCCCCTGTCTGCTCTCTCTCCACCCCACTGCCGGTCATGCCTGTTGTTGTTTCAGGCCTCTCCCCCTGGGGGAGAGCTTGGAGTTCACGTGAGGTGCAGTAAGGGGGCTTACTCCAAAAGGAAACAGTGAAGAGCCAGACTGGCCGTAAGGGGCTGGCAGGAGTGTGGCCCTGGCAGATGGAGCCATCAGGAGCCAAACACCATAAAGTGTCTTTTTTGGGCAATCTCCCCATATTCCGCCACACCACTTACACCGCCCTTTGGCTGAGAGCCAGGTTGTGGGGGGCCTGGGAGGGGCTGGGTGCATCACCCACCCACACCCTCATTCATACATGCACTGCCCCACTAACCCAGTCAGTCCTGATCCCCTCCCTCCCTGTCTGGAAGCCCCTGGGGCTAGGAAGGCAAGAAAGAGGACACCAGAATGGCCTCATTCCTCCAGAGGAGACTGACAAGCACTCGCTCCACCAGATGGCATGATGTGTGCCAGCAAAGACAGAAGTGACAGAGGACTGGGGTGCACCCCAGCAGCCTCACTCCGGTGATGACTTGGGGGCCTGCCCACACCCACCTCCTGTTCTCCGCTGCCTCTGGGAAGTAGCTTCTTCATGCAGAGTGGGGGGGGGGCTCTGCTTCCTCCCAACAGCCACCACCCTACCCCAGCCCACCTCATCCAGTGTCACCCTTTCTGGAACAAAGCAGTTTGGAAAGCAGGAAGAAGGGACATGCCAAGAAAGGGAGGATGCCATGGGAGGCTGCAGGACTCCATCTGCCCCCTCCCTCTCCGGGGAGCCCCTCTGGTTGGCCCCAGCCAGGAGCAGCTCCAGAAGCACCCTCACCTTCCGGCAGCCGTGGTCCTCTTCAGCTGCCCCCTGGCTCAGCTGGCCTGCCTTCTTGCAGATGGACGGCAAGGACTGGTTGCAGGGACTATCGTTCCAACGACCTTCCTAGGGACACAGGATGAGGGAGCATCTCAGCCCCCCTTCCCCAAAGCCTTTGGTGAACTTGATTTTTAGACCTGCCCCTGTCTCCAACTTGAGCCCTGTGTGTTCTGGGCTGTCCTGTGTCTGCCGTCTCCTAGCCAGCAGTTTATCTGCCTTCAGCTCCATCCAGAGGGCAAGGGTGTTTGTGTCCCAGCCCCCAGGAGAATGCCTGGCACGTGGCAGACACTCAACAAATAATTGTTTATAAATTTTTAAATAGCATCCCTTATGCCAGATGGCTCTGTCTCCACAGTCCTGGCACTGTTTGCAGGATCTCACTGCAGAATGTCCTCTCTGTCCCTGGAGTCGGTAGTCTGCCCCTCTGACTTTGTCTTTTTAAAGGCTCTCACATCTCCTTGAACCCCTCCATCAATTCCTTCATCTACCCACACTGCATCTGAGTCAAAGCCATGGCAAATAGTCACCACCCCATCATTTTTGGAGGAGACAGGACCCTGGGCTGGGTAGGGCTGGCACAGAGCAGCCCTGCCAATGGAGCAGGTCCATAAAATGCAGCTTCCGATGCCACCTGCCAGTGGGGCAGAGCAGCTGGCAGACCAGGATGGTGCCAGGCAGCGTCCTCGGGCTGCTCCAGAATGAACCCCTTTAATCCTCCCAGTGACCCTCTGAGGTCGGCACTATTAGTGTTCCATTGACAGATGAGGAAACCGAGCACAGAGAGGCTAAGTAACTTGCCCAAGGTGACCCAGCTTGTCGGGGGCGGGAAGGATTCAAACCCTGGCAATCTCTCCACGTGGAAGGGAAGGAGTTGGTGGGGAAGTGGGGCTTCTGAGAAAATGGTGGGCTGGAATGGAGGCAGGAGCTAGCTGACAGTAGCCCTCCTTCAGCCAGGGTGACACCAGGAGGCTGGGGAGAGGGGGTTCTCACCGGCCCCCAGATGGTGACACAGTCCTCCAGGCTGTCCCGGAAGTTGTTGGGCTCAAAGGGGTGCCAGTGGGTGAAGCTCACGAGGCTCCCATCAGACCACTCAAAATTCATCTGCAGTTTCAAGTCGTTGAGGCCGATCCACAGCTCCTCCACCTCTGGGGTGCAGCAGGGGGGAGGGGAGACAGCACGCGGAGACGTCAGCCTCGGCCGCGGCGGCGGACGGAGAGATGGTCCTGTCTTGGGAGGTCCTGCCCTCTGCCCTCTGCCCCGGGAGTGCGGACAAGCCGCCCCTCACCTTGCTTGATCTGCTTGGTGATGAACTCCAGCTCGGCCATGCTGTGGATACTGAGCAGGTCGCCCCCGCCCCGCAGACACGCCTTCTTGGACTCCTGCCAGCTGCGCTTCTCAGCCTGCAGGCGATAGCAGTGGCCCTGGAAGGGCTGCCAGCTGGGCTCGCACTCCACCTTCACGTTGGCCCACACGTCTGCAGAGACCCACGAGGTGCTGTTCAGGGACCAAGCCACGCAGACTGGGGGCCTTGACCCGCTGGGTATCAGCAAGGGCAGGGCCCCGAAGTCCCCTCCTCCCCATACCTGTCTCAGATCAGCCCTGGCCACCAGATGTGAAAAAGACCAAGCCCTCCAGGGAGGCTGGAGGCCCAGAGGCAGAGCCCTGGGAGGTGGTGGCAGATTTCACCCAAGACAGGATGGGCCCTCCAGCGAGGAGCTTTCAGAAAGAGATGGGTGGGGACTCAGATGAGACCGGCCCTCGGAGCCTCAGTTTCCACCTCTGTAAATGGGCTTTCCTATTCTAGATTCAAACTTCGCTTATGTCCACCTTGCTTAATAAATGAAACCACTGTCACTACCTCAAACAGCATACATTGAGTGTGGACTTGGTACTGACCCTGGCAGTCCAGGGTGAAGGGAAGGGAAGTGGGGCCCACCAGGCCAGCGGCCCAGGCAGTCACTGCGGACTGGAAGGAATCCCCTAGCAGGCATCTCTCCTCTTGCTCCTTCCCCTACATGCTGGGCTCCATCCAGGGCTGAGAAACCCACCGGTAACAGGCTCTTCCTCACCCCCACTTCCACGCATTTCAGCTTCACTGTCTAGGACTGGGGTCCCAGAGCAGCTGTAGCAAACAAGCCCTCACTTGGGCCTTGGCAAGAGAAAACAGGACTTCACTGAACCACCCACAATGTCAGGCTCGGGCAGGATTCTGCCTGGCCGGGAGGGAAAGCATGTGCCCACTCGAAGCATCGCCCCACACTGGGATTCTGGGATCCACTCCATTCTGCGAGACGCTCCAGGGTCCAGCGTACTGTTTCTTGGAGGCCCAGCAAAGGGGAGGGCTGAGCCTGAGCCTCAGACTTGTCAATCATCGCCTCAGCCTTCCCGGGTGAGACCCAAGGCTGACGCCGCAGAGGGAACCCAAGCTCAGACCCAAGGGGCCTTCTTTGGCTGTTGGGAGGAGGGAAACTCAGGAAATGTGGATGCTTTGGGGGCACAATGGTGCCTGCCTTTAGAATGACACGCCTTGTGTGATGAGACCCAGAAGGCAGAACCCCTCCAAGAAACCGCTCAGAGCGGGATGGAAGAGACGACCCACAGCCACACACACACCTGCGGGTCCAGGAGGCCCCACAGGACACCTCCCCCAACCTTGCCCACACTGGGGACATCTGGGGACAGAGGACTTGGTGAGGGGCCAGGCCCGAAGGGGGCCACAGATAGGCTAGGCCTGCCCGAAGGGGGACTCTCCTTCCTTCACATAGCAGCTTCTGAGAAGACCTAGAACTGGCCCCGGCCACTGGCTCCCTCATAGAGCTGGGGTGTCCTAGCTGCGGGGCACCAATGTTTTAAGCCTTTGCTCCTGACCCCTTAGGAGAGGAGGAGAGAAAGCGGTGGCCGGTGACGGCCCTGATTCACTCTTTGCCAATACTTTAATGGTCTCTCTCTTTAAGCTCTTTACTTTCCGTGAGTCTGTGGATTTTTTCTGGATCTGATGTATTTTCCTTGTAAAAAAAAAAAAAATGCCCTCTTCACCATCCCCGTGGCTACTGGACGACCGGAGTAGCCCTCCCAACCGACACGGATACACATCCTCGGCCCCCAAGGGCACGCTCCTTTGGGCCAGGCCAGGTCTCCAGCCTTACAACAACCCTGCAAGGGGTCGGAATTTATTTGCGATTTGCACTCAGAGACCGAAAGCTGCACACCAGGGAGGGGCGCAGTCCCCAAAGCAGGGCTGTGCCCATTGCCCCAACCTCCTCCACAGGCCCTCTGTGAATCACAAATAGCAGCCAGACACTCCCTGGCTTAAAATCCTGCAGAGGCTCCCCACAGCCTACGTGGCCCCACCCAAACTGGACCCAGCAGCCAAGACCCTTCGGGGACTGGCTGAGACCTGCACTCCTCGGCTGCACCTGCACACGCATGGCCTGAGGACCTTACGAAGTGCAGGTGGGGGGGGGGCTGAGATTCTGCACGTATAACCAGCTCCCAGGGCGTGCTATGCTGCCCCTTCAAAAACCGCACTTTAAGTGATTAGAGTCTATACTCCAAACAGACCACAATGCTCACCAAATTAAAAGCTGCTGTATACTTCCATGCCTCTACACCTTTGCACATGTGGTTCCCGCTGCCAGGAATGCCCTTCCCTCACACCTCTTCACCGCTTTTAAGATTTACAGTCAACTTGAAAGGCCCAAATCAAATGTCACTTCCACGAAATCCTTCTTAACTCCCAGGAGCTTAAGCAGTTTCTTCTCTAGGCATTTCTTCCCCTCTAACATTTATTACACATATTTTTATAATGGCACAGGACTCGGGCTATTCTAATTGTGCATTGAGATGTCTGTCGCCCTCCAGGAGAGTGTGACTGCCACAAGGACAGTGCGAACTGCCAGCATTTAACACGGTTCTCGAAAAACGTTCTCGGGAAGAATTAATGGAGCGTCCACCTCGTCCCTCAGCGGATCAGAGTCCCCTGGTGCCGCGGCCCTCCCCGCCCCAGGCCCGCCCCGCCCCGCACCCGGCCCGCAGCTCCACTCACCCGGAGGCGGGCGCTCGGCCGTGGCGTTCGGCTTCTTCTTGCACACGTAGGGCAGCGCGATGCTGCAGTCGCGGTTCTGCCAGCCGCCCGAGGACTCCGTGCGGATCACCCCGCAGTTCTCCTCGCTGGGGTTGTCCGGCTGATCTGTGGGGAGGGCAGGGCGCCAGCACCCCAGGAGAGAGAAACTCACACCCCGGCCCCTGGGCGCTAGGCGGCGACGGGGGGGCGGGGGTCCCTCGCTGCCTCTCCTCCCTGCCCCGGGCCACATGGTCCCGAACCCTCCACCCAGCCCTGGTACTGGCCCCCACCGCCACCCTGGCCAGGCCTGAAATCCAGCGCGCTCCCCGAGCCCTGCACCCCGAGGGGAGGGCATCAGGTTCTAGTAGGGCCCAGTCCAGGAGTGGGGGGTGGGGAGCTGCCCCACCGCCTAGCGCCCCCACACCGCCTGGAGCAGGGTACCAGGAGAGGAATAAAGAGGCCAAAGGCCTTTGCAGTCCCAGGCCGCCCTGCACCCTGAACCCCACGCCTCACCGCTCTCCCAGTTGAGGTACTTCAGGGGCGAGTTGTCGGACCACTGCCAGCCTCCACTGGTGTCCAGGTCATTAAGGCCAATCCACAGTGTGGAGCTGTAGCCAGTGAGGAGCCCTGAACGCAGGACAGGCGCGGTGAGAAGGGGATCGCCCCACCCTCCGCCCTCTCACTCTGTGCCCCCCACCAATGTCCTCGCTGCCCCACCAGCAGAAATGCTTGGGGCGCTCCACAGATGGGGAGCGGGTCTCAGGTTCCTGCCCCCCATGCCTTCCCCCAGCCCCCAGGCCCAGCCCTCCCCTCCCCCGCCTTGCCACCTCACCGTTGATGTAGGTCTGCTCATGGATCTCAGTGATGCTCAGCAAGTCTGCCCCCTGCTGCTCGCAGCTAGCCCAGGCCTCCCTCCAGGACAGCGTGGACTGGAAGTTAAACTGGTAGCAGCTGTCAGTCAGCTGGTCCTTGTCCCAGAAGGTCTCACAGTCATTACCTGCCACCACGACAGCAGTCCCTCAAGGAGTGCAGAGACCCCCACACCTGCTGCTCCGCTAGGAGGAGGGGTGTCTTATCACCCCAGTCTGGAACATTCTTCCTCCCACCCCGAGGCCGCTGAAGGTCAGCCTCCCTCTGGGAGCCGCCCTGGCCCACCCCGTCCACCCGGCTCTCACTCTTGATCGGGCAGAAGCCCCAGCGCTCGTCCTTGCCGTAGTCCTGGGTGGTGGCGCACCACAGGTGCCCGTCCTCTCGGCCCGTGCTGGTGCAGCTGTGGAACCACTGGTTGTCATACTTGAAGGGGATGGTGCATGGCTTCCCGTGGGAGTTCCCCTGGATGGTGTAGACCTCTGCAGGAAGGGAGCCGGTCCCTTGGCGTCTGGACCCCAGAGGCTGCCCGCCTCCCTCAGACCTCAGGGAAAATCCTCTATCCCAGGGAGCCGGGGATGGGGCCCTGATGCAAAGTGGCGCTTAAGGCTTTAAGGCTCCCTCTGCCACTGGGTCAGCGCAAGAGCCTGGAGAGGTCCTGCTATTCATCCCATAGGGCTGGGAAGGGGTTCCCCATGATGCCTGTCCAAAATCTGGCTTCCCCTCCCCCCAAGTTCCATCTCAGAACTCAGGATGTCTTACAGGAAAAGGACCCCCAGGACGGAGCTGTCCACCACAAAAGGCCCCGCACCTGGGTGACTGTGGTCCCTGGTCACCCCTGTGAAATGGGGATCAAGACACCTATGGGAGTTACTCTAGGGTCTACCCTGGAGCGTGGGCCTGGAAGGGAATTTTCATTTAATTTTATGTTATACGCTTTTATACTGTTTGAGGTCTTTAGAAGCATGTAGTCATTTTGTAATTTCTTAAAAATAAATGCTTTGAAGTTCATTTTCTTAATTATTCCCAAATGCTTCCCATTGTAATTAAAGATAGGGCTGCCAAAGGTCTGCAGAGGCCAAAGGCCCTGTCACTTCTGCGTCTGTCACTCTGTGGCTCCAGTCCTCCTGACACCGGGGACCCCGGCCCTTCCCGGCAAGCAGCTTCTCACCATAGTAGGGCCGCGCACACAGATCCTCATCGCTGCCATAGATGCGCCACTGGCCGCTGCGGGTCTGGTCGCCACGCTCGGGGCCGCCAGCCTTGGACGTGTTGCTGGTGCGACCCCCCAGGAGCTGGGACAGCTGGTCACCCAGTGTTCGACAGTGCCAGCGAAGATTCAGCGCCTCCCGGTCACATTCGTACATGCCCAGGGAGGCCGTGGTGTTGGTGCCCGGCCATCCGGTGCCCAGGCACTGCATGGTGCCCAGGCTGAAGAGCCGGTTTCGGGAGACCCACTTCCAGCGCTGGGCAGGAAGACTGGCATTGCAGGCTGGGGAGACTCTGACCTGCCCACCCTGGGCCTCCAGGCAGCCCTGCAGTCCATGGCTGAAGATGAGGAAGACGTTGGGTTCTGGAAGGGAAGGCAGGACATGAAGCCATCACAGGGGCTCTCTGGGCTGGCTCTTGACGGCCAGGGCCAACTTCAGACGCTGCCGCTGAACCTGGCACTGGGTTGAGGCCCTCTCTTATAGGGCAAATCACTCAGTCCTCACCCCCAACACTTTGAGGTGGGGGTGAGAGGCAGTGCCCCCCTCCTGTGCCCAGAGGAGGCAGAGCTTGCATGGCCAGCCTCTGCTCCAGCCCCACACTCAACCTAGAGGCAGGACTCAGCCCTCTGTCCCACCTTCAAAAGCAAACCCAGCTCCATATGGCAGGCTGGGTACTGTATGTTTTTCCAAAGATCTTACGAGGAGCAGTGGAGGCATTGACATCTCAGGGCACATTGCCACTTTATCCCAAACTCCATGACACAGCGTGGTTTTCCCGCCAAAGTTTCTCTCTGGTCTGCCATAATTTGTCTTGTTCATCCCCTGTGCCCCTCAGCTTCACTGGATCCTCCCTTTCCTGACTTCTAGAATCTTCCCAACACCACCCACCCCACCCCACATCCAATCGTTCATGCTGCCCATAACCATTTCACACCTTACTTTGTAAGCAGCATTTAGCTCTATATAGGGCACCCCCCAATCCTGCATCGGGTCACCCATCACCTCACTGTGCAGACACTCCAGGGACATCAGGGCAATCCAACCTGTGCCCAAGCACGCTGACTTTACAGATTAAGAAATTGAGACTTAAATGTGTGGAAAGTAGACAGTGGTTGCCTGGGGCTAGGCTGGGGGTGATGGGAATGGGAAGTGACTGCTAAGGGGTACAGGGTCTCTTTTGGGGTGATGAAAATGTTCTAAAGTTAGATTGATGTGATAGCTGCCAAATTCTGCGAATACAGTAAAACCCAATTAATTGTATGTTTTAAATGGATGAGTACTTTGATATGTGAGCCGTTATCTCAGTAAAGCTGAGAGAGAGAGAGGGAGGGAGGAAGGGAAGGAAGGGGTGAAGAAAGAAAGGGAGGGAGGGAGGGAGGGATAAAAAAGAGAAACATGGTTAGTTTAGAGAAGTGACCTGCTCAGTGTCACGCAGCCAGGAAGCAAACCTAGGCCTGACACCCACGTTTCACCACCTTCTACTTGTTCCCAGGCTGCCGCTGAAACACACAACATTCACATACAGCACAGCCCTGTCCCCAAGGAACTTTTGCATCTGTTAGCCACTAGCCTTTCAGGATAATTTCCATGGCTTGAAGCCATGAATCTGACTGCTAGGGCTCAAACCCCAGCTTGTGACAGGCAAGTTGCGTTAACCTCTCTGACTCAGTCTCCTCTTCAGACTATTGTGAAGGTTAAATGAGAGACTACATGTCAAGTGTTTGGAGCAGGGTCTGGCACACGGTAAGAGCACTGTAAGTAACTCTTCTTGCCATTATGATGACTACTCTTACATGGTACACGCAGAGCAATTGACTAAGGGTAGTGAAATGATTTGACCAGTCATGAGGCTGGTCAGAGATGGAGCTGAAATTTGGTCCTGGTCTTCTAAGTCCAAACCCCAAGCTCTTTCTGTTCCAATATGACTTTATCATCCGTTTTTAAGCCATTCTCCATGGCCACCCAGGATGATTTTTTAAAGATGTAAATAAGTTCCAAAAAATTTATAAATGTACATATATATATATTTAAAGATTTTATTTATTTATTTGAGAAAGAGAGAAAAAGAGAGAGCGAGAGCACACAACGAGCAGGGGGAAAGGCAGAGAGAGGGAGAAGCAGACTCCCCACTGAGTGGGGAACCCGATGCGGGACTCGATCCCAGGATCCCAGGACCATGACCTGAGCCAAAGGCAGCCACCTAATACACTGAGACACCCAGGCTCCCTGAAGTTCCAAAAAAAATTTTTGAATGATATTGGAGTGTTGAAGGTCATAGAGGAAACAATGATGAACTCAGTGACATAATAATATTTTTTATGGCAAAAAAAACAAAACAAAACACCACGAGCAAAGCCAGAATTCCAATGACAATATAACTTATTGGTGGCAAATAGCTTATTCCCTAATATAAGTCTCCCTTAAGTCTCCCTCCTGCTTAAAGTCCTTCAAAGGCAATTCATCACTCTTCAAACAAAATTCGAACTTTTACAGATCCTACATGGTCTGGTCCTGCCTACCAGTCTGATCCTGGATCACACTATTTCCCCTTGCTCAAGTCACATTGCCCTCCTTGCCCTTCTTTGAACAAGTGTGGTACTTCCTTCTTTTCTTCTTCTTTTTTTTTTTTTTTAAGATTTTATTTTTTTTTAAGTAATCTCTACACCCAACGTAGGGCTCCAACTCACAACCCTGAACACAAGAGTCACACGCTCCACGCTCCACCGACTGAGCCAGCAGGCGCCCCAGGCTTGGTACTGTCTTGCCTCAAGGCCCTTGCACGGTTTCCTCTGCCTGGTATTTCACTTTTCAAAAAAGTCACACCTTTATTTTTTTTTAAGATTTATTAATTTAATTATTTGAGAGAGAGAGAGAGTGCATGAGTGAGTGCTCAAGCAGGGAGAGGGGCAGAGGGAGGAGAGAATCCTCAAGCAGACTCCCCACTGAGTGTGAAGCCCAACATGGGGCTCTGTCCTAGGACCCTTAGATCATGACCTGAGCCAAAAATCAAGAGCTGAATGCTTAATGGACTGAGCAACCCAGGCGCCCCAAAAGTCCCATCTTTAAAGAGGCCCTTCTGACCTGATCTAAAGTAGCCACCTAGTTACTCTCTATCATATTGCTTGATTGTAGTTCTCTTCACAGTATTTATTATTATCTGATGTTTTTTTCAACATCTGGGTATTCTGTGAGTCTTTGTCTGATTATTTTTTTCTCTTGATTATGGGTCACTTTTTCCAGCTGCCTGCATGTCTAGTAATTTTTGTTGCATACTGGACATTGTGGATAATGTTATAAAGAGTCTGGATTTTTTTTTTATTGTATACAGGATGCCGTGGATGACATGTTACAGGGAGTCTGGATTTTTTTTTTTTTAATCTTCCTAAAAAGAATGTTGAGTTTTGTTCTGGCAGGCAGTTAAATTACTGGTGGATCATCTTGATCTTGTAGGGGCTTGGTTTTAGGCTTTACTAGGGCAGGGTTGTTTTGGTTTTGCCTCTAGTCTTAGGGTGTGGCTGTTAGCCTTGGGTTTAATCATAAGGTGAGACCCTTCTGGAGTTTCAAAGGAAAACCTCAGGCAATGATCAAGTCCCTCTAACTTGGTGGAACTTGAATTCCAAACTCTGTTCCCTCTCCGCTGCTGTTTCTTCATGGGTTTCTTAATGCCCCACCCCGCCCAGGCACAGTTTATTAGTTGCCAAGGACTTGAGGAGAATTTGTAAGAGAAAACCATTATGGCTCCTTCCTTTCCAGGATTTTCCCTCTCAATTTTTAGCTTTTCTGGTAGCCCCAAACAGTGACCAGTAAAACTACCACTTTCTGTTTGAGGTCTTCAAATGGGGCAGTGCTGTCAGGAGGAGACACTGCTTCAATGAACCTCTCACCTCATCTGCTTCTTTTGTTTTGGAGATTGTTTCCTCACCGGCATCTGGCTGTTTTTGATTGCTCTCAAGCCACGGTATTTTGTATTATATCCTTTGTCTATAAGCCCCCTTGGCCAGAGAGTTAGACTGTGCAAGCTACCCTGCCACTTCTAGAAGCAGAACTCATTACCTGACATGCTTCTGTTTTGTGAGTCTCTCCTCTTGTGCATAAGCTCCCGAGGACTCTGTCTGTCTTTCCCACCACTGGATCCAAAGCACCTACAACTCTGCCTGACACACAGCAGTGCTTCATAAATACTGGATGAACACATGAATGAATGAATGAATGAATGAATGAATCAATCAATCAATCAATCAATCTCCTGCCTAGGTAACAATCACAACCAATCCGTTGATCTTTCTGTTCCCTGTCCCAGTTGCCAAATTAATTTTCCTAAAACAGAGTGCCCCCAGCTCTTGTTACCGAGTGCGTAAAACACCGTGCTAAGGAGGCTGGTGGGGCAGAGACATTGGTCCACTGTATTCTTCAACAACGCCATCATGGGGGTCCTCTCTGCCCCCTCCCCTCAACTCCTTCCTTTCCAGCTGCCCTGTAGAACCGTAACTGGCCACATGATTTGATCCAGGCCTGCCTGAGCCTCCTGAAGGACCAGGTATTTGATTCTCAGAAACTCCCTCCCAGTGAGGACAGTCAGTAGTAACAGAAAGTGGCCCTTGGCAGGGGTAGGGAAAGGGCCTGGGACCGGAAAAGGGAGAAAACAGTGCTTGCTTTTATAATGTTTCTCAGAGATGGGACTGGACAATGCAGCCCCGAAACATCACAGGAGCCCACAGCAGCCCAGGGGGATAGAACCCTGCTCCCCCCACAACCAGAAAACCCACACATGGGCTGAAATGGTCCAACCAGCCTGCACAGCTGTAATAAGCGGCAAATGAAGGATCTGAAAGAGGTCCATGTCAGTCAGGAGGGACAGTCCCAGTATCAGGCTACCTGCCCCTCACTTGACAGATAAGGAAACTGAGGCCCAGAGAGGGGAAGAGATTAGGACACCCAATCACAGTATCACAGTACTGTTCAAGGCCTGTTTCTTCCTCTGTCACACAAATCACAGCTGCAAGTCCCCTCCTTCCTCTGATGTCCTAGGCTCTGGGTCCAAAAACACAGATCTTCCTGGGACGCCTGCTATGTGTGTGGCACGCGCCAGGCCGTGCTGGGACCATGAGGAAACACACAGCACTGTCCTAGTTCAAAAAGAACAGTGGGTTCAGACACAGCAGGACATGAGGCAAACAAGCCCTTAAAATCCAGGTGTCTGGGGGCGTAGGAGGGAGCTGTGCCTTCTGGGGGCACGGAGACTCTCTGAAGACACTGAGGGTCTGGAGGAGGCAGGGGTGAAGAATGTAATTCGAAGAATTGCCTTGGCAGCAAATGAGAAAAGAACAAGGAATTTGGGAACAGAGGGGAGGAGTGCAGGAGCACAAAGCAAAGAGGAGGCTGAGGGGGATTCTCGGAGGTGGATCATAGGGACTCTGCCAAGCTGGGGGTTGGGGGGCTCTTGGGAGAGCGTTTTCCACCCAAAGTCTAGAGGTGTGCCTGGGCCCTCGCAGAAAGGAGGCTCTTTCTCCAGGGCCCAAAGCAGGAGGAGATCAAGGCCAGCCTTGGCCGAGGTGGAAATACGAAGGGGGAGAGGGAAGGGCACAAAGGTGTTTTGAGAACGGACTGTGTTCTTCGCATAATGCACCCCATCCTGGGAAGGACCCCTCCAGTCTTATCCACCCCTTAGCCTCACTCCACATGCCTGGGCAGCCCCGCGTGTCGCTGCAGGGAGTGGAAATGCCCCTCACTAGGGATGTGGTATGTCCCTCGTCAAGGACAAAGATGACCTGAATTTTGTCAGCAACTGCACCACGCCCAACACAGTGCTGGGCACAAGGCTGTGTGGCTCCTTAGGTCCTAGTTCAATGAATGAATCAATACATGAATGAAACCCGGCAGGGAACTTTGCGTTAAACACACCCATCAATTCATTCATTCCACAAGTATGTGCTGCGAATTTCACAGGTGCCAGGCCCGGTGCCGGGCCCCGAGAGTACAGTAGTGAGCAGCAGAGACATAATCTGGCCCCCGTCACCATATGGTCTGGTAAGCACGGGGCTCCCCATGGAAGATATGAGGATCGTAGTAGATCCCTGAACCTCACTGAACTGCCCTTAGTCTCTGGCCTTGGTTTCTGTCTGCCCAACAAACTTCCCATCCCTTTTTCCTCTTATTTATAATTTCCTTGCACTGTGCTCTGGCCACGTGAGTGGGCGAGAAGTCTCACTCCTGGCCAGTAAGAGCGGCTGTCCCCCCGGCAGGGACTGGGCACATAACTCAAACAGGGCTGATGGCAGGCCTCCCCTGAAATGTGTGCTTTTTCTTTCTCTGTGGAGATCGCGAAACTGGGGTTGCCCATGGCCATGTTTCCTGCCACGAGGAAAAGACCTTTCTGCTACAGACAAGAACGGAGACACTCCAGAAAGAGACACAGCTGAGCAATGGAAGGGGAGGAAGAGAGTCGTCCTGTGTGGAACACTCAGTCCCAGACCCTGAGTTCCTGTGGCTCTTCCTCCAGCCTGTGAATCATTTGGGCTCATCTGCAGCCACATTCCCGTTGCGCTGAGCTTGTCCGCACTGGGTTTCGGTCCTTGTAACCGAAAGATTCCTGACAAACACACAACCCTGTGTCTTGGAGCCAGAGACTTCCTCCCAGCCTCCTTACTCCCCGGAGGCAGTCATTCCAAGATTCCCTCTGACCCTCAGACCAGCAAAGGAGCCTTGTGGGCTTATCAGAGGAGGTGCTGGGAGCCCACACTTCCATCCCATCCTCCTAATCACCCTTCCAGCTGCTCCTCTGGAGTCTTTCGCACTCATGCAGATGACATGCGTTTATGAAGCACTGTACTTGCTACTACGGGGGAATGAATCCAGCTTCTGGCCTCCACATTTGCAATGAAGCTGGAGGGGCAGAACTCTTGAAGCAATCCATGACAAAGTTACAAGTAACACATCAGCAAGTGTGCAAAACTTCCAATTCATACTGCATGGCTGGGGGTGAAGGTGTTAGAATGGATTTTCCAGGTAACTGACGAGTAACAGGAATCGTTCTGCTGCAACATTCGCATTTCCTTGCTTCTCAGACATCGGGGTCATCGTCACCCTCGACATTTTACGTCTGTGCTCAGAGCCACCAGGTTTTAAAGCTATATGCCCCACATTGAGTAGCCGCTGTCTCCTCCCTCCCTGTTGACCATCACTGTGGCCTCTTTCCCTTTCCCATCTGCTGTAAGGTACACGCAATGCTTTGGTGGAGTCCTGAGGCTGAGTGCAGAGCCTTGGAACTGTCTGTCTCTCGGGAGCAAACCTCTCAGCTGTCCCAGCAGCTTCCCGGGACTCAGTCCAGCAGCGAAGGCAGCCAGAGGTCTGACCTCGGATAAGACGGCTGCTCTCCATTACAAGTGAAAGACATCATACCAAAGGAAGCAGAGGGGAAGTTCATTCTAGCAGAGTGCCTGGCACTCAGCAGACTCTCAATAAAATCTGCTGAATGAGACACACATCGAGCAAAAGCCTGAGAGGCACCAGCAGGGACAAGAACAAAGGAGGGTGTGCTAAGGTGGGGGAATGGCAGGAGCAGAGACTGAGCACCCAGCGACCAGCCTGGCTCTGCTCCTAGGGACCGACCCTGGGGGCTGATGAGATTTGGTCCCGGAGGGTGTGGCAGGGTGACCTCCAATGCTGAGCCTCTCTGAGTTGGGGGGGGGCCCTCCTCGCGCCTCCTCAGGCCATGCAGAGGCAAAGGGTCATCCCAGGGAGAGCCGGGGCCGCAGGGCCACCAGCCAAGAGGAGCAGCTGTTTTCAATAAGCCGCTTGGCCCTGAGGCCAGGCCTGGAAATGTCCCTGAGTCAGCAGATGCTGCCAGCCCCGCCCTGTTGAAGGGCCAACCCTGGGGACCCAGCACCCCACCCTGCCCCACCTTCTGTTAGAGGCTTCGGCCATGTCCCTGCACACATTGGACCTGGATGGGAGGGCGGGGCATCCCTTCCATAGAGCGCAGGGCAGTTACAGGGCATAGAGACTCGATGCCCTGTCCAACTTTGCATTATCCCCACCCAAATCCTGGGCTCTTGTGGGCTTCTGTCTACCCTCCACCCTCCCAGCTTCTCACACTCTCCTCCCTCCTCCCAAATGCCCCTGCATTCAGGCCAAACTGCAGCTCTCCATTGCTCAAAGTGCATGGGCTCCATTGGGCTCACACAGCCCCACGTGCTGCTGTCACAAGTGTGTGCGGTGTGTCTCTCCCTCTCCCCCTTTTCCCTCGATCCCTCCAGCCAAGGTGAGCTTCCTCTATCACTTATTTCTAGAGATGCTCTTTTTCCCCCTTGCAAAATGTGACACGCTCCATTTCAGGAAGACGTTAAAGCAAACTCTGAGCAAGGACTGGGTTAAGAGGTGGGCTGGTCACCTCCACCTAATAAATGCAAAAGAGGGGCTATGTGAAGGGGGTGGTGGGTATTATACATAAATTCGGAAAGACAATGTTCACCCTCCCCGAAACTCTGTCGGGTCCCCTGGGTCCCCCAGGTGGTGCTCGCTGACTAGGGCTGGCCCCTGGGGCTCTCTGGGAACCCAAATGCTCACCGGCCCTGGCTTCCCTCCTGGCGATTTTGTGGTGTTTGAGCTCACCCTCTGCTGGCTTTTGTCTCCTCAAACTACAGCACCACGATCTTTGCGGCCTGTCCTCTCCCAGGCCCCATCTTGCAGAATGAAACGGGGGTGCCGCCAGGCCCCGACAGAAGCGATCTTGCCTCCAAGTTCGGGTCGAACCGTCCGCTCCCGGGCGGCTCCTCTGCCCTTTCCCCAGCTCTCCTCCTCACCGGAGCATCCCAGGCGGACGACCCCTTCCTCCGCACCCCGCCCGCAGGACCCGAGGCACAGGGAGCTGCGGGCCTCGGAGTTCTGGGTCCTCGCCGCCTCTGCGCCCCCGTCTTCGGTGCACTCCCTTCCTTGGCCACGCGCCCCTCCTCGGTGCACCCCCTTCTTCGGCCACGCGCCCCCCCGGTGCACCCCCTTCCTCGGCCGCGCGTCCCCCCAAGGCGCTCCCCCTCCTCGGCGCGCCCCACTTCTTGGCCGCGGGCCCCTTCTCGGCCGCGCGCCCCCTCGGCGCTGTGCCGCGCCCCCTCGCCGGCGCCCCCTCTCGGCCGCGCTCCCCAGAGCGTTTCCGCGCGGGGCCTCGCTCCCCACCCCCGGCGGCGGGGTTAGCCGGCTCCCCGGCCCTGTCTGCGAACTGCGGGTCTGTGCGGCCCGCAGCCCCCGGCGCCGTCTGCTAGCCCGAAGCCAAAATAAACAGCCCAAAGCCACTTCCTTCCCCAGGGGGCCGCTTTCACAACGACGGCCGGCTCCGGTCGCGGCAGGAAGCTGCTTTCTGGGCCAGCACCGTCCCTCCCCACCGACCCGCCCGCCAAGGGCCGCATTCCGGAGTCGGGACTGGAGGCCGCTGAGCCCGCGGCGCGCGGGAACCACCTGCGACCCCTCGGAGCCGCACTTGTTCTCCGTCTCTGTAGGAGGAAGTGGCCGACAGACAAGTCCAGAAAATCTGACAGGAGAGCCCTCCAGGCCCGGCCACAGCGCCAGGCGGCGTACGTGTCCATACCTGGTTGACCGAGAAGGAATAAATGAATGAGTGAGACGATTAATTTATGAGGACACGCTCAGGCAGATGTGGGGAGAGTAATTTTTTAAAATTTAGTTTTGGGGCCTCACAATAGCTCAGGTGGAGCCTGGGGCTCTTGATTTCAGCTCAAGTCATGATCTCAGGCTGGTGAGATCCAGCCCCACATCTGGCTCCCGGCTCAGCGGGGAGTCTGCTTCTCTCCCTGCCCCCCCCAACTCATGCTCTCTCTCTCTCTCTCTCTCTCTCAAATAAGTAAATCTTTAAAATTTAGTTCTGACAAAGTGGCTGCAGAGGTGTGTGGGGGTGGGAGGAGGAACTAAAGCTCAAATATTGGAAGCCCCCATGCTCACTGCAGAGTAAATAGAAGAAAGAATTTCCTTTGGGCCTTTCTGCGTTTTCCAGTTTTCCACACTGAAATAATTTTTTTAAATGTAGACACCCACTCACAAAATAAAAATGTGTAGAGAATTATACTGAATGTAATGGTTTGTTTGCTAGAAATTGAGGTTACAAATATAAACATTTGATTCACTAGAAACATTTTGTGAACAATTTCCAGATAACAGTCTTTCAAGTAACACTTGAAAAACAGGGTAGGAATTCCCACCCCACTGCACAAAAGGTCCTTATTGGCCTCTGTCTCTGGCCTCTCCACATCCTGGGCATTTGCCTGGCATGGTCTGGACTCACAATGTTTGTCGAGTGACAAAATGAATGTGAACTGAGGGATCTTAGAATTCATCTTGTCAATCCGGAATAGTGAAATCAAACACAAACCAAGACCAGACTTGAAAATTCCCTGTGCAAACAAAATCAGTTTTAGTCATACAAGCAAAGCTTAATTTAGCTTACTTTGCAACACAAGTGAAGCTGCCTTGAACGGGTCAAAACTTAACCTACGCCTCTGAGAATCATAAGCCAAACTTAAATGGACCCCCAAAACTGATATGAGGCAACCAGGAACCAAGTCCTTTTCATTTGAGAAAATTCTAACATTACAACTAGTACCTGTGAAGAATAATCAGTAGCCGCCTCCCCACTATCCAAGCTGCTTAATAACAATACACCTCGGAGCCTCCTTCCATGTTTTGGTTTGAGTGTTCCTGGTTTACAACCTGTTTGGGGCGTGCACAAGAAACTTTTACTAATTAGACTTCAGTGATTCATTGCCTTTACTTCTGCTGTTTTCTGAACCTTTCTGACCTTCAGAAGTAGGTAAAATTCCCATCTCCATTTGACAGATGAGGAAAATGAGGTATTAAATGAGAGATCAGACATCTTGATAACACGGTTGATAAGGGGCAGAGCTCAGGTGCAGAGCTGAGCACCAACTATTCCAGGTGCTTTAAATTGATAACCCACAGGTGGGTTATATTTGGCCTTCACAGTGTGTGAAACAAAAGTGAGCCAACACTTAAAACTCAAGAGATTTCACATAAAAATCTGGATTTCCAGCTTCTCTTGGAAACCCCGGGAGGCCTGACAACACTGAGCCAGTGCGCCCACAGGCAGCCAGTCCCCGTGGGTGGGTGGAGCTTCCCACCTGGGAGGGGGCTCCCTAGCTTGCCACAGTCCCCACCCACCCCTCTTCCAACCCCCCCAGGTCCCCATCCGAACATAGGGTGGGATAAGTGGCCATATATTATCGTGCTTGCATGACTGTTTTTATCAGAGAGGAGAAACATTCTTCAGTATCCTGGTCTCTATTAAGAATGACCAGAGAGCTGTGCCTAGTTCAGAAAAAAAAATAAAAAGGGGGGAGGGTCCTCTAAATGGGGCTCCACAGCAACCACGATGTCCCTGTGACGTCTTTAAGGAGACATTTCTGAAACGCAGCACAACACGACTCTGAGAAATCATGACACGTTTCATAACAAGCTTTTGCTCTACTGACTGGCAATTTCCTGACCTTCTGACGTGGCAGCATCCGAGGAAGACTCGTTTGGTTCTAAAAGCAAAGCATGGCACTCTTTAAAGTTCACTGAATTTAGAATCTTTTTTGCTTGGGAACCTTCAGGATCTCCCTAAAACTATATGCCAAGATTAAGCACTTGCTGGCTTCTGCAAAGACAGGCCGATAGGACCTTACTCACACCTTCTCCTGGAGGCACCACACTGCGGGGGGGGGGGTTAGGAGGGGAGCTCCGGACTCTGCACCCACCCCGGTTCAAGTCCCTGTGTGGCCCCTGGGGGTGGCTGCCTCACTTCTGTGGGCCTTGCTTTGGCGAGGACACGAACGAGACCCGTCTCCTGGGTTTCTGGGAGGATTAAGCAAGAAAACGCTTGAAGATGCTTTGCACCCGGTAAGCACTCAGTACTATTTTTTTGATAGTTAAGGGAGAGCTTCAGCCCTGACTGGAGCTGTGAGCTCAAGAATCTGTTTGTTTCACAGCAGAGAGCCTGGGAACCAGGCTTAGCAGACACTGCTATCTGGATGAGAGGAAACGATAAGAGGAAATAAGGCCAAGGACTCGAGTGTTTAAGCTGGTCTTCAACAGAATTAAAAGAAAAATAAATTCACAGTCCAGATGTGGAATCCTCCCGCCTGCACCCCCGCCCCCGCCCCATTCCCATGGTGCCCTGGCAACCATCATTTGCTTCTGGCCTCTGAAATTTGGACCCTACCCCAGGTGTGCCTGGAAGAGGTCGTGCAGAGTGTGCCAGGGCAAAGTGGGGGGATCTCTGGGAGAGTCAGGGCAGCTTGGGGTGCACTCTGCTCCCCGCCACATTCTGGCTCTGCAGAAAAAACTCCAACGGCCGTTGTAAAGGAAAAATGAGGTCACGAAATAGGCAGCTGGAAGGGAGAGTGTGGAAGGAGGTGGGGTAGCAGCCACACCACTTGGCAGTCGTGCAGCTATGTGGCCCCCTTACCTACGAGAAGGAGAGGATGACAGGAAATCTGGGATTTAGCCTGGGAGTTCAGGTTCTGATTCTGCCATTACAATCTAAATGACCTTAGGGGACCCTGTTTTCTTACCTGGAAACTGAAATATAAAACACCCCCCCGCCTCTTCACAGACTCCTGGGGAGATCTCCGGGGAGAGATCTATGGAATACTGACATGATTCTTTTAGGGTCTGTCTCCCCCTATTAACCGGTTCCTTGAGAATAGGAGCTGTGTCTGATCTATGTGTCTCCCTGGTGCGGGGCATACAACAGGTGTTCCATACGTGTCTGTTGAATTGAACTGGACCAGGGGAGGGGAAAGCAAGCTGCAATGCATCCTATGGGTAAGGGTTTAACATCCTCTAAATTATTCCCTCCTTGAACACAGATCTACAGGGTGCCTGGGTGGCTCAGTCAGTTAAGCATCTGCCTTCTGCTCAGGTCATGATCCCAGGGTTGTGGGATCGAGTCCTGCATCAGGCTCCTTGCTCAGCGGGGATCCTGCTTTGCCCTCTCCCTCTCTCTCTGCCACTCCCCCTGCTTGTGCTCTCTCTTTGTCAAATAAATAGATAAAATCTTAAAAAAAAAAAAAAACAACCATTAACATATGGACAAGGAACAGAAGGGAGTAAAGGAAACACAATTATTTGTTGTGCCAGGAGGTTGGGATTATGTGTAACTTTCGATTATATTATTATAATGTTTCTAGGGCAAATAAAACTGAGGGAAGGGAGACACAGGGGATCTGAAGATCCCTGAAGAAACAAAATTTTTCTGTATTTCCCATAGAACCCGGTTCAGTGCTCAATGTTTGTGAATTTAACTTGCTTTGCCTGGGACAGACACAAAGGGTCAAATACACAACATCCCACTCCCGCCACCACCGTTTGTGACATCACCGAGACCCACAATAACACAATAGACCTGACCTACAAAGGGATGTCTGTGCTGGGCCCTCAAATTACTTCTCTTTCCCCCACCCGTTCACTTCCTTTTCCTGATTTCTTTCATACATTTTTTAGAATCATATAAAAAAAGTACTGCTCCCACAACCATCACTCTCTGATATTAACTGAAAATCATGGTGTGGTTAAGAGATCTCAGGTCCTAGACACAAAGCTGGCTTTGAATTCCTGCTCTCAGACTAGTCCTCTCACCTCTTCATCCCTCCGTGTTGTCATCTGTTCAGTGGAGAAATGGTTAGCGGGTGCCAGGAGCCACGCTGGGTGCTGCCCACGAGGGAGCTGGCAGGACTGGTTGAGACCACAGATGGAAAGACCTCACCAGCCTGCCCAGCAAAAAGTGAGCTCGTGGTAGTAGTAGCAACCTACATACTAGTAGGAGGGCAACTTTCCTGGAGGAGAATTTAGCAATGTATATCAAAAGCCTTCAGGGACGCCTGGGAGGCTCAGTCAGTTTAGCGGTTAAGCGTCTGTTCTGCTCAGGTCATGATCTCAGGGTCCTGGAATCAAGTCCCGAGTTGGGCTCCCTGCTTGGCAGGGAGACTGCCTCTCCCTCTCCCTCTGCCACTCCCCCTGCTTGTGCTCTTTTGCTCATTCCCTCTCTTAAATAAAATCTTAAAAAAAAAAAAAAAAGATTTCAAAAGCACAAATGCTTTGGCCCCAGAACTCACTTCATAGGAATTAACTTAAGGAAATAATTAGGAATCTATGCAAAGATTTAACCACACAGCGATATTTACAACAACAACGATTGGAGGGAAGGTCCAACAACATGGTGCTGAGTAACCCGAAGTACCCTCATGCAATGGGACACTATGCAGACAATAGAAATACATTTTTAAAAGAGTATTTAGACACGGATAGAGTTTCACATTCTGATTAAACCAAAACCTAATGCGGGGCACCTGGCTGGCTCAGTCGAAAGAGCATGTGACTCTTGATCTCGGGGTCGTGAGTTCAAGCCCCACGTTGGGTGTACAGATTACTTAAATAAATGTTTTTTAAAAAAAACCCGAATGTATAATATGATCTCATTTCTATTTTCTTTTAAATCAGATAAAGTCTGGAACAACATTTTTGCTTTCTCGTTCTTAAGCTCGAGTGTCCAAGTTGCCTGGGGAGCAATGCATGTGTCCAGGCCGAGCAGCAGACCTACTGAATTAGAACCTCAGGGTAAAGGAGTATTTGGATTGTAAATGAGATTCCCAGGCACACCAGAGTTCTAGAACCACTGTATACACTAAGTGTCAACAGTGCTTATCACTGACTTATGGAACAGCGGGTGATTTTTTTTTTCTCTTCTTTGCATTTTCTACAATGAACATATTTGCTAATTTCAAAAAAAGAGGGCGCCTGGGTGGCTCAGTCAGTTAAGCGTCTGCCTGCCTTCGGCTCAGGTCACGATCCCAGGGTCCTAGGATGGAGTCCCACATCCGACTCCCTGCTCATCGGGGAGTCTGCTTCTCCCTCCACCCCTCCCCCCTGCTCGTGATCTCTCTCTCACAGTCTCTCTCTCTAATAACTAAATAAAATCTTTTAGGGGGCGCCTGGGTGGCACAGCGGTTAAGCGTCTGCCTTCGGCTCAGGGCGTGATCCCGGCGTTCTGGGATCGAGCCCCCACGTCAGGCTCCTCTGCTATGAGCCTGCTTCTTCCTTTCCCTCTCCCCCTGCGTGTGTTCCCTCTCTCGCTGGCTGTCTCTATCTCTGTCGAATAAATAAATAAAATCTTTAAAAAAAATTCTTTTAAAAATAAATAATTAAAAAGATAGTATGTGTGTGTGTCTGTTCTTTGTTTCAAACTTAACCCGAAGCGACCTCAACTAATATGTGCAGAGTTCTACACTAAACTNTAAATAATTAAAAAGATAGTATGTGTATGTGTCTGTTCTTTGTTTCAAACTTAACCCGAAGCGACCTCAACTAATATGTGCAGAGTTCTACACTAAACTCAGCCCATCTGGAAAGGGAGATTGAAGGAATAAACCAGAAAAGATGATCCCTGAGAGAGTCTATAGATGGGAGAGGCTACACACCTAGTCATGTGCCAAGGAGAGAGACCCCTAACCACAAAGAAGCTGGGTGAGTCCAGAGGCATTAAACTGATGCCACTCAAGCCACCTTCCCACCCTGCGCCAGGATCCCCATCAGTTCACTGGTCCAACGCGCTGAGATGCATGCAGGGGTATCTGTGACAGTGAAATGAGAAATGATGCAAATGTCCAACAAGGGATAAGTTATTGCACATCCATACAGTGGAATCCTACCCAACCAATAGAGACATTGCGTGGAAATACACTGATGACGTACTGGCACACAAAAGAATGTTAAAAACAACATGAAAACATTTGTCAAGTTTCATAAGGGAAGAGGGAGGAGAGGCAATTTGAAGGGTTTNTCATAAGGGAAGAGGGAGGAGAGGCAATTTGAAGGGTTTTTTTTGTTTTTGTTTTTAGATTTTATTTTCGAGAGTGAGAGAGGAAGAGGGAGGAGAGGCAATTTAAAGGATTTTTTTTTTTTTTTGGTTTTGTTTATTTATTTGAGAGAGAGAGAGCTCATGGCAGCAGGGGGAGGAGAAGAGGGAGAGGGACAAGAGGACTCCGTGCTGCGCACACAGCCCCATGCAGGGCTCAATCTTACGACCCTGAGACCATGACCAAGAGTCAGACCCTCAACTGACTGAGCCACCCAGCCACCCCTGAGGAAAGGCAGTTTGGAAGGATATTCTCCAAAATGTTAGCAGTGGTTGTTGCTTAGTGATGAGATTTCAGGTAATTTTTCTTTTTTGGTAAATTTTCCTATTATTTGAATTGTGTGCTACAAACAAGTGCAAGTTTTTACAATCATGAAAATGTATTTTTTAAAGTAATTACGCCCAATGTGGGGCTCGAACTCATGACCCCGAGATCAAGAATCACCTGCTCTGCTGACTGAGCCAGCCAGGCGCCCTGAAAATGTATTCTTCTCTTGAAAAAATACATATGGAACCTTGTCTTTTTGCAGCTTCATTTACATTCACTAACTGAAGCTTCCCACAAGGTTACGTGTGCTGCCGAGGGCCTAGGGAAGGAAGGAGGGTTAGTCAAACAGAAAGGATGGGGGGACCTAAAGGGGGATCATGAGCCTTCCCATGAAGGGAAGATCCCAATCTGACCCCAAAGGGCTTTCTATACCTTACTAAAAAGACCAAGTGGGTGGAGGGCAGGAAGAGGAAAGAGACATTTCCAAAAAAAAAATATATATATATATATATATGTATATATATATATATATATATATATATGATTTTCAAAGTAATCTCTACATCCTGGGGCTCAGACTTACAAACTTGAGATCAAGAGTCGCAGGCTCCACCTACCAAGCCAGCCAGGTGCCCCCACCCCCAAATAAAAATTTTAACTGAAAAACAAATGGGAAGACGTTTGTAACAAATAAGCTTGTATAAGTCAATAAGAAAATATAGAGACGCCAATAATTTTAAGCCACTAAGATCTGAGGAGATAAGATGATCAAGGGTATGAACACAGTTCACAAAGAAAAAAATATCCATGTCCAATTAGGCTATGGAACATCTTTACAAGCAGTTGGAACACTAGTAATGTTCTTACTTGCTGGATCTGAGCCCTGGTTACACGGTTGTGTTCAGTCAGTTTGTGAAAACTCATTGAACTGAACATTCATGTGTTCATCTTCCTATACTTTATATTATACTTACAGAATTAAAAATTTTAGGGGCACCTGGGTGGCTCAGTCTGTCGGGCATCTGCCTTTGGTTCTGGTCATGATCCCAGGACCATGGGATCAAGTCCTGCACGGGGCTCCCTGCACAGCAGGGAGCTTCTCCCTCTCCCCCTCGAGCTCTGTTTCTCACTTTTTCTCTCTCTCAAATAAATAAAATCTTTTAAAAAGAAGAATTAAAAATTTTAAAAACAAGGGACTGATAAACACAAGATTCAGGACAGAGATTGGGTTGGTGGGAAGGAGGACGATGACAGGAGAAGCACATAGCTAGATAGAAGAATTGGACTGTTCTGTCTGTCTTGGATTAGGTGGTGGGTTCACAAATGTTCATTATATTTTAATCAAAACTTACTTATTTATAAGATAAAAGACCATGGAGGGAACCAAACAGGCCCGCATTGCATCCCTGGCTTTGCCACTCACCAACTATGTAATCCTGGCTCTAAGTTTCTCTGGCTCAATTTCCTTATCTGTGAAAAGGAGGAATGGGAGGCTTAAAATAGAGTATTCGTGGAATTGCCCAATACTGACTCTGATGGACTTTATGCACTTAGTAAGTATTAGTGTGGTCTCCATTTGTTGCAGTCATACAGAAACTTTTTAAAAAGCAGAAAAAAATTTTTTGTTTAAAGATTTATTTGTCCGAGACAGAGAGAACACAAGCAGGGGGAGCAGCAGGCAGAGCAGGTAGAGGAAGAAGCAGGCTCCCGGCTGAGCAAGGAGCCCGAGGCGGGATTCTGTGCCAGGACCCTGGGATCATGACCCAAGCGGAAGGCTGCAGCTTAACCGACTGAGCCCCCCAGGCGTCCCAAAAAGCAGAAAATGTTTAAAAAGCAGAAACCCTTCCAAAAGCCTGTCCCCTAGCTTAGGCGCCTTTCTTATTTGCTCTCCAGTGTGGGACATACGCATTGCCATCAGGTGCTTACAGAATTCTGTGTCCTGCTGTTCTAAGTTCTCTCTCCCCTTGCCCCTTCTATAAACACTCGCCCGCTCAGTGCAAGGCGAAGCAGAGCGGGCGCGCGTTTGGAGGGCTGCTGACGAGAAGAGCGTGGGGTGTCCCTACCGCCACACCGCGACCCTGCTCTGGCCCAGGGTACCCGCCGCGCCTTCAGAAAAGCCGCCTTTTCTGAAGGCCGAGCCTCACCCCCACTCCCGCCGGCCCTCTCCAAGTGGGAAGGCCCGACTCCAAACTGTCGCTTAAAAAAAAAAAAAAAAAGACGGGAGGGGCGGGCGAGGAGCGGCCGGGGACTACCGCAGCCAGGGTCTCAGTCCCCGGGGCCGCCCACCCCGCTCCCAAGCTTTCCTCCCGCCAGGCGCAGCCAGCAAGTCTCCGCCGGGCGAACCGCAGCCCCAGAGAGCTCCCTTGGCGCCGGCCGCCGGGCAAAGGACCGCCCACCCAGGGAGCCTCTGATTGGCTCCGTGGAGTCACGTGCTGCGGGCTCGGACCAGTTACGTGATGGGAGTCGGGGGTTGTGCTGCTGGTGTCACGTGGTTAGGCGAGAAGTTGTTCCCCACTCCGTCTGCCTGTCTCCCCATTGCCGAGAACGCAGACGTGTTCAAAGAAAAAAAAGGCCTCATCTATAATCACCAGTTAGATATTATATAACACAATACAGTATAGTACAGAATATGAGCTATAACTTCCGTTAAATTTTGATGTAACTTTTCTACCAATTTTGTCTATATACTCAAAATACATGCTCATGTATATATTATAAATATACATATATAATGTATATATGTATACATAATATATGTGGATACATCACACATCTATACAGACGTTTTTGAATCTTGTTTTTGTACTTAATATTTCAGCAAAAGGGTTTTTCTGTCTCCAAAAACTTTTGTAAAAACCATTTTAATGGCTGTATGATATTCCATGCAGCAACATACCACATTTCATTTATTCATTATTAGTAGTTTTCAAACTGATAAAGAGATTTTCATAATGATAAATAGTTATATTGAACACGTTACATTAATCTTTTTTGGCACTATTGTCAGGGGTGAAAATGGTACCTTGTTTGTTTGATTGCTAGTAATTTGACACATGTTCCATAGGCTTATTAGACATTGCTACTTGTCTTCTTTGTGAACTCTGCTCACAGCCTTTGGGGTCTTACCTTTTCTGACTTTAGATGCCTAAAAACTACTGGAGATTCCTGTGTTTTTCCTCATTGGCTTATATAAGCTTCTTGCCATATAGATTAACAGATCTCTCTTCCCTGGTCATTGTTCTTTTTAAATTCTGCTTAAGACCCTTTCTGGTCACAACTTCTCTCACTAATGCTAACCACTCTCCTGATTTCGAACAGCATAGATTGGTTTTGCCTCTTTCTTTTATTTTATGCTGATGAGATCATATGGCAAGAACTCCCTTGCATCTGGCTCAGGGTATGTGAGCTTCATCCACACTTTCGCACGTAGTTGTGGATTGTTCATTCTCATTGTTCGAAAGATTTTGTTTTTATTTATTTGAGAGACAGAGAGCATGCACGCATGAGTGGGGGGAGGGGCGTAGGGAGAGGGAAAAGCAGACCCCCTGCTAAGCAGGGAGCTGGGAGGTGGGGCTCGATCTCAGGACTCCAGGATCAAGACCTGAGCTGAACGCAGACGTTTTAACTGACTGAGCCACCCAGGCACCCCTCATTGCTCTATACTATTCACTTGTGTGGAGCTACCATATTTATCCCTTCTACTGTTGATGGGCATTTGGTTAGTTTTCAGTTGAGGCTGGATTTCAGTTTGGGGCCATTATGAATAGTGCTGCTGTGAGCAACTGCTTTTTTAGGTGTTCCTTTTCAGTTGTTTCTTTCCTTGTTTTAGTTGAAATTCCTTAGATTATCTACTCCAAAGGGGAAAAGGCATCTTTTATCTTTTTAGTGGAGAGATCTGGTAAACAACCTGAACAAAGTAACCAAAGTTAGCATTACCAATAGGGGAACAAACCTACTTAATGTGATACAATGGAAAGGACACGTTTCCAAAAACGTTTAACATGAATTACTGAGTGAACATCAGACAAATATAGACTGGACATTCCAGAAAACAACTGGCCTGAAGCCATCAAAAATGCAATGCTGTAAAAGATAAAAACACCAAGTAACTATTCTAAAACAAAAGAGATTGAAAAGATAGGACACTGAATTGGATCCTGGACTTGAAAAAAAACAACACAACTGCTTTGTAAAAGGGTATTATTGGGACAACTAGAGAAATCCAAACATGGACTGCATATTAGAAAAAGAATTGTATGCTATATTTCTTGAATATCATTCTGGTACTATGGTTATAAAGGAGAATGTCTTCATTTTTAGTTGATACATGGTTAACTATTTAGGTGTGAAACGTCACTCCTGCAAACTGCCTCAAAGCTTCGACAGACAGACAGACACACACACACACACACACACACACACACAGTGAGGTAAAGCAAATGTGGCAAAATGTTAACAGGTGGTGCCTCTAGGTAAGAGTATATGAGTGCTCACTATTTTTTCAGCTTTTCCAATGGTTTGATAAAGAGTAGGATACCAAAGTAGTGCTCTGGGCTTTTTTTCCCACTCAATATTCTATCTCTAAGATTCACCCATGATAATGCATGTAGCTGAGGTTCACTAATTTCACTGCTGCATTATATTTCATTGTGTGTCTATACTCTGTAATTTTCCCATACCTCTTTCTTTCTTTTGAAAGATTTACTTATTTTAGAGAGAGGAGAGCACAGTGGGGGAGGGGCAGAAGTAGAGAATCTCAAGCAGAGTCCCCGCTGACCTCAAAGCCCAACGCAGGGCTCGGTCCCACCACCCTGAAATCATGACCGGAGCCAAAATCAAGAGTCAGATGTTCAACCGAGCCACCCAGGTGCCCCTATCCGTATTTCTTTCAATGCACATTTTGTTTTTATTTTGGCTATTATCAACAGTGCTTCCAGACTCTTGCTAAACCACCACTGCTCTTATATCCTCAGAGCCTTCAGCAGTGAGGTTAAGCATCTCTGTTATACCAGAAAATCCTTCCTCTGGGACCAAGACTGACTACAAGGCTGTTTCCAGTTGAATCCCTACTTGCCCAGGCTGGTCTCACTCAGGGCTATTCTCTCTCCTCTCAGACAGTTTCCCGATCCCATGTCTGAGATTTCAGAGATATCTACGGCTCCCCCCCCACACTTTTTTTAAAGATTTGTTTATTTATTTTAGAGAGAGAAGGAAAAAGAGAGAGTGTTTGGGGGGGGTGGAGAGGCAGAGGGAGAGAGCCCTTTTTTTTTTCTTTAAAGATTTTATTTATTTATTTGTCAGGGAGAAAGAGAGAGATAACACCGGTACAAGCAGGGGGAGCGGCAGGCAGAGGGAGAAGCAGGCTCCCCGCTGAGCAGGGAGCCCAGTGTGGGACTCGATCCCAGGACCTGGGACCATGACCTGACCTGAAGGCAGACGCTTAACTGACTGAGCCACCCAGGCGCCCCTCCCATCTTTCTTTTAAGGAACGTTAAAAATGGCACCTAAGATGGAATCAGTGAACATTTGACTCTATGCTGCTCCATATTTTGGGGGCATTACTTTCAAAATACAAGCTTCAGGAAGGCAGAAACCACACCCAGCCTGCTCACTACGGTGTCCTCAGCACCAAATACTATACTATGCCTGGCACCCTGCCAGTGCTCAGGGAAACAGAACCAGAACAGTTAAATGGATGGATGGACAGATGAATGTCCATGTCAGGCATGCCTCTCCACTGGTTACTGGTACGTGTACATTATTTTGTAAGAGTTCCTTGTGGTCATGAAAACGTGCCTAGTTGACTTCTTTCCGTGTACTGATGTTAGCTGTATATTTGTCGCGTGGAGCTACATAAACTGTCCCTTGTGTTCAGCTATCTTAGTTTGCTTAGCCACAATCTTATCATTTGGCATGTAATTGGTTTCCAGTTTGTTTTGCTACTATAAATAGCACTACTATGAGCATTTTTTTCTCCTTGGGATTAATGCCTTATAAATTCCCCAAAGTGGAATTATGAGGTCAAAGGATATGAAGTCTTGCATAACTAGTTTCTTACATATTGTCTGAAAGACTAAATCCTGAAAAACGGAACCAATTTGTAATTTATAGCACGTTAGTCAGACACACTGGTTTCTCCATAGCTCTGGTGAGGTTAGGTGTTCTGGTTTTGCTAGTTTAATTGCGTATTTAAAGAAAGTTAATTTCACTAATTTCTCGTGATCTTTGCCCTTTCCACGTGACAACTTGCCATCTGAAGTTCCTCCAGTGTGATCAGCTACGGACTGAAATTAAGTTTTTCATTGTAATCCAGTTGTCCAATGACATTTCAACGTAAAGATTCTTTTCCCTATTAGTGTGTTGCTTCTGGTTTATGTCTCCCATTAAGTTCTTTCAATGAGTTTAAATCTACTTCTGGAATTTATTCCAGTCCACTGGACTGTTTTCCTGTGTATTTTAATTCAGTGGCATATGTTTTTCATGACCGTGACATCATCTAAAACCCTGGAAGGATAACTCTCCTTATTGCCTTTCTACTACAAAAATAATTCACATCATAAGAAAAAAAAAATTCTGTAGCCACGTGAGGGGGGGATGTGAACCGACGTACTGGGGCAATCATTTCACAATGTATGCATATCTCAAATCATTATGCTGTTACCCTGAACTAACACAATGTTATATGTCAATTATACTGTAATAAATATGGGGGGAGGGGGCTCTTTGGAACACTTGCCTGCCCTTTCTTTCTTTCCTCTCTTTTTGTTTCAGTAAGTACTTACTAAATGCCACTGTGTCCAAGGCACTGTGCTGGGCCAGCACAGGGCTGTAAATGTCTGTCCTGGGGTCTAGGGAGAGAGGAAGTGGCTCCACCACGCAGGTGTGAGGAGAGGAGCTCTGGAAAGAAAGGCTTCTTCCAGCTGAGGGCAACTGGAAGGGCTCAGGTCTGAGCTGGGACTCGGACCTGTGGGACCAGGCGCTCCTGGCACAGAGAACCCGAACTTGGAAGGCCTCAAATGCCCAATTCTGGAAGTTCAGACTTTGTTCTGGTGAGGATGAAAGCTGCCTTTTAGGAGCCAAGGTGGCGGCAATGCCAGCTCTGGACCGAGGATGGAGGGGAAGACAGAAGGCAGAGACGACACACACAAACTGACAAAGGCCAGAGGAAGAGAGACTTTTCAAGAAGTGTCCGTCCTTAGGAAAGCAGTTGTTTGTACAGCCTTCCAGCTGTACGTGCGACAGCTCTGTAGCCTGTCATGGAAAGATCTGCAAGAATGTTATAAAATAAAAATTATTTGGGGGCTCCTGGGTGGCTCAGTCAGTTAAGCGTCTGCCGGGGTCATCCTGGGGTCCTGGGATGGAGTCCCCATCGGGCTGCCTGCTCAGGGGGGAGCCTGCTTCTCCCTCTCCCTCTGCTCCTACCCCACCTCGTGTTCTGTCTCTCAAATACATAAAATCATTTAAAAAATT
>NC_048230.1:29840911-29966013 GCF_002007445.2 Ailuropoda melanoleuca | reverse complement strand
AGGTGTTCTGGTTTTGCTAGTTTAATTGCGTATTTAAAGAAAGTTAATTTCACTAATTTCTCGTGATCTTTGCCCTTTCCACGTGACAACTTGCCATCTGAAGTTCCTCCAGTGTGATCAGCTACGGACTGAAATTAAGTTTTTCATTGTAATCCAGTTGTCCAATGACATTTCAACGTAAAGATTCTTTTCCCTATTAGTGTGTTGCTTCTGGTTATGTCTCCCATTAAGTTCTTACAATGAGTTTAAATCTACTTCTGGAATTTATTCCAGTCCACTGGACTGTTTTCCTGTGTATTTTAATTCAGTGGCATATGTTTTTCATGACCGTGACATCATCTAAAACCCTGGAAGGATAACTCTCCTTATTGCCTTTCTACTACAAAAATAATTCACATCATAAGAAAAAAAAATTCTGTAGCCACGTGAGGGGGGGATGTGAACCGACGTACTGGGGCAATCATTTCACAATGTATGCATATCTCAAATCATTATGCTGTTACCCTGAACTAACACAATGTTATATGTCAATTATACTGTAATAAATATGGGGGGAGGGGGCTCTTTGGAACACTTGCCTGCCCTTTCTTTCTTTCCTCTCTTTTTGTTTCAGTAAGTACTTACTAAATGCCACTGTGTCCAAGGCACTGTGCTGGGCCAGCACAGGGCTGTAAATGTCTGTCCTGGGGTCTAGGGAGAGAGGAAGTGGCTCCACCACGCAGGTGTGAGGAGAGGAGCTCTGGAAAGAAAGGCTTCTTCCAGCTGAGGGCAACTGGAAGGGCTCAGGTCTGAGCTGGGACTCGGACCTGTGGGACCAGGCGCTCCTGGCACAGAGAACCCGAACTTGGAAGGCCTCAAATGCCCAATTCTGGAAGTTCAGACTTTGTTCTGGTGAGGATGAAAGCTGCCTTTTAGGAGCCAAGGTGGCGGCAATGCCAGCTCTGGACCGAGGATGGAGGGGAAGACAGAAGGCAGAGACGACACACACAAACTGACAAAGGCCAGAGGAAGAGAGACTTTTCAAGAAGTGTCCGTCCTTAGGAAAGCAGTTGTTTGTACAGCCTTCCAGCTGTACGTGCGACAGCTCTGTAGCCTGTCATGGAAAGATCTGCAAGAATGTTATAAAATAAAAATTATTTGGGGGCTCCTGGGTGGCTCAGTCAGTTAAGCGTCTGCCGGGGTCATCCTGGGGTCCTGGGATGGAGTCCCCATCGGGCTGCCTGCTCAGGGGGGAGCCTGCTTCTCCCTCTCCCTCTGCTCCTACCCCACCTCGTGTTCTGTCTCTCAAATACATAAAATCATTTAAAAAATTAAAATAAAAATTATTTTATCACATTATACAGTATAAAATTGGCCCCCTCTGTGTAAAAGGAGTATTTGTATGTGTGTGTGTGTGTGTGCGTGTATTATAAAAACCAGATGACGTCGTGAATGACTGACAGGGGTTACTACAAGCCGTGGGCTGAGGGGAAGGGAGGACCTCAAACTGTTTACGCTTTACTTCTGTATGATCTGTTTTCCGCTGAGCAAGCATTCTTCACACTGAGGTTATCAACAGCACCTGCCATGCTCCAAGGTGAGGCCTGAGGAGGGTCACTGAAATGAGTAATTAGGGAGTCTCTCCAGGGGGAGACAGCACCCCACAGTGACCAGTGGTCAGGGAGCAGCTCCAGGTTGCCTGGAAGGTTTTCCTGGAACCGTCTGGGCTTCCACACTGACAGTCCAGAGGCAAGGAAAGTCCTCAGTTCCCGTGTGAAGGTCACAGCGAGAGAAGCTTCATGATGAAGGGAAGTGAAGAGGGAGGGTGGGGAGTTGGGGGTTTTAGGAGCAAGAACAGTGAAAGATATGTTTTTTTTTTCTTTAGGATTTAAATTAATGTTCAGAAAAAGGAAGAAGTATGGTTACTTTTAGGCACTTAGAGTAGTTAGCAAAGTGTCACCAAGATGTAATGGGGTTAGACCTGCTTCGATTAAAAAAAGAAAACTGCTGTAGTTATTAGGATTTTGTATGTTGAGGACTGTGTTTTTTCACATTTAAGTCGTGATATTCACGTTCTCTCTTCCTAATAATAAAAATAGCAACAATTTAATATTACTTGCTAAGAAATGACTCTGTACCAGGCACGCATCTCATTCTCATATTATCTCATTTTTTTTTGTTTCTTGGTTTTTTTTTAAAAGATTTTATTTATTTATTCGACAGAGAGAGAGACAGCCAGAGAGAGAGGGAACACAAGCAGGGGGAGTGAGAGAGGAAGAAGCAGGCTCATAGCCGAGGAGCCTGACGTGGGGCTAGATCCCATAACGCCAGGATCGCCCTGAGCCGAAGGCAGACGCTTAACCGCTGTGCCACCCAGGCGCCCCCTCATTTTTGTGTAATTCTTACAATACCCCTAAGGAGGGGGTATTGTTTTATTTTTCCCATTTTACAAATGAAGAAACTTGAGTCTCTGCCCGAGGTCACACAGCTGGTGAGTGGCATTACCTCAGCCCTGATTTACATTTCTGGAGGAGGGGGGGGGCGGGAACATTCCTGGCCACACCGCACTCCTGCCTCAGTCTACACTGGGGAGCACCACATCCGCTTCCTCAGTGTTTGGAAAGGGAAACTGGCTTCTTGTTGTTGCCTATAGGAAGGTGCTTGTCCAAGCTAAGGACAAAAGCTTGTCACTGTCCTCCTAGAGGTGATCCCAGAGAGAGAGAGAAAGAGAAGGCCCCTCCTCCATGCGGGGGGGGGGTTATCCCTGAGGGCCGAGTCTGGGTCTTTGTCTCCCCTTAGCCCAGGTGAGCCTCAGGCAGTGACCGAGACTCCTCTGTGTCCTTCTCAGGATCCTGAGTCTCGGAAGGAGGGGCAGCAATGGCCACCACCACGGAGGAAAAAGGGAAGGGCATCCCCGGCAGAGGAAGTTGTGTGCAAAGGCCTGGTAGTGGGGTGGGGGCAGAAAAGGTTCAGAGGAGATGGGGCAGAGCACAGCGTGTTAAAGGAGGACCCCGGGGGAAAGATGTGGGGGCCGGGGGAAGTGGGAAGAAGCTGAGGTTCCAAAGCCATCATCTAGCAACACAAGCAGAGGAATGAAGGGGGGTAGGGCAGGGCTGAGGTGAAGCAGACAGCATGGGTCCTGCCAAGCAGGATGGGAGGGGTCTCTGCACAGTCAAGGGGCCAGGAGAGGACGGGAAAGGGCAGGAAAGGAATGAACCCCCGGAGTTCTCCATCAGGTTACATGTGACATTTGGGGGCCAACGCAATCTGTCCTCTAAGTGACTGGAGCTGGCTGATGCTGGCAGGTCCCCAGGGTCAGAGATGCCACGATGCAGCCTTCATCCAGCCTGGCTGTTTACGGACACCACCCCTAGCTGAGGAGGAACGGGGATCTGCAGTGCCCAGGGTGAGATCCAAGAGCTGCGTCACCACGGCCATGGCCCACCCCACCCAGATTTATAGGATCCAGTCATGGGAAACGGCCCCTCCCATCTCACGAAGGACCAAACAGGAAGGGACACTTCCTGTCAGCAATGCCCAGGCCCTCTGAGTCCAGGGACCCCCCACTGGAGGTGTAGGCGGCGGTGGGCTCAGAAGAAAGACCACCGTCATCCCCGCTGTCAGTGTGGCGCAGGCTCATCAAACCAAATGAATGAACCCAGGAATCCCTGCCCTTTGGAAAGCCGGGGGGCGGAGCTGGGGCTGGCTCCTCCTCCACCAGGCCCCTCAGTCAGCCGCTTCTGGATGCCTCCTCAGAGGGGGGACCTCAGATGCCCTCAGGACACTGAGCGGGGCTTGGTCCCTGTGTCTTGGGCCCAGAGGGACTGGGGGGAGAGACAACACCCTGACAGCCACGGTGTTAACAGAGGGTTGCCCACTCTACCCGTTTCCTAGGGTTCCTTTGAGGAGCACACACAGAGAGGATGTTCTAGAGGGCTTAGAGCTATTGGAGAGAGACCCATCAAGCAGAATTTTCCAGCCCTTCCTAACACATACCCTGGCAGTGTTTAACTCACAGAGACGCAGCGGGGTCTGGTACGGAAGGGTTTGGGCTCTGGAGCCACCCCAGAGTTCAAATCTTGCTTTTACCACCTTCTGGTGGTGTTGGCAGTGTGGTCTTGAGCAAGTGACTTGACGTCTCGCATCTTCTGACTGCCAGTGTGTGAAATGGGTGGGAAGGGGCTCCCAGGTTGTGAGATACAAGCACCGTTGCCCGGAGAGCACCTGGCGCGGCTCCCCGCACAGGGATAATGGCCACTGCTGTTACCACGTCATCCCTCCGCAGGGGGCAAGAGGGCTTAAATTAGTGGTGAATCCACGTGAATCCTCTCCTGAGACTTTTGTGGTATTTCTGAAATCATCTCATCGGCCCAGATCACTGCACCACGCAAACATCAGAAAGGCAAGATGTCCCTCATGTGAACGGAAGGGGACAAAGACCTGGGCTTCCTCTTCCCCTGCCTGTACCCCACCTTGTCCAGGTGAACGGGGGGCGGGGGGGGCGGCTCTCAGCACCAACCACAGCTCAGCCACCACCCCGGCCTTGGCAGCCCTGGCAGCCCACAGAAGACAAGAGAGAGCAAGGAAGACTGGGTTTGGGGGATGGGGGGATAAGAAGGCTCTGAACTCCGTGAATCACCAGGGGCTGGGCCAGAAGTGCAGGCCATCTGTCTGTCTGGCTGACAGTGGCCTCAAGTACCTGCTGCCTGTCAAAAGGAACGCCTCCCTCCCTGCCCTCTAGACAGCAGGGCCCGTCCCCACAGGAAGATTTCCCAAGGTCTTTTTGCTCCTCAACCTGGATACCTGATCCTCTTTCCAATCTGCACCTCTGTCCCCTGTTCAGTAACCCCAGAGGTTCCCCAGGGTTCCCACCACCAGTCAGCAAGTGGCTTCCCCATTTTGGCCTCCCAGACACTTGGCCAGCTTCCCTTTTCACTTGAGCTTCTCCTCCATCCCACTCAGGAACCCTCCCCACGAGCCCAGCAAGCTTCCACATCATTCCCAGACAGCCTAGCACACCTTCCCGGTCTCCCTCTCTGCTCCCCTCCCTGCCTCTGCAAAGCCTGGTCCACCCAGCCTCCCTCCACAGAGCCCTGGTGACCCTTTGCCCCCCCACCCCGCCCGCAACACACAGTTTCTCCTGCCTCCAACACAAGTTTCTTTTCTCTAAGGATGTGTCTTACACTCTTCTGTACCTTCCACCCTCCCCAAGTACTTGGTTCAGCCTTGCACAGTGAATGCCACAAAAACACCCCAACGCTGCACTTAACAAAAAGGTCTTCCAGCCACTCTTTGTGGGGCACCCTTTGGACGTGGAGAAGAGATGGATGCTGCCGTCACACACCAACAAGGGGGACCAACCTGCTGCCTCGCCGCCCCCAACGTGGGGGTGTCGCCGTGCCCCCTACTCTCATCCCATGGGGCTCCCCTGCTGGTGGTCAGAGAGCCACCCGCAGACACCCTGAACCCCGGGGTAAGTTCTGCCCAAGCAGCACTGGCCTGCAAGCCCAATCCCTCTCCCACAAGCATTTCCTGAACTGTTCAGATCCAGTAAACTGTTACTACCAAATTCATCAGGTGCAGGAGCTTGAGGAAGGAATTCAGCCTCAAGGAGTAGCACTCGGGGCAGAGGGAACAATGATGTGCGGGGACCCCACTGGCAGCAGCTTCTCACTCATGTTACTCAGCAGCCGCACCCCTAGCTTCCTCCCTGCCCATACCTACGCTTATGGGGGTGATCAATGCAATACCACTGGGAGGGGGCTCCTCCGAGGCTGTGGGGGCTACAAGTCCTGAGACACAGCCCGAGGGGGGGGCCAGGAGAGGGGGAGACCAGACGGTAGATGGGGCACTCCAGGCCTCCTCCCAGATGGGGCCTCTCACCAGGCATTTCCAGCTCCCTCTGTCAAAAGCTCCATGGGGGAAAGGGCCGAGTCAGCACTCTAGCCATGACTCTCCCAGGGCCTGGCTTTAAAATGTGCTCCGGGGCTCTTGGAATGGCCATCCTCCTCCGGCCCTCCCGCCCTGCCTGTCTTCCCAGTGCCTTCACAGAGGAGACATAGGCAGGAGGGCCAGAGGCAGGGGGACCGCCCCTGGTAGGGAGACCGCCGGTGTGCCTTGACCTGCAGTGGGTAGGACGATACTGCCTGGTTTGCATCTAACATTCAACTCCAGGTGGGTCTGGAATTCAGCGGAGGAGGGGGTCTACGTGAGAATATGGGTCCCTCCAGACCCCACCACTCCCATCCGCACAATCGGGCAAATACGTGTCTTGGTCCTCTACGACACGCCCGGAGGGCCAACTGAGCAAGCATCGGCCATGGCTAGAGCCCGGACCCTCCAGGGGGCTGTTGGGGTTTTGCACAAAACTGCAAACACTGCACTGACTGTCCCCTTTCACTCACCCCCGTCCCCAAATTAAACATCCAGCAAGACGAAGCTGGGCCCAGCGCTGGGGCTGTAATAACGACACTCCCTGGCGCTTCCAGCTTTGAGTCCTGCAACCCCCCCCTCCGGAAGTGGATCTTTCCCCCTTGCTCTCAGCTTCTTGCTGAGGGGTCTGTCTGTCCCCACACGTCACTGTCACCCTCTGAAAGAGCAGCTGAAAGAGAAGGCACAACTTCAGTTTTTTTGTTTCGTTGGTTGGATTTTTGCATCTTTAGCAGCTCTTTTGGGGCGCAAGTTCTGCCTACTCTGGAGGGGTGCCAGTTTGGTCAGAGCCACCCACACGCCATCACCACACACACACACACACACACACACACACACACCGCCCAGGTTGTCGCTGCATCCTGGGGGCACGAAATTGCCCCACAGAGCTCCCTTCAAACAGCGCGGCTGCCACATGCCACAAGCTGTCCTTGAAGGCCGACTGTGGAAAATATAAACAGCCCCGAGATGCCAGGAAGGGCAACAAGCCCCGACGAATAATTCGAAAACAGTAATAACGCAGGGGTCCAGGGGCAAAGCAAGGAGGCTGGCCTGGAGGGAGATCCCGGACGCACCGAGCCTCCGGTTTCCCCCGACGCAGGTCTCCCGGCCCAGCGCAGCGCCGGCGCCGGGTGGTCCGCGGGTGGGGGCGGGCGCGGGGGTCCTCCCGGAGCCCGCCCTCTTCAACCGACGCGGCTCAAGACCCCCGGGCTCCCCTCCCCCGCCGCCTGCCACATCTGGTTCCACTCAGGTCCTCCCCCACCTCCAGGCGCGCTCCTCCTCCCCTCTTCCCCCCACCCCGCTTCCAGAAAAGCGGAGACGATTTTTAAAAACCCAGTCACACACACACACATACACACACGCACGCACACACACACAAGAACACGCACACGCGCTTCTGGAAAAAGAAAAAGGAGGGAAAAGTCGAGAGCGGCCCGCTCCTCGGCGCCCCCCCCCCCGCCCGGCCCCCGAAGTTGGCCAAGTTGGCAGCGCCTTACCCGGGAGGGCGGCGGCGTCCCCGGGGGCGCCGGGGCGGCCGAGGTGCAGAGCCCCGAGGAGCAAGACGCAGCGCAGCAGGACGAGGCCAGGGCGCGGGGGCCGGCCGGCGGGGTCCCATGCCCGCGGCGCGGCTCTGAGGGGACGTGGGGACCGAGGGCGCACGGGCACGGCGCGCGGTGGCAGCGCGGGCGCCGGGCTGTAATGACCGCCCGCGAGGGGCTCGCGTCTTCCTCCGGTCGGGACGAAGTGATGCCTCCCCGAGAGAAGAGGAGGAGGAGGGAAGGAGGCTGGCCGGGCGGAGGGAGGGCGGAGGGAGGAGCGCAGAACCCGGGAGGAGGGTTTGAGGGGCAGAGGGGAAGGGAAGCGGGCAGCGTGGGAGGGGAAGGGGGAGGAGGCGCGGGCGCGCGAGGGGCCGGAGGGAGAGAGCGCCAAGGGGGAAAGAAAGGGGAGGCGGAGAGGAGGATCTGCGGGGTCGACGAGGACCCCGGCGTGCACTCTTTCTCTCGCTCTCCGTCGCCCTCCCTCTCCCCGCCGCGCCTTCCCTCTCTTCTCAGTCCGGGCTTGGAGCCCCAGACGCTGCGTCACAACTCCCCGGCTGGCGCGGGCGGGGAAGCAACTGCAAAAGTTTCCGCAAACTTCACGGCGTGGCGGGACCTGGGCTGCGAGGCCGGGTGGGGCGGGGGCGCGCGGCCGACCCTGGCAGCCAGACCCCGGCCGCGGGCGCCCCCTCTATCCCGCCTTTCTGCGGCGGTCTGCAGCGGGAGAGAATCCGCTACCTCCACGCCTAGGGCACCCCTCCCCCGGTCTGGGGGGAGAGGGGCGGAGCCCAGGGCTCCGCCACCGGGGCAAAGATTGGGGGAGGGGGAGGCAGGGCCCCTGCCATGTGCCAAGCGCAAACACTTGCACGTCTTGTTGTAGCATTTCGTGACCCCGGGGTCAGCGTCCCTGGTTCAAGAGGGGTGCAGTGCTTTTGCTAGTTGGGGCTGTATCCAGAATCCAAGGGAAAAATCTGTGCACTGAACGTCCCAGCAGACGGACATCCTCACTCTCACTAGCAACCAACCATACTGCTGGCCGGTCGCAAAGGACCAAATGGAAATTTCATAAAAGGGAAGACAATCCACAGTTATTCCGTTATTATGCAACAGGTCACCGCAGTGCAGAGCACTGGGTTGCGAGTCAGGACGTTGGAATCTAGCCCCAGCTCTACCTCTGATTGCCTGAGCGGCTCTAGAATAAAGTCCTTGAGATCTCTGGGCTCAAAGCCCAACTGAGACATTTAGAGACCCTAAATACAAAGGAGATTCACGTTCTCCCACCACCAGCAATCAAATAAAAACACTATGAAACAGTAATATAACTTTTATTGTTTCCTGTGCTATCCAGCTCGGTGCTATTTTTGGAAATAACACTCAATTTTTTCCCCTTCCTTTTTAACTACTTTTGCCTTGGATAAATCTTTTCCCCATCTCTGCAATAAGGGTGTGGGGGCCAGAGATGCTCCTTTAGCTCTATCTTTATTGGGCTGAGATTCTTGGCAAATGTCAGGCCAGAGGCTGCAGGGCCCCGCAGTGAGCACCCACTGAAATCTCCTACAGCCTCCTGGAAAAGATTCCTACTATCCATGATTTGGCCCTAAAAAATGGTCAGCAGCCAGGCCAAGGAAGCCCCTGGCACTGCACAGCTGGCTTGGGCAAGTCTGACAGAGCCAAGTCTCTTCTGGTGACTGTGGCCTCATTGCCCTTTGGGACATCTTGGTGTGGCATGTCCCCAGATCCCAGTGCTCTGCAGGTGACTGGCCATGCTGGGGCGGGCTCCCAGATCATCCTCTTGGCCTCTCCTTTCTCACAGTCCTGTTTTCTACGAGGGGTTTGAGGACTGGCCAGCTTCACTAAGTGCTCTTTTGCCCTCCTGAGAGCCCGAATCATAGGATGCTTCTTCTCGAAGTCATCTTATAGGCTCCCCCTGCTCACTTATCTCTGGTTGTGCTGGCCACAGTCCTCACCAAGGGGCCCCCTTCCCTCTGAAAGGGAACTCAGGCAAGGCACCCAAGGAGCCCCCCAGGTTTGCAGCAGGATCGGATCTCCCCTCCCCACCATTCCCTCCCACCAGCAGGGCAGAAGCCAACTCCCTGATGTCACCAGTGAATCACATGGGTCCAGAGTCCACTGCTGTGCGCTCTGCACAGCACACAGGAAGTGCTCTCTCATTTCTTCGTTCACCCGTTCAACAACCACCGACGGCTAGCCCTGGGCTAGCTGCTGGGGAAGCAAAGATGAGCCAACACAGCCCTCCAAGAGTTTTATTTAGTGGGGAGAATCAACCCAATTTTTGCCATATTCCAGGCAGAGAAGATGGCCACTCAGGCTGTGGAGCACAAGTGCATTGCGCTTGCAGGGACAGATGTCTGTCCAAGTCTCTGAGGCCCTATATTCTAGTCTCTGCCGAGCATGAGACTTCCTGCTCCAGCGTGTCAGGGTTACACGCTGTGTTCTGCTGTCTGGGCCCCCATCTGCAGCCACCATCTGTCTTAGATCTTGAGCTAGCAGGGCAGAGAGCTGGGCCACGTCTGGGCCACTCTCCCTGGAGAATCCAGTCATCCCCCACTGCTTAAAGATCCTGCACACTATCAGCTGTCAACGGGACAGGGTCCAGGTCTGCGGGAGTGGCGGGTGTCCTGAGAGGGCTGGGACCCTTCACTAGCACCCAGGCCCTCATCTGCTTCCACAGAAGGGCCAGTGTCCTCTGCGCCTACAGCTTCCTCCCCATTTCTGTCAAAGCTCAGCTGAACAGCCATTTACTACTATGCACCAGGCTTCGGGCGAGATGCAGGGCACTTGGGGAAGTCTGTGACCTGGTCCAGGAGGTTTCTGCCAGGCTAGTAGCTGCTGTGGTGGAGTCGATACTGAGAAATGGCTTTCCTTCAGACACTGTTAGCCAGCAAGAGGCACTGTGGGTTTGCTGAGCTCCTAACAACCAGTTTACGGCAACAATTCTGACCTCGTTCTGAGAATTAAATGTACTTATAAAGGGATGGCATAGCCCCTGGATAAAGATGCCCAGGGAATGTTCATCCCCTCCCCCGCTTCCTATCTTCCTTTGCCACTTGAACATCAGGGTCTCCCCCTTCCTCCTTATCCCCCAGCCTGTCTGCCCCTCCACTTGCCCAGCATCCCACTGTCCATGAGAGCTGCACTCATCAGTCTGATCAGGACTGCAACACTGGGTGCTTTCCTTTGCTAGAGAGAACAATACAACCTCCCTCCCTGTCTTTTCATCTCATATTAAATGATATACAGAATTGGTATTTGGGAGCAGAACCAATCCAGGTAGAAGCAGCTCAGGGTTTACTCGGGCCGGCTCATAAATGCATGCCCGTAAGTAGCGAAGCATGGAGCGATGGGAGGAGTCTAGGCCCGGGGGCTGCAGCTTCACTGGAATGCCCATGGTCGTTTCTCTCCACGTGTCCCTGCGCGGAGGCCTGGGGCCCCGGGATGTGCAAGTTTTGGTGTCATTACTCACTGTGCTTCGGGCTCCTCTCGCTTTAGTCTCTTCTTCCCTAGTTCTGGAGCTCAGCAGCCTCTCCAGCCAGGGGGTGCCCAGGGTGGGTAGAGCCTGTGGACAGTCCCAGCAGGCCAGGCCTACAACAAAAACTTAGGAAAGGAGAACACAGCACAAGAAGAACGCAATGGATGGCAACGGAAGATAGGAGGATAGAAAGATGTGGTCAGTCCTGACCCAGAGAAGGGGCTGCGAACCCAAAGGGGCATCTGAGATTTTCCTCACCCGGAACCTTTCCAAGCCAGGGGCTGACCTCCGCTGTTCCCACCATCTCTCCCCTCTCCCTGGGCTCCTCCCACAGCTCAAACTCTTGGGTCTCCACTCAGGCAATCCACCCTTTGAGTCCATGTGGCTACCTGCGTGTCTGCAGCACAGAATATCTCAGAAGGGATGGGCTGAAGAGAGAAGGAAAAAGGCAGGCTTGGGATTCAGACAGACCCAAGGTTCAAGGTTTGGCTCCTTTTTTGGAGATCACCGAGAAGGGGCGCCCTGCTCCCCGGAGGGCCACTGAGTTTGAATCCACTTGCTTTCAGACCAACACCTGTTGGCCAAGACCGTTGCTGTAAAGGGACTCCAGGTCCCAGCCTTTTCTTTCTTGAGGGGTCGGAGACAATCACCTCATGACCCCTCCAGGGAAAGCACGCTGTGCAGACTCCCTCGCCAGGAGCTGCAGACTGCCGGGTGGAGGAGTTGCCACAGATGGCCCACAGCCGTCACCGGGGCCTTGTCGTAAGCTCAGAGCAGGCGGGCTTGGGACTGAGCCAAGTCCAGGCTGCGGGCTGCAGCACGGGCCACAAATCCAGTATCTCCAGGATCCTCACTGGCTCCGGTTGCGACTTGGGAGGCTTTAGCAGGTCAGGAGCAAGCTGGCCAAGGGGGTCCAGAGAGGAGCCAAGGTTGGGCTGAGGTACCACAAGGCAGTAGGGCCGGCACTAAAGAACCAGTTGCAGTTGGACGGGATGTAGTTCCCAGAACCCTCGGCTGCCTTAACTGGCTGGTGCCAGGGCTGGGGGGAGAAGGATACCACATCTTCCTGTCTGCTCTCAGGGACCTCTCCCAACCTGAGGCTGCAGTTCCTCTGAGCCTATCCTTGCACTGACGGTGGGGCTGAGCCAGTGAGGCCTACCATGGTCCAGGGCTCTGGCTTCCGCATCTCCCTCTTCAAAACGTCATCTAATGCTGTTCCCTGGTCCCTGACTCCCTCTCCCCAACTCAGGAAGGACAGGCAGAGGTTTTCTCAGTATTCGACCCTCCAAAAGCAAGACGGGGCCCAGTCCTGGCCAACAGCCTTCTGCAGTTTTCGCTGATTCTGGCCTGGAGGCAGAACAGGTGGGAGGTGGCTCTGCAGACGCAGAACCCATCCCTTCCACCTGAGGGCCTGGTGGAATCCAGCCCCTGACCAGAACAGAAGCCAGGCGGCTGCATCCAGCTGGCCCGCCCTCCCACCCCGGCTCCAGGAGGGTAGTGCAAACTTCCAGAGCCCCGAGTGACACAGCAATAAGGGTGGGTAATGCCCAACATTTAAAAAATGATATTAAACAGAACATATCAGAGTATGTTGCACATGAGCTAAATTCTATTCTGTGACATATGTATTGGGTTGAGATGTTAAGTGTTTCTCACTGTGGGCTGCCATCAAACAAATTAAAAAAAAATATTTGGGGTGCCTGGATGGCTAAGTCAGTAGCATGCAACTCTGGACCTTGGGGTCATGAGTCTGAGCCTCATGTTAGGTGGAGAGATTACTTAAAATTTTTTAGTATATATTTTTTGAGAGAGAGAGAGAATGCATGGGAGCTGGGATGGGGGCAGAAGCAGAGAGAATCTTAAGCATGAAGCCCAACAAGGGGCTTGATCTCAGGACTCTGAGATCATGACTTGAGGCAACATCAAGAGTCGGACACTTAACCAACTGAGCCACCCAGGAGCCCCTTAAAATTATTTTTTTTAAATATTGCTGTTGAAGACCTGGAACCAGCTACGCAGGCTCCCCGGCTGGCCCTGCTCAGCTCTGATCTGCTGCTCAATCCCAACTTCCTCCTCGGCTCACATCTGAGGTCCTCACCACCACCAGTGCGGCCCTACCCCTTCCCCCTCCTGGGCTCCATGCTTCAACAGACCAAACTACTTTTCTTTCAACAGGCCCTAGGCTTACCGAGGGGCCGGTTCTCACAGTGCCAAGTAAGCACACACATGTGACAAGGCAGGAGGCAAGGGAGACGTGTACAAAGTGATGTGACAATCCAGCAACAGGCAGGCGGCAGGGGATACCTGAGCTGAGTTTTTAAAGACAGTCAGCTGGCCAAGGCAGGTGAATAGCATCTTCAAAGGCCTGGAGGTGTGAGAGTGTGGGCCTGCGCGGAGAGGTGTCAGAGGGGCAAACATGCACTATGGGAAAAGCACAGGAAGTGTGAAGGACCCTGTGCGGCAAACCCCCACCCCTGCTCATTCTCTTCAATTCTGCCAGCTTCCAAAGCCCATCTCTGCTTCGTTTCCCCCACTCCTCAGGGACCCCGGCTTGCTCTTACAGAAGTTACCAGCTCCCAGCTTTCATTTATTACATTTAGCTTAATTATAACCTTCCTTAAAGCAGGAGCCGAGTCTGATGTACTTTTCCCCTCCCACAGCACCTAGCCCAGCATATTCTGAAGAGAAGGCTCTCAGGGTGTTGCGAGTAGTGGCACGAGGCTTACAGAACTGCCAGATGCAGTGCAGCGTGCGAGCACCCGCCTAGCCACGCGGCACGTTCACAGCTGGGACCTGAACGCAGTCCGCACTAGGGGCTCTCCTGCTAGCTCGTTCTGCACCCACTTGTGTCTGGTTACTGTGGGACGAGGAGCAGGGGTGTTCACGTGGTGAACAGGTTCTGAGTCTAGATGTAAAAACCAATGGCTCCTGAGATTAATTTGTAAGGAAAGACCCTCCTTTGCATGTTTTGCAGCGGCATGCCCTTCTGAGCACGGAGCCAGGCTGAAGGGCTTAGGTCTGGCGCTAGAACAGGTTCCTTCTACAGCAGGCCAAGAGCCTCACTGGGGACCTTCTATATCCTGCAAACGTCTCTCCAGGGGCCCCTGTGACATGGAGGCAGCACGTAGAACGCCCTCTGCCTTTTACTTTTTTCAGTTGTCAGCAGCTTCACATCTCCCACCCCCTCCAAGCCTCACAGCAGCTTGAGGCGGCCAAGGCAGAGGGGGCCATTCCTGCCTGTCCGTCAGAGCTGGCCAGGGCTGGGGTAGGGCAGGCCTTTTATTTCCTCACCTGTAAAGATGGCATGGTCAGATAGAAGTGAAGCCATGCCCCCACTTCCCTACCGAAGTTCTCCTGGCCCGGGACTGCAGAGGCAAGGTGGGTCTCCAGCTGGTCTCTAGACTTCTAAGGCTAGCCGTGAGGGAGTCCGGGAGAGCGGAGCCCTACGTTCAGCAAGCTAGCTTCCAGCTGGGAACCTCACCCACACGGCAGTCTGCCCAACGACAACTCTGAGACTCCACCTCACAAAATTTTCAAGCTCATAGTCCCTCCCCATTCGATCCTGCTCCACCTACCAGTTACCAAATTTCTCTGGGACTCAGTTTCCTCATCTGTAAATCAGTGAGGTCCCCCTACCTTGTCTACACTGAGGCTGTGAAGCAACGAAGCTGAAACTTCCCTCCAAAGCACCAGCTCTAGAGCCCCTTCCCTTTGCTGATACTGCGCCCCATGCCCCACAGCTGCAGGTGCCCGGAGGCTACTGAGGGCTGAGGTTACCCCAGTTCTCCGGCTAGGCACTTCCCTCTAGACCAGCCAGCCAGCCAGTCGCTCTCTGACCCCTTCACACCATGGGGGTCTCCTGCCCAGTGCCACACACACACACACACACACACACACACCCCTTTGCTGACTCCAGCCTGTCTCGGGCCCCTGCTGAGCAATCCCAGCACAATAGGGCCCTTGTATTCCCTACCCCCACCAGGTCCCAGCCTCTGGCAGGTTCCCCCAACCCACCCTCAGAGCTCCACAGCAGCCAGAGTCCCTCACCACTCCCTCCTTAACCCTCTTCTCCCTGCAACCTCTCTGCTCTCTCCACCCTCACCCCTTCCAAAGAGCTGCAGGCCCGGGCTCTCCTCACCCCTGATTCAGGGTGCCAGGCTGTATTCACAAGCCCACCCAGGTCCGACCCAGGTCGCAGCTCCCTCCTGCAGCTGTGGACCCTTCAAGTAAAAGAAAAACGTGCTAAGTTAATTCACAATAAGGTACCGGTGAGTTGATATGTATTTTAAAGAAAGCCAAGGGTGAAAAGCTTTGCCCAAAGGAGTGAATGATTCTTGAACGTACTGGTAGGTCCCAAGGCTCCCGTATAAGGGATGTGTTGTACGGGCACTCCCGAGGCTCCCCATAAAGGAGCGTACGCATGACACTGGTCCTAAGACAGCCCAGAGCTTAAGACAGATTTTTATCCCTAACACAGAAAACAAAACCAACTTGTCTCTCTTTCCAGCTGGGTGAATTTTAGACAAGACCTGACCGCCACCTTCTCCACCTGCACCACCCTGATAGGAAGGTCAGCAGAACTTGTGACCTCAGTGCTCAAGCCACCTGGGAGACAGACTGGGGGAGAGGGCGCTGAGAACGTGAATTTCTAACAAGTTCCAGGTGATGCTGATGCCGCTGGCCTGGGAACTACACTGGCCTAGGAGATGCTCCCCCCGGATTCAGCCAGAAGCAGTCGTGGATCCAGGTAAGAGGAGACTGCTGACCTCATAGGACAAAGGTTGATAGGGAATCTCAAGCCAAAGGGGAAGGCTCCTGTGAGGTCTGCATCACTTCCCTGGGGCCAAAGGATCTCCTGACCACCTGGCAAGTAGAAGGGCTCTGAATCTCCACCAGCAAACTTGGCGGGGGGGGTTCAGGCCCAGCAATCCTATTTACTGGATCTTGTGATCTTTCTGTAAAGCACACTTTTTGACTCCTCTCTCATGTGCCAGGCACTTTTTTATACCTACTATTTCCACTCCTTACAACCATGCAAGGAGCGATCTCTGAAGCTTGCAGAAGTAGATTCTGAGCCAGACCTACTTCTAAAGCCCAGGCTCTTAACTTCCAGGTGATTCTGCCTTAAGAAATGACAACAGAACAGCTAATTTTAGGAAGCAGAGACTCCCCATACCTCAACTAGTGTGTGCACCATGTCTCTCCCCCACTTACCCTGGGGCTAATTTCAATTACAGACAGAGCCAGCTTGGGCAAGTAGAATGATGAGTAAGTGGGAGGGGGGAGGGGCAGAGATTCTCAGAAAGCAAAACTCACCAAGATGGGTCAAGCGAGGAGCTTACTTCTAGCTCTAGGATTCTAGGAGATGACTACGTTTAAAGAGAATTATTTTCTAAGTTAAGAAACACAGGAGCTCCTTGCCTGCTCATCTTCTCAGCTGAAGGCAAACCTGTCCACACAGCGCTAAAGGAAGGAGGGCGGCAAACCCTCTAAGGCAATGAGCAGGTGTGCCCGGGTCAGCCACAGAAGTGGGGTGCACACGGCTCTCAAGAGCAAGTCTCCACGTAAAGCTGCCCATCGTCGGATGTAGAACTCGGAGCCCAATTCCTTCTCATCAAAGACCTGTATTCCTTCCCTTCCTGGGGCCCAGAGCTTTCACCCCTGGATCGTGAGCTGACAGTTGGGCCTTCCCTATCCTGCTCCCTGCAGTCTTCCCACCAACAAGCATTAGTTATTGGCACACCGGAGGTACAAAATCAACACGTTGCCAACATGCCTTCAACGTCCACGGGGACACAGTCAGCTGTAGGATTTCCCTACGCACCCGCCCCGAGGTGCTCAGAGCCCTGTTTGAAGCTGAAGAACTAGAGTAAAATCAAGAGGCTGGGAGATTCACTTCTTAAAACTTATTTTAATATCCTCCCCCCCCCCCGCCCCAAGTTGGGAAAGTCGAAAACAGTCTGGCTGGCTTTAATTACAAATTAATACACATTTTTTGTCATAGTTTAAATCAATTGTGGCAATAAGGGATTGTCCTTGGAAAAAGTGAAACCCATATTAACAAAAAATGTCATGGAAGAACCCCACTTAGTGATTTCATTGGCTACTTAAAAATCTAGACGAGGTCAGCATTCTGCATGTTCTCTGAGGCTAGTCCATGTAGTGAAAGAGGCCTTGCCCAAACCCAAGGCGAGCCCAGTCAGCTCCAACCAGGCCCCAGACCCAAGGGAAACGAGGAGAGAGGGCATACCTTCTTCAGGACGAGGGCAGAAAAGGCAGATCAACAAAGTCCTGCAGCTCCACTTACAAGCCCATGGGGAGGAGGAGGCAGGAAGTTAGAGGGAAGGCTTAAAGATGCAGCATTCTTTCAACCTTAAAAAAAGAAAAGTTTAAAAAAAAAAAAAAAGTCTCGCAAGATCACTGAATAAGAGAACACAAGGAACAGGACTTAATACTCCGAGTCACTCTCGACGCCTCCATCTCTTCACGTGTGCACACACCATCCTTCCAGGGCGCTCAGCCTGTGAGACCCTGAGGGACTCTCTGCTTAACAGCTTGAAAGTCACGGTTAAAAAGGTACCACATCCATACACACACACGTATATCACGTGTGTAATGCGTGTATAAACACTTGCGATAAAATGGAAATCTGGAAAAAAAAAGTATCTGTGATAACTTGGAAAGCTGGAGGCTCTGAGGGCTCCAGGGCTGACTTCCTCCCATTCAGAGCTCTGCAAGACAGTACCTACCCGACACTGTCTCTCCATCTGGGATCATTCCATCTTCCCCTAAGAGCACCTGGCACTGAGGGCTGTGGGGCAGGGCAGGGCCACAAAACCAACACAGGTGCCAGCGAAAGTGTCACCAGTGACATTTCTCAAGTGTGAGAGAAAGACTAGAGTCATCTGAGAGCTCTCTACCCTTCCTGACTTCCCTCCCCCTGCCCAGGGAGCTCGCACGCCTGAATGCTGCATCTTTAAATATTTCTGGCTGAGCCCTCTTGCCACATATGTCAGTAACATTCCAAGCTGGCTACCACATGCTCAGGCTCTGGCCTCCTCCCCTCTCTACTGTAGAGTGCTCTGCTGTTTCAAGGGCACGGTGGGGCCACGCATCTCCCATTTCAGCTCCGTGTTCAGTTGACCACACATCTCAGAAACAACCAAATGTTTAAAAAAAAAAAAGTTCCAAAAGAATGTTCATATTCGAAATACCTATCTCCCTGCAGTTCTTTTTTAACTCCACTTGATCTACTGAAGCGAGTCAGACAAAGCCTGTGTGCACACGCACACACAGACGCACACACCAGCACACACCCACAAAACTGAGAGGGCTGGAGGTCGTTTCCTGCCAAAAGATCTAACAGAGGAAAGCTTATGAGCTGATCAAGTTTTAATATCGTGGTTAACAAGAAAGGTACACCAGTTAGCAAGCACAGAGACCGTGGGGAGGACCTCCTGAGTCCTCATTTGGCTCCCCGGCCCATTTTCTGCCTACCTCTGGAACAGTTTTTGATAGTTACTACATTCAGAGAATCCAAGAGGACTGCATGGACAGATGAACCTTTATTTAAAAAAATAGCACTTCAAATAAATTAAAAGGGACAACCGTCAAGTGTTCAAATTGTGAAGAGAGAGTTGAAAACCTAGAGACTCCAAGCTGCGGGCTTCTAACCTCGTTCTTTGTCCGACGGCAAAGCCCCACACACCTCAGTCCTCCCACTCGACGCTTTCCCTACTGAGATGAGGGAAGCGATTGCAAACAGGAGACCAGACGGAGGAGAAAGCTGCATCTGACTGGAATGAACATTGCCACGTACTTGCTAATACGGGTTTCACTTTATGACCAAATGTATTCTTCCAAAAATAAAAAAGGGGGGGAGGGAAGCTGCATGTTTTTAAAAATTGAAATTATTTAGGGATAAAACACTAACTCTAGTGCCTTTAACGGGCAATAGCAACTTTTTTCCTCCGAAGTCAAACACCATCCCCAGCTGAGCCTTTGTGCTACAAGCTTTTCAGGAGATGTTACCTAAACTTTATTAAAAGAAAAGAACAAGTTTAAATATAGACACTGGACTAGCCCAGTCTGTATTTTCAAGTCCACATTCTTCATCTGAAGCACTGCATCAGGGACCCCCCTGAGTCTGCATGTTTTCAAGTTCACAGTACATGGAACCAGTTTTTCTTTTTAATTTTTTCCTCACTCAGAGCAGCCACACGCAGTGGCCGTTGACGCCGGAACCTTGGGCGGGGCCTTTTCCTACGAGGCCTGGCCAGAGCTGCCCAAGGTTTCTCCTCAATGAGAATCGATGCTGTCATGCTCTATGGATGGGAAAAAAGCAAGAAAATAAAAGCACCTGGTACAGGTTTCATGAGATCCATTCGGATTCGCTATGTCCCAAACCCACTGCTGAATGCCATTTGTCCACTTTGTGTGCTCAACAGTTCGCGGCCTAGGAGTGGGTCTCAATTCGAAGAACTGTTATTGGACGCCCCCGAGGTCGACGCGATAGCAGCTCCAGCAGGGCTACTCGTGGAGACTGACTTTCGGATGTGAGGCAGCAAGTAGGGGTCACAGGCCAGCTGCTGGACATCGATGCGGTCCTCCTTTCGGTAGGCTAAGCATCGTCGAATAAACGCCTGAAAGGAAAGGTTCTTGAAGAAGCCTGAGGCAGATAATCGTGGCGCTCCCAGAGGGAACTCTGAGGCTCTGTAGTGGCTGCCAGGGTCCAGGCCCGGAGCAAATGTCTTCTACAGAGCAGGGGCTCAGGGCCCTTTCCGGAAATCACCGGCACACCCCGAAAGGACCAGGCAAGGAGACGCACGGGCAGCAGCACCTCTCTCTGGCCACGGACTACTTCCTGGAAGGAGGCAGCCAAGCCATTCCTGAGGGGCAATGGGGCATGACTTGACCTCCAGATACCCCTGCCCCAAAGCACAAAGACCAACACAAAAACCACTCTCTCTGCCTCGGCCGGCCTTCCCGGGCACGTGTACCTTACGGTCTTGCGTGTACAAACCATGGCCTCATGTGAACTTTCTACTTCCTGAGGAAGTGAAAACGGTGATGACAAGTCACCACCATAGGCAGGGTGAGGAGACCCACACTTACTAACGCTATAGTGGGTCACAGAGTGGTAAATGGTTCCCCTGTGTATCTCATTCTTCCTCGAAACGATCAGGGACACACCTCAGTAGTAAAGAAAACCTGAACAGGACTTGTCTCCCCAAGAGTAGCGCAGACATAGAATCATACCATGAGTTGGGTTTCATTCGGAATCCTAATTTACTACGAACACAGAAGTTTCCTTTGTGCTAGGTACGAAGGCCTACACAGGCTCAGTTTCTACAATTCTTATCACAAAGGCCCTTAAACAGATGATCTGTCTTCAATTTTATAACCAGATAGTTCTATTTAATCAGAGTCTTGTAATTATTTTAAATAAATGAAATGATTTTTAAGAATCTAAAATGTCATTATTACCACCCTCAGGCCATACTTTATATTTGGGTGATGACAATGTCGCAATGTAGGTCCATCAACTGTAACAAACGTCCCACTCTGGTGCAGGATGCTGACTGCGGGGGAGGCTGTGCCTGTGTAGACACAGGGAATACCTGGAAACTCTTTACTTTCTGCTCAGTGTTGCTGAGTCTAAAACTGCTCTAAAAAATATAGTCTAACAAAGTCTATTAAAAAAAAAAACCACACACACCTAAAACATGAGATATAATGATTTTCTTTTTTCCGTGTTTAATTAATAAACAAAAGTACAGCAACAATCCTGGTTTTCCAAAATCAAAAACACCTATAGGTAGCTGCCTGATTCAAGTATTTGGAAGAGAAGAATAAATTCACAGAAATACACTTAATAATCCTTGGCCTTTAAAAATGAATCTTTCTTAGTGAGATGTGAAACAGGAGTTAAATGGGTTACTTAGGTTGGCTAGGATAGTTACTGGTCAAGTAATTCCACCTTGCATTTTCTCTCTACACAGCTGCCAGGGCACGCTTTTGAAACAGCAATCAGATCACACAGCTGCCCTGAGTGTCTCCCATATCAGTTCCCCAGCTGTCCCGCTGCCTCTCCTACTGACCACCCTCCCCTCTGCCCCGCCTGCTCTGCGGATCTCCTAAGCTTACACTTAACAGCTCAGCTTCACGCACTCCTCTGCTTAGAAGATTCTTCTCCCAAATCTACACACGGCTCCCACCTTCACACCATTCAAGACTGCTCAACAGGTCCCTCCATCACTGAGGCTGCCCCTGACCAGGCCATCAAAAAAGGAGTTCCCGCCCCTCCGTCTTCTTACTTGAATTTATTTTTCACCATCTGAGATGAATCTGTTGCTAGTTATTGTTGGTCTCACCTGCTGGAACAGAAACTCCTGACAGGCAGGGACCTTGTCTGTAGTCCATTGCTACACACTCGCCATTCCCTCTCTATGACCTAGACAGTGCCTAGTACTCACCAGGCACCCTAAGTACCTGCTGTAGGAGGAGAGCGGGAGAACGGGGTAGGGACTGGAGAAATACACATTCAGAAGGTAGGAGGAGGAGGTTTTGAATGATTCCTTTTATACTGATAATCCATCCACTATTACCCAGAGAAATAATACAGAAAGCAAAGCAGTCATTTCCTGCTGGCCAGTGGGTCACAACTTACCTTTGCTTCTGGTGTTACTACTGGCTTTGGCGGGAACTGCACTTCAGTAGCTTTAAGAATAGTATTTTCTTGTAAAATGTCTTGCTGGGATTGGTTGTGGCCAAAAGGCTATCATACAAAAAAACGAAACAAACAAAGGTGGGCCTCTGGTTAAAATTAAAGAGAACACAATTCAAAACCATAGGGAAGGGAAAGAAGACATGCCTCAGTGAGAATTGCTAGAAAGAACTTTGGAGATGGTCTCCTCTCTCTCTCTTTTTATAGGTGAGGGGTGGAAAGGCTCAGAACTTAAGTAACATGCTCACAGGGCACCATCAAGGTTAAGGCAGAGCTGGGACTGGAAGCAGCATCTGCCATATCACAACACCTCTGTTCAGCTTTGCCTACACCCAAGAAAAAGAACATTACAGCAGGAACCAGCAACTTCTTCTACTCTGATACCTGTAGGCTTAAGTAATACATACATGCACCACCGGCAGACCCAAGACACAGGTAAAGAGAGATGGAAAAGGAAATAAAAGAGAAGGAGTTAAGTACAAGATGTGTGTTGGGGGGGAAGAGCTGGGGCTATTTAAGGGCTTCATCTGTGCCCCAACGTGCCATTTTCTTTTCTTTTCTCGCCCCCCCCAACTAAGATTTTATTTATCTGAGAGCAAGCATGTGCACGCATAAGAGCACGTGGCAGGGGTGGGTGGGGCGAAGAGAATCTTCAGCAGAGTCCCGGCTGACCAAGGAGCCTGATTGCGGCGGGGGGGGGGGGGGGGGGGGGGGGGGGGGGGCGCCTCCACCTCATGACCCTAAGATCATGACCTGAGCCAAAATCAAGAGTCAGACGCTTAACCGACTGCACCACCCAGGAACCCCAATTTTCTAATAAATTCTTAAAATGTAAGTTCAAGTCTAGTGTCATCTCTACAGCACTTGTACATAAGCTCTACAACACTATCAGCAGCACTTCCACATTATCAGAGAGTATAAATAATAATTAACTCCTCTGGGGGTGCCTGCCTGGCTCAGTCAGTACAGCACGTAACTCTTGATTTCAGGGTTGTGGGTTCAAGCCCCATGTTGGGTGTAGAGATTACCTAAAAATAATAATAATTAACCCATACAGGCTGGTTCTGAATAGTTTCCCCATATTAGAGAGGTGAGATAAAGAAACAAAGACCAAGGAGAAGTTAAAGAAGAAGGTGAAATCTGAACGAAGAGCTTGGTCTGGGGATTGTAATAAAAATACTAAGAGTCCAGGGGAGTTGCAGAACTCCCAAATGGACTTATACCCACAACCTACACCGTCAGGACCACTGACAAACTTCAATTATTTGTAAGACACTGACAGCAAAAATATAAGCATATACGCACTGGATCCTAGTATGTATGTTTATTAATAAGGCTCGTAAGGAAAACACAAATGTGAAAATTCATTAGGTACAGTCTACTACCTAGGTTATTATGTGTCCAAATGATCTAGCACCTTGATCCAGAGGTAACAGTGAATATGTCGTAACACCACACCTCCCCAGGGGTGTACCGAAAACAGAAAATAGAAAGCATGCTTTTATTAATAATAGCTTTAACTAATGGGGTGGCTGGGAATAAAGAGCCCTATAGCTATTTCAAGTTTCAGTTCTTGGGACCTTAAAGAATGGCTCCTAGGACGACTGTATACTTTAAATAAACTATTTCACATAATTCCTTGTATATATTATCAGAAACAAAACATATCCTGGATCTAATTGAAAACAACAAAAATGCATGTTTTCAATAGCCCAGTGGAATTCATTAAGTACTCTAGGGTTGAAAAGTTCTGCTTATGCATAAAGCTTTTATTACTGTCTGTATTTTCTTCAAACCACAACTTTCAGGATTCTATTCTGTATAACCAAATGATTAATTCCAAAAGAATAACTGACACCATGCCAGTCTATACATGCGGCCCAAGACAGACGTCAAGCCACCACATCTGACCTTCTTCCTTACCTTCCTTCCATAAAGACACTGGTAGAAGATCACACCCACTGACCAGACGTCAACTTTATTTGAGATCTTTGGTGGCTCTTTCCCAACCACAAAACACTCTGGTGGTAAATACCTGGGACAAAAGGAAAATAAAAATTCTTAGAAAAATGACTGTATAAATTTAGGACATGTACAAAAAGGCAAAGTAGAAGACCTTGTGGGAAATAAAAATATCTGAACTTAACTGAAATTTTGCCAAAAATGCAACTTGGGCCTAGCCGAGGAAAGTCCATGAGAAGACACTCTAACTTAAGGAGGCAGTCATATTCTAAAAGCCTTAAAATACACTTCTCGACTCACTGAGAGAGAGGCAAATATTCCCCCAGCCCAGCATCCTTGCCCAGGGTTGTGCCCTAATACGAGTGTCACTCAACAAGTTCCAAAAAGGAGAGACAACACAAAAGAAGTTCACTCCCTTTTATGAGAGCTGCAGCAACAAACATCAAAATGCAACTCAAAGCGGTGTGCGTTTGCTTTCACACTGGCTAAGAGAGATGACTGTCTCTGGAATAACTATCTTTAAAGTCAAACGAATTCAGGACCCCATATGAATCTCTGAGGGGACAGGCTGTCTGCCTTCTTAAAGTAGCCTGTTTGCAAAATCTGGACTGGGAGTAACTACAACCTATAATAAATGGTGATATTACAGGCCAATTTATCAAAAGTATTTTACATCTCCCACTTGAAGAGTGACCAGGGGCTTACTGGAAGTCTAACAAGTAGGAGAGAAAAAGCCCAACAAACTAGTAGTTTGCACAATTCAATCCTCATCTGAATTCCTTCCCTCCCCACCCACCCCTGGCCTCTGAAAAAGACTAGCTGGGCAGCCAACCACACCAAATTGTATGGTGTGGAAGGTAAGTGCCTCTTGGCATTTAGGAAACCAGACAAATATGCTTCCACTCACTGCCTGGGGCCTTAGCCATGGCGCAGCTGGAAGGCAGCATTCTGAAGATAACAGATCGATTTCTGCAAATTTCATGCTGGTAAAACCAATTCTGTGAAAAATTCTTTATTTTAGACCCTGCTGTGCTTCTGGTATAAAAATTTAAACTTACAACTTGAAGGGGGCCACAAGAGTTGAGAGGCAGAAAATATTTGATGGACTTTTTTCTTTTTTAAAAGAAGTTTAGTCTCACGTTCTTGTTTCTTATTTATTATTTTTAACAGACTTTTTGGGATGATTAAGACCACTGACCTACAATATTATTTCACAATGAAAACTGTTAGCCAAAACATACACTGAACTTATGAAGAGGGAAAAAAGCAAAGAAATAAAAACACAGGAAAAAGAATAAAAAGAACAGCTCTCCCAAATACCACTAAAACCTCCCTGAACCCGACTTTTCATGGTTCTTGATTCTTCAACATACACATTTTAAATATGATCTTGGATAAATAACAAATAGAAATCTGATTCCAAAATGATCATTTTAATGTATTTATAACTCTTTTGTGGAGGTGGCAGGGAAGGACAGAAGTTGTTGAACTTATCCAATGCTGAATAAATATTCAGAGTACAAAAGACCTGAATTAAAAAAAAAAAAAAAAGACATTGCCACTGGATAGTACAAATCTGGAAAATCACTTTCTAGGTTTCAGGTGCCCATGTGTAAATGGAGAAATAAACTAGTTCTTCACCCAAATAATACTGAAAATAATAAGCACTCTAATTCCCTATCAGGGACTTCGGGAGAGAGAAGACAGTTCTTTGACACTGCACTAAATTGTGTTTAAAAACCAAGTTGCATATTCTGTCATGATAAAAATCATAGAGAAGATTCTCAAGGTCTAGTCTACAGGTCATTTATTTAGTAGTATTCAGGGGGGGGCGCCTGGGTGGCACAGCGGTTAAGCGTCTGCCTTCGGCTCAGGGCGTGATCCCGGCGTTATGGGATCGAGCCCCACATCAGGCTCCTCTGCTATGAGCCTGCTTCTTCCTCTCCCACTCCCCCTGCTTGTGTTCCCTCTCTCGCTGGCTGTCTCTATCTCTGTCGAATAAATAAATAAAATCTTTAAAAAAAAAAAAAAAAAGTAGTATTCAGGGGGCCTGACTGGCTCAGTCAGTGGAGCACGCGACTTCTTTTTTTTTTTTTAAAAAAGGAGGCTCCACTCGGGTGTGGAGCCTGATGCGGGGCTTCAACTCACAACTCTGAGATCAAGACCTGAGCTGAGATCAAGAGTCAGCCACTTAACCAACTGAGCCACCCAAGCGTTGCAAAGCACACGACACTTGATCTCAGGGGTGTGCATTCGATTCCCATGTTGGGTGTAGAGATTACTTAAAATCTTAAAATAAAATAAAAATAGTATTCAATGGAGAAGAATTCTACAAATACTGCAACAGCCAAAAATACTGCAAACAGTCACCTAGAATTTGTCGTGTCTTCCCGTCCTGTTTGTATCTCTGAGGACATCACAAGAGGATGACATAGGAGGACGGTGATTATGACAATGCTTCTACCAACACGGAGACTTTGTAAACTTCACAGGAACCCACGGAATTAATTAACTTTCTCAGTAGCCTCCCTCTCTACCTCACCTTTTATTATGAAACCAATCTTCAAATATAATCTGAAGTAGAAAGAACAGTAAAATGAACCCCCAAGTAACCATCACCCAGTTTCAATAAATATTAACGTGGGGCCAATCTTTGTTCGTATACCTCTCCCCCCTCCCCCAACAAATTACTCTGAAGCAAATTCCAAACATAATTTTTGTTTAAATTGCAACCACTAAATTTGTAATAGCTTAGCAAATATAGCAATATGTAGCAACGACAAAACTGATTTAAATGTTAAAAGGCTTCACTTTTTAAAAGAACAAGCTACCAAACAAAAAGCTAGAATCTAAGTTCTAGTGAATTTATACTGCAGAGGTATAGACCTGTTTCCAGAATTTTCAACAACAGATATTTTTGTATCATTTAGTGACAGGAACACTAACCCACAATAACCACCACAGTAAATACACACTGTAAATGTAGCTTCTATTTTAAACCTAGAATCTCAAAGTTTTAATTTAGGGACTGATTTTCACTATAGGTACCTTCTAAAAAATAAAGAGCAATGAGAAGTAGAAATTTTGCGTACGTGGTGTTTTTCCCAGGATTTGATGGTTTCTCTAATATACATAACTTACATCTGACCAGACTGATGAGAATAGAGCTCTTCTTGTGGGCTGTGAACGAATTCCCCCTTCTCTGTCTGCTTCCAATCAACACCCTCATTCCCAGGCAGTCACTATTCTGCTAAAGCCCAGGGCCCTCCAGTCTCAAAGATAAGAGATCTGACCAACAGACCCTGGTGTTTAACAGCATGTGTAACCCCTCCCTCAGTGCTGCTGGAGGCTTTCTCCACGTTGGGATCACACGTCCAATATGGAGCTTTGTGTTACCACCTCAGAAGTGAAAAGCAAGCTCCATTAACACGCCTATACAATCACAAAGTTAAATGCTTAGGCTCCAGGTATCTTTTACGGTTCTTGCTGTTGAAAGGAATACTAGGCAGAAGCAGGAGAGGTCACAGAGCTAGCCGGGGTAGGGTGGTTGCAGGGAGATGGGTGACAACAGATGGAAGATATGTGGCCCAAAACCTTTTAGAGCATGGCTGAGGAGATGGATAAATTTCCTAGCACACTATGCTTTTTTCTGTTTAGATTTCAAGGGATGCTGTGGTTCTTTTACATACTGATCTTTCACAACCCCTCAGTTCTCGACAGTCCCCCATCTTCAGGCAACTCTAGAGATGAATCCCTTATCCCATTAATGCATAAGAAGAGACCTGCAATGGGGCATCTGGGGGGCTCAGTCGCTTAAGCATCCGACTCTTGATCTGGGCTCAGATCGTGATCTCAGGATTGTGGGACTGAGCCCCGCATCAGACTCCGCACAGGGTGTGGAGCCGCTTAAGATTCTCTCTCTTCCTCTCCCTCTCTCCCCCCATCTTCTCTCTCCCTCTCTCGGAAAAAGAAAAAGAGAGAGAGAGAGACCTGCATTTGTACCAAAAATAATTTAGGGCCATTCTTTAAATACACATGAGCAATCTCATTCTCTTCCTACTCCACAGGGCGAGCCCTAGGAAGAAAGACACAACTCCAACGCCTGGCCATACGTGACCTCTCTCAATGGTATCCAAAACAGGAAAGAAAAATTAATTAAATAAAAAGAGTCAAACTGCTGGAAAGACAGTAATATTTGGGGAGGAAAGTCTACTTTGGTTTACAGCATTTTTGCCTAAGACAGGATGTAGATATTAATGATTAATTACCAACACTTCAGTATAGCCCAGCCTTATCTCCGCCAGCCATCCTGGCAGATCTCCCGGATACCTACCAGTAAGTACCAGCACCTTGTGACGTTAGCTCCATGCCATCCACTGAATTGTAGCTATCGTCATCCATGATCTTGGAAAGACCAAAATCCGTGATTTTTATCTCTCCACATGCTGTACCATTTACTAAAAGAATATTACCTAAAGAGATGAAAACCTTCATGAATAAAAAGAGACTTACTAATTAAGAGAAAAGTTCAAGGTAATAACAGACAAGAAGGGGACAACTGAACTCGAACTCTTGCACGTAATAGCAAGCATCTGAATTCCTGGAATAAAATGATCTGGACTCTGGATGCTGGAGGAGAGTCCTCAGCATCTGGCTGCAAACTTCCATTTTCCAAGAATCACCTGCTAGATGTGCCAAAACCACCACTATGAGCAGTGGGAAAAAAACTGTAACTCGCCAAAGTAAAATATCACTTGGACAGTTAGTCAAAAATGGTGGGAAAGTTTCATCTGAACTTTCAGTAACGATCTCTAAACCACCCTGTTTAGAACAGTCGTTTCAGGACAAAAAAAACAACACAACAACCACCACCCAAAAAAACATACAAGGGCATCAAAGCTAGTACCACAGTGCCACCTACAGCTTGTACGCTGGGAGAATGTATCGGATTCAGCAATGGAAAACCCCATCACACAATGGCCATAGTTTTAAAAATTACTTTGTTGTAACGAATTTTTTAGTCATTTGAACTGTATTAGAACATTAAAGAATAGTAAATAGTGAGATTTAATATGCAGCTACCAGGAGAGGAAAGCAGAGTTAACAACCGTGCCCACCAGGCGGTAAATGGGAACCATCTCCCGAGCACCCAAGCCCAGGCAGCACCAGCTGTCTGCAGGGAACATACAGCCCACGATGACGACAACAGAAAACAGAGGTAAGGAGTCTAACTGGCCTCTACTGTTCGCTGAGGTCTACTGAAGTTAACACAGTAACCATACAAAAAGATGAAGAACTGCTGGGGATTTAATGAAATGGGAGGCATGCCTACAAAATAACTCGTTCATTTGGAGGCACTTATCAAAGAGACTTGGAGGAGAGGAACGGCTACGTAGGGTGAGTAATGGGAAAACACAAAGCTGAGCCTGCCAGCGCAGTTCTTTCTAAATCGGGCTGACGTCATGACCTGCCCTGGCTCTAAAGACGAGGGCATTGTTTCTCCCGAGTATTTAATTAGACTCCCCATCTCAAGCCCAGGACTGCCGGGCCAGGACTCTGTTCGCACACCTGCCTGGGCACAGCCAGATGCTACTAGGCTTCCAGGCTCCCGCCACATTCTTTAACTTTGTAAAATAACAAGTCACTTCGAAGACCAGAGAAAAGCCATCAATACAGTCACCTGAAAGTTAGACATACCTGGTTTGAGGTCATAGTGTATGATGGGAGGTTTTATTTCATTTAAGTACTTTAAAGCATTCACAATCTGCATGATAATGGACCGGGCCTCTTTCTCCGACATTAATTTGTGCTGTTTCAGGTAGAAGTCCAGATCATTTCCCTCACAGTATTCTAATACTGTACAAAACCTGAAGACAAATATAAACCGACATTTGACTGTGGGAAAGAGCAAGCAGATTAAGACTTCTTACACCAGCCCCAGTGAAAACTTCAGGTAATTAGCTTCTTGCTGTTGTTCTTCATTAAGTACAGTTCTATTCTTTATTCAGTAGTAGCTACCCGAGTGGCTGACAGGAAGGAAACTGCATTCTCCCCTGGTGAAGAGCCTTCACACCCTCCACGCTGGAATATGTTGTGCTACAGTTCAGCCATGACACACGTCTTCTTAAGTCCAGACTATATGAACACCGACTAGAACTGTAATGTACGTAAGCTAGACACCTTTCCAGAAGGGTCTCCTACACATATCCCTGCCGTGCTCCAGTTCTAAACGAGCATACTGTGGTCAAGTACACAATTCTCAATGCAAATATTTCATATGACCCCAAGGGCTGACAGTAAGACAGAATCTATGGTTTGCCCAGGTCCCAAGAATTGGTTTCAGGTCATGTCTCATGGCACTTTGGCACAATACTGTACTATAATCTCTCCTTGCTAAACACAAGGTGTAAAAGAACTTTTAAAAGCACAGTATCGGGATGCCTGGGTGGCCCAGTTGGTTAAGGGTCTGCCTTCAGCGCAGGTCATGATCCCGGGATCCTAGGATCTAGCCCCCCCACTGGCTCCCTGCTCAGTGGGAAGCCTGATTCCTCCCTTCCCTCTGCCTGCTGCTCCCCCTGCTTGTGTGCTCTCCCTGTCAAATAAATGAATAAAATCTTTAAAATAAATAAATAAAAAGCACAGTACCTGTGGTTCTAACAAATGTGTTATTACATAGTATGAGTTTTTTCCCTCCACTTTTATCAATACATCATATAAACCCAAATTTAAAACTATACCATTTGTGGCATTAAGGGTCATGTGTCTATCTTCCAAGGCAGTTAGAAACCAAAGTAAGGCTTCCTGAATTTGAGTATTCCTGAGAGATGAAGACCTTTTAAACTATCCTAAGCTGTGATAATGTGGGTGTTATCACTCAGGGTCTAGTCAGGAAATAAAAAACACCTGAGTATTTAAAACAGAGGTTTTAATTCAGGGCACTGATCACATGGATGATGGAAGAGCTGAGAGGGTAAACTGGCCAGTGAGGCATCCCAGAGATCATCTAGACTGGAAGCCATTAGCACCCTCAGGCCAGAGGGCCAGATGGTGCAACCAGAACTGAGGGTTACCAAGACAGACTGGAGTCACAGTGGGGGGGGGGCGGTGTGTGGTGTGTGTGTGTGTGTGTCTGTCTGTCTACCCCCACTATCTCGGTCTCCTCAGCGGCTGAACACAGCTGAACAACTGACTCGGGAGCCTGGTCAACAGCCTTCAAGGGTCCACTCACTGAAGACGCAGAGCAAGGGAAGGGTGAGGAGCAGACCTGAGCACAAACAGGCTCAGGACTAGCATTACAGCCCCTGGGCAGTCCGAGGCCTTCAGAAAGCAATGCAGTGAAAGGTGGACACATGCAGCCCTGTGGGATCCCTGAACTGAACAGCTTACATTTCTTATGAAACATACAAGGGCACGCTAGCACTCTATCTGAGGATAAATATCAAAAATTTATGGATTCTCTGATCTGAGATACAGACTCTCATGCTTAGCCGATGTACTCTTTGACCTAAGTGCAAGCTTAAAATAAAATCTCACTTTAACACCCCAACAACTCTCAGATTTTGTAAAATGATGGTGAAAATTCACCATACACACAATGGGAGGAACAAAATAAACTTAAGAATAGCACACAACCAAGTCAATTCCTCAGATTAGTTAAAAGTGTATACACAATTCAAAATTGCAAATAATCCAAGTCCTATTTATTTTTGAGATGTTTTTTATACTTACATTTTGAGGGGTGGTGATGGCCGGGGGTGGGGGGGTGGTCTACCTAGTATTCAAAGAATTTACTCAAAGCAAAAAGGTAGGGCCACCCTGTGGAGACCTGTTCTCTACCTAGATATCATCCTTACTAACCACACACTGATTATGCCAGGTTCGAGGGCCACCCTTCTGGAAAGAGTACATTCCTGAGCAGGTGGAAGAAGGGATCGTTTGCATTTCCAAAGGGAATTAAGGTCTCCCCCTTTTGGAAACATTTCTAAATGTGGGACGGTTCTCGGCATAGCAATCCCTGAGACAGCTGCTGTCTGGAATAGGCCAAAACGCCTAGAACCACCCTGCAAGGCGAAGAGGAACACCTGCTGGCCATACCCTATGGTATGTTCTCCTGACTCAGTTCAGACCCCTACAGAGAAAACATTTCCAAATGCTGAACTGTTTCTAAATCCCCAGAAAACCCAGAGGTAATGCAGTTCACCTATACCAGGTAATAAGACAATGCCTAAGAGTACTAGGGATCTCAGGCAAGTCCTTTAACTTCCCTGGTCCACAGATTTCCATCTATACAAGTGAGAAGGCTGAACTGAGATCCCTTTAAACCTCTAACCTCCTACATGCCTGTGAGGCTCTATTTCACATGCAGCATCGAGTTATGCCTTCATTTCTGCCACATTCATTGCCATTCTATGATAAAAATCACATTGCTGGTCCTTCCTTGAAAGGCCCATCACTGTCCATCAGAATCTGCAGCTGGGGCAGAGACTCTCGGACAGTCCACACTCGGTGGTGCGTGTCAGAGGCAGCTGGCAGCAACTTGTGACAGTTACCAAGAGCTGAGAGTTAAATTTTCAGGAATTTTATGAGCTGGATATTAAGCCACCGGTAGGATGAATGGACAAACAAAAGGTGGTATATTCATACAATGGAATATATTTAGTCATAAAAAGGAATGAAGTACTGATCCGTGCTACACTAAGGATGACCCTGAAGACATATCTCGTTAAATGAAAGACGCCAGTCATTAAAGTCCATATACTATGAGCAATTCAAATGAAAGTATAGAATAGGAAATCTATAGAGACAAAAAAAAAGATGAGTGGCTGCTTAGGGCTGGGGGCAGGGCGGGGGGCGATAGGGGAGTGATAGCAAAAAATATGGGGTTTCTTTCTGAGGTAGTGAAAATGTTCTAAAAATGACTATGGCGATGATTGCACATATGTGTGAACATACTACAAGCCGTGAATTGTATACTTTAAAGGGGTGAACTATACGGTATTTGAATTCTATCTCAATAAAGCTGGGATTTCTTTTTTTTAAGTTAGTAGAGTGAAACTAGACACGCTGAGAAATTCATTATCACAGAAACTGTCCAATGCTATGAATTAGCCCTATCTGCTCCCCACCGAGCTGGTTGTTAAACATTTACCAGCACACCATCACACATCCTGTGGCCAAGAGACGTACTGCTGGCCCCAATGTGAATTCACACAGGATCATCTGCCCAGAAATAAATGCACTTGGTTCCCTCAGAGGGTATTCCTCGACCCAGATTGAAACTCTATTCCATGAGTAGTCAACACACCGCAAGAAACCAGTAGCAACTGCTAAGCTAAAATGGCATAGCACTTACGAGTCAGTGTCCAGTGAAAAGTAATCATACAGCTTAACTATCCTGGGATGATCCAGTTCTTTGTGAATCCGGTATTCCCTACATGCATGCCTGTAAACAAAGTGGAAAATTAACATTTTGTATTTTGGACTGTCTTTCAGACCTCTTCAAGGATACTCCTACATATTCTCTCATTGCTCCCTGTTTCTGCCTGTGCATTCCAGTCAGGTCTGGCTGGCCCTTCTATCCTTCCTCATCCTGTTTTGGTGTCTACCAAGCGGTTGAGAAAATAGCAGGTGCTCAAATATTTGTTGAATGACTAGAAGCCAACACTTTACCAACCTTTTATCCCTTTCACGTTCATTCTATCACAGTCTCACCTGTTTGATATTTATACCCAAATATCAAAGCTTTAAAAATTATACAGATAGCTTTTTCTCGCCCCTCAAAAGCTGACACTTTGTATCTATAAATGTTTATATCCTGGGCTACATCAAGGAGATCAATTTTGGCACATTAACTCCTTGGGTAAAAGGATTACAGATTACAGAAGGCAATTAGCAGTGCTTTGTTTTAAGGAGTCCTAGCTCCCTACAAAAAGAATTTAAAGGGCTATCAGCTTTACTTTTTTTTAAGAAAATGTGAAATTGATAAGAAATTATGGAACCCAGGGTGCCTGGGTGGCTCAGTCTGTTAAGCATCCAACTCTTGATTTCAGCTCAGATCATAATCTCAGGGTAGTGAGATCAAGCCCCATACTGGGCTCCACACACAGTGAAGAATCTGTTTGGGATTCTCTCTCTCTGCCCCTCCCCCTCGGTGCATGCCTGCGTGCGTTTGTGCACGTGAATGCACATTTTATCTCTCTCTCTCTCTCTCTGAAATAAACGAATCTTTTAAAAAAGGAAATCACTGAACCCCAGTTTTCCTGGAATGAGAGTTTACATATACATATTAACATTTTTTTTTAGTGCTTTTCCTATTTGAAATGATTTAATAAGATTAGGAACAAAAACAAACTATATAATCTCACGTATTCGTTGAATTTTAAAAGAATTACAGAGCAAGTTTATTCAATATAATTACCAATAATTTTTAAAGTATTTAATTCTTATTTAAAAAGAGAGCAACAGAAAATTTTTATTTTTTAAGTAAGCTACCACCATTTAGTTTGGGGCATTTTCTTATAAGGCAAGAGTCAGAAAAGAGAAACTTTCCAGAGTATGGTAAATAAAACTAAGTTGATGTTTTCTGAAATTGGTATATTCCAGTATGTCAAAGATACACAGAAAGTACTCAACTAAAGAAAAGCTGAGGAGACAATCAGGGCAAGGAGAGAGGAACAGGAATATAAAAGTAATTAAACACGTTTTTCCCTGATGGAAACTGTGTTTGACAAAGCTTATTTTTCAAGCTGCCACTTTTGGCGATTTTTTTGCTTCTTCTGACATTCATCATCTTTATGTCTTTCTGAAAAAGACTTGCCAGCACTTAAGCAGAGCAGTGTCAGGACACCCACTATACTGGGACCTGGAAACCTGGCCCTGAGTTCCAGCTCTGTGATGTCGCTTCTCTGGGCTTCCCCATGGCTGCACAGGACTGGAGGTTTCAAAGGCTGCTTCCTGGAAATCCAGGCCTCCAGAGACCTGGTGCAGACGCTGAGCAAATGTAGCTGTGGCCCAACCCCTCATCCCACCTAAGCAGCGTCACACCTGTCCTTTTCAAATATTAAGATTCCATGTAATATTTCATTTAGTAAAATTAAAGTGATGCTGTTAACAAAAACCCAGTTTAGAAAGCTAGGGACTAACTAGATAACCATTCAAGTCATTTCTTACGCTAGCACACTAAAAATGTATAGTTCTCTGCCATTGTTTTAACTTTTTAATTTTGTCATACATTTCAGAGCAGAGACCAATTTCTGTGTCAAGGTACAGAAAATACAGGAAACTAAAGGAGGCAAGCATTAAGAACCAAAGGAAGGGTCATTCGAAGTCCTCGTCAACCAAGGGCATTTGCTGTGATCAGTGAAAGCATTCCCTCAACATCATGTCGGGCTCTAAGCCCACTTCTCGTGCTTCATCAGGCAAGCCAGTGGCTCTGCCACGTCCCTCAGATGTTCAACTTTTAATTTAGCATCCAAGGGATGAATGCACTACAAATACAGAAACCTGAATTAGAAACTGGAAGAAATGTATCCACTAAGGTGTCGGTTTTTTACTCTCTTGTAAGTGGATATATACTTAGACTTCCAAAATGATTCTGTCCTAAAAACTTACAAGAGTATCATACACAAGAGTATACTAACTAATTCAGATACGATTATTTCTGTAGACAGCTTTATATGAAACGTTTCCTACTGTGGAGTTTTTAATATGTTCTCTGGGGGAGTTAAAGAAATCTTGTAATACAAATGCTTTAATCACGCAAAAGTAAAACCATAGCCTGTACTCATCAGTATGATTTCATATCAAGCAAAATCTTTCAAAGCAAGGTGGAGATACTTAAGAATTTCTCCCCAGGCGTGAAAAGAAGTCACAAGAACTCTGCATACCCCCTCCCCTGCAGAGATGGCTCCACAGAAGATCCCTGGGTGCTATGATTCCCACCACCAGTGAGGAAACAAAGGGGTAGGCACCACTGCGAGCCTGGAGCTGGACCAGTCAAGAGCTTAGAAAAATGAGACAACCTCTTCATTTGCTCTATGATTCTGGCTGGTAGAGGAATGTGAGATAGATCCCCCATCTCTCCCCGCTAGCACTTGAGACAGCTTGCCGAATGTGTCACGGAGGTACACGGTCCCGGCTTCAATCCCTCACTGTTGCAAAAGGCTAAGGCAAGCAGCACCCCCCGCCCTACAGTTACTACAGTGTTCCTTACCAGAGTTCTCTTTCGGGCCAGCCTAAAAGCTGGACACTGAGACCAGGCAAAGTATGGGTAAATCCCAGCACAGGAACCATTTTCTCAAGGCTGACCCAAGGCTGGCCCCTCATGAAGTCAGAGTGGTCAACGCACACATGTAAGATAGAGAACAGGCTCCAAGGACAGCTCAAGATCATTTTTCAAGAGAAGCATGTATAGTTCCAACACCCTTATGCACTCTGAGAGTCTCAATATAATGGGGACATTTCTCACTTATAACTGGTCAGAACAACATGTGGTTTCCTTCCCCGGAGTGCTCCTGGCATTCACTGTGGCATGCCATTCGTCCTCGCATGCCAAGTGACTGGAATGTACTTCTAATAATGTAACTGCTCCTCAGAAGCATCTGGACTGCAGCTGCCTGTCACATACGACATACATGCAGGGTGCCATGCATCCAGTACACAACATCCCTTTGCCTACATCTGCTAAGCCCTATTTCTCTTAATGCCACAGGAACCTCCACTTCTCCAGTGCTGAGTGCCACTGCCAATCTGCATGGAAGAGTTCCCGGATCCCTGGTGAGTAATAGGTAAACAGCAGGAGTTGTGTTGGTCCATGCCCCAAGAACCAGCTGATGATGCAGAAATGAGACTTAGCAGCCAATTACAAGGCTACTTCAAACTCCACTGCTTTTTTCCCCTCCAAAGTACTATTTATAAGAAAAAAAACAAAACTGCTTTTATAGAAAGGAGGTGGGTTGTTATATCAAAAAAGGCTGTCTTGGGCGCCTGGGTGGCTCAGTTGGTTAAGTGTCTGCCTTTGGCTCAGGTCATGATCCCAGGGTCCTGGGACCGACTCCCACGTTGGGCTCCCTGCTCAGCAAGGAGCCTGCTTCTCTCTCTGCCTGCCACTCCCCCTGCTTGTGTTTGCTTGTTCTCCCTCTCTCTGTCAAATAGGGGAGGGCTGTCTTCTCTCTTCAGGGTTAGGGCACGTCTAACTCAGCGTCTGTACCTACAACAAGGAAACATACTAAGCCCAGGGAGGGATCCTAAAAGCAAATTAGGTATGTGTGGCCTCCAAACCAAATGAGTCATGAATTCCCATGTTCTGAAGCTTGGGGTGGGGGAAACAAGCAAAACCTGATATTAGTAGATCCAAAAAATTCACACCTGTACATGTAATAATCATTCCTTCTAAAGAAGTCACCCCCCCCACACCAATACGGCGGAGGACAGCCACTGGTAGCATTCAGAAGACAGGCAAGCACAGTAAGCAGGACACTGAGCATGGAGAATTCTGAGAGGGGAAACTGTGAGGGGGAGGTGAGCACAGCACTGAGGAGCTGAAGGAGTCAAGTAAGCACCACTGAGGTACCCCAGGTGCCCCCCACTGTCTCCTCTATGATGAAATGACTGAAACAGCAGGAAAAAGTCCCGCCCAAAGCTCCCCAGGATCCCCAGGGCACTATCATCTGCTCTCCACAGACAGGCAAGATGGTTTCTGAGGCTTTGCTTGTTTATTGTAGCTAATGTTAGACACACAATGGAAAGGGAGGTTAAAGAGCATGGGTTTTTGATTGAGGGAAGTCTAGATTTAAATACCAGTTCAGCCATTTCTTAACTATTACTCGAATTCTGTTAAGTTCCAGTTTGCTCATCACTAAGATGGAACAGTTACTCTCCTAGAACAGTCAGGACGAGTAAATGACACCACCACAGCAACACACGCACCGCTGTTAACACAGGGCCCACACTGCAGCTGCCACCACTGAATTCTGACACATCAGACACCCTGGCGTCACTTACTTGTGGTAATTCTCCTTTTTCTCATCTCTCCAGTTTTTATTTAACTGGTGAATTTTCACAGCTACATATCTTTGTTCTGTTAGATCAAATGCCTACAAAGAAAAGGAATAAGTTATACTCTGGATAAAAGCTAACAAGAATTACAGGCAAGTAACACATCTGAAGCTTCTGTTTAAACATGGATGTACTCAAAACCCAAAATGCATTATTAAATACAAGCAGCCATGGATGACAACATATCACGTACTTGTTTCAGAGTTACAACCATCTTCTTCAAACTTGTGATCAGATAATTCAGAAGTTTCCAGACGCACTGGCACCAAGGGGCTTAGAAAACAACCCAGCACACACCACAAACAGCAAGCCAGCCTGTGCCTTACCAGTCCCTTCCAAACAGTTCTCTCTGCGGACATCACCCGCCCTCTCTGGGACCCTGCTCCCCTAGACTGTATTTCACCCCTCTGCTGACACTGGGACTTGGCATGCTTCACTAGTATTAAGTCCTGCTGCTTTTGAAATGCTGGGGACACAGACGACCTGCTCCAAGAGAAATAACCCCTCCAGATACACCTTTTCACTATGTTTGTTTAGAAAATAACCTTGTAATTTTTTATATTTTGTTTATTAAAATACAAACAGAAACAGAAACAAAAAATAGTCCCACCCATATATGATGGGTAAATAAAAAGCAGTTTTTGATCCCAACAATGTCTGAAATTAGTCACACCAGGTCACGTCTCTAACACTGTCCAAAGAAAGGGACAGACTTTCCCCAAAGACCACCACTACTGCCAAGTCCTCCATCAGTGAGGCAGTGATGTATCATAGAGGGAAGAAGGGAAACAGGTAGGTTTTTGAGGATGCTGGGTGTAAATCACAATCCGATAAAGTGAGTAGTATTTTAATATAATAGGAAATTTCTCTTTTACAAAAGAATTAATTGAGGGATTCCTTTAGAATGAAAAGTTTTTCTTAGTTTTTCAAGTTCAGAGGAGAAACTTAATACTTCAGTTCTAACTCTATGACCACCCATCTGCCAGGTTCCATGCTGTAGGAACAGATGAAGGTAACAGGCACAGGAAGAGTCTGTGAATAGTGATGATTACTGTTCAACACATCTTTAAAATGTAAGCTACCTCTAGGAAAGCACTAGATGCAAGAGAGGGCTGCTTATAAAAGAAACTTTCAATTTATATTAAATTTAAACCAATAGTTTTTAAAATATAAAAACCACACAATTCAAACAGAATATCTCACAGAAATGGAAATTCTTAGACTGTGAAGTCCACCTGCAAGCTTGTGTAACATCATGGCTTTACAGCAGAGAACCATTTCAAGCCAGTAAGAGCCAGATCAAATAGCACCTAATTTCTAAGAGCAGTAGTGATCCTACGAGTGTCTTTTTCTCCACCTACCACACCATATTTCTGAATCCAAGACACTGTGATCCACCACTGTTGTAAGAAGGGCTTCTGGAGAGTGGAGAAGAGCAAAAGAACTACACAGAATGTACACGACACTGGAGGAAGCATCTACATTTCCAGAATGTGAAAAGGTTTAAGGAACACACTAGGGAAAAAACAGGATGAAGAAATCACTAACTACCAACTTGGAAAGCACCAAGAATGAATTTTGAGGTTTTAAAAAAGGAGGTGTCTCACTTCTGCGTTTACAGACAAAAGAATTAAAAGCAAGGCCTCTAAGAGATATCTGCACACGCATGTTCAAAGCAGCACTATTCACAACAGACAAGAAGAGGAAGAAACTCCAATGTTCACTGCCAGATAAATGGATAAAGAAAATGAAGTATGTATGCATACAATGGAATATTATTCAGCCTTAAAAGAAGGAAATCCTATCACAAGCTTCAACATGCATGAATTCTGGGAACATTATGCTAAGTGAACTGAGCCAGTCGCAAAAGACAAATACTGTGATTCCATTTATACAGGTATCTGAAAGTAGTCCAATTCACGGAGAATGAAAGCAGAACAGTGGTTCACAGGGGCTGGGGGAGGGCAAGAGGAGAGCTGTTGATTAATGGGTAAAGTTTCAGTTTTCTAAGATAAGAAAGTTCTGGAGATCTGTTTCACAACAACATAAACACACCTAATACCACTGAACTGTACATTCAAGAATGGTTAATGATGGTAAATTCTTGGTTTTTTTTCTTACCACAATTGAAAAAAAAAATAAAAAATAAAAAATAAACTAAGCATATGATTCAAGAATGAAAACAAAAACAAAGAAAAGTAAAAGGAAGGAAAGACTAATAGGAAAAGTTAACGAAAAGAAAAATCCAAATTAAACAGTAGACTTGATCAACAAAATAAAAAGTTGATTCTTAGAGGGGAAAAAAAACCCCACTGACTAACCTTTCTGACCTATCAGTTGATATACAAAAATAAACATTTCATTCAAAAAAAAAGAGAGAAATAACTACGGTATGGATGATATTTTTAAATCAAGGTGAAACAGAAAATTTTCCAAAAAAATGAAATTATCAAGAGACTTAAGAAAGGAGAGAAAATAAGAATAAATCAATATTTGTAAAAGGAACTGAAAAGGTAGTCAAAAAGTTTTCCTGTTCAATGACATCCACCCATGGGATTCTGAGTCTGCTCTAGCTTTCAAGGAGCCAATAATTCCTATGCAATGCATTCCAGGACATGGGAAAAATATATATACATACAAGCACAACTTATTCTGGATAACCAGGACACAGAAGCTAGACAATGCTGCCCACACACAAAAGACAACTATGGGCCAGTCCCCCTTACAAACACAGATCACAAAATATACTAGAAAATCAAGCCCAAAAGTCCACTAAAAATAATATTCTTGTTCTGGAAGTGGACAGTGATGGCAGTTGCACATTATGAATATACTTAATGCAACTGAACTCTACACTTAAAATGGTTAAAATGGCAAATTTTATGTATATATCACCAGAGTAAAAAATAAATATTAAAAAAAGGAAAACTGTTGAATCATTATGTTGTATACCTGAAACTAATATAACATTGCGTGCCAACTGCACTTTGATGAAAAAATACATATATAAACACACACATACATACATATATATATATAGGCACAACAGTTTTGGAAAATACAGTTATTGTTTTATAACAATAAAAGGTGGGGGATAGGGGCGCCTGGGTGGCTCAGTCAGTTAAGCATCTGCCTTCAGCTCAGGGCATGATCCCAGGGGCCTGGGATCGAGTCCTGCGTCACGCTCCCTGCTCAGCAGGGAGTCTGCTTCTCCCTCTGCCTCTGTCTTTGCCCCTGCTTGTGCTCTCTCTCTCAAATAAATAAAATCTTAAAAAAAAAAAACTTAAAAAAAAAAAAAAAAGAGGTGGGGGATAGGACTAGTTTTTACTGTTTTTATCTGAAATGAAAACTAATTATTTTGTCCAAAAGATTTCCCATATATAAATTCACAGGGCATAACGTAAATCCCAACAGTGAAGGCCTCACCTCAGAAGGAGGGACTTCGCAGGGCCATGTAGTAAAGACCATTTAATAAACGGATTCTCCAGATAAAAGCCCGGTACCAGAAACACCCAGAAACTTAAGGAGGTCATGACTAGTGAACATGTTATTGGATCTGCAGCCCACCGGAGGCACAGAAGTCTGAACATCACTGGCCCAGCTAAAGCCAGGACGCGCCTCCGGGACGCCAGAGCTACTCAGCACTCCGACTGAGAAGACGAGAAGAAGACGAGAACATTTTCAAAACAAAAAGCAGGTTTTCAGGTAAGAATTAACTTTAACACATCTATTTTGTTAAAAAAAAAAATTATAGGATAAAAGTAACACATATTTATTTCTAACAAAGGTAAGTGAGGCAGGAGGTACAGAGCCAGAATACAAACCACCACCATTTCACTATCCAGAAAGGAGTGTTTTTCCTTCCTGGTTTTCTTTTTTTTTTTTCCAAATTGAAAATAGGGCAAACTACTGGATCCTGCCTTAGTCACTTAAGTTTACTGGAAGCAGTTCTTCCAAAGATACAGGTTCTAAAAGTTTCTGAATTTTAACAAATATTTATTAACCCACAATTACAATGATTCCTAACTTTCTCCAAGTTGGTGATAACCAAGATTCAATCCTTAGTCTCTGTGCCCAGTTTCTTACACTTACCTTGTAAACTTCACTGAAACCGCCTCTACCCAACAGATGTAACAACAAGTATCTGTCATTGAGCGTTGGGTGATCTTTAAATCTGGGGAAACAGAGAACACAGAATATCCTGAGTTTCAGGACTACACAATCTCCCGTAAATCTCTCACATGCTACACACATGGTTTACAGCGGCTGCTGCTAGTTCGGCAACCACACGGACGCAGCGAGCTGTGAACGCGAAGTGAGCCATCCGGTGCAGGGAGACTGCATGACGACAACGAACAGCACTGGCTGTAGAGCCACAAGGCACAGGCACCAGCCTCAGTGTGGCCACAACTGGACCTGTGACCTTTGCTGACCTTCCTTCCTTTCTGAAAGGTAGCTGGGCAACTACCATCACCATCCACTTGCTGTAAGGGGATGGGGTACAGACTCCACCAGATCGGGGATTTTCAAACTGTGCTACCCACTCCCTCCAAAGTAGTCAAGAGCCACATGTTCCCACCATTCCAAAACGGATACGATAAAGTCCCAAGATATTTCACAGCGCCTTACAAATGGATTCGATTATTAAGGAAGTCACATGTCCTATGTGCATCCATGGTCTCTCTTTAAGACAGTTTCACGATGTAACTGTTTCCCCCAGAGGATTCCACCTTGTGTTGTTTTCTAACAATAAGACGAAGAAAGGAGAGCTGGCAAAAATAGTTTCACAAATATGTCTACCTAATTTCTGATCTTAAACAGCCCCAATATTAATCCTGAAATTATTCTAATTCTGAGAAACTGACATGCTTGCAGAGAAAGGCGACATGACTGTGTGGCGGTTAGCTCTGGAGCTGTTGGGTCACATAGGTACAGGTCCCTGGTCAGGCTGAGTCTCACTGAGCCACTGCGAAGATGAGATGACAGCATCAGGCACGTGGCACTGTGCCTGACACACACAGAGAGCCCAGTCATGGGAACCACTGCTGCCTGCCACTTCACAGGAAGAAAAGGCCACGGCTCACACTGGCCAGACAAAAATACAGGAGTTACAGCTATGCCCAAAAAAATCACCTTTCGGAGTCAGAAAAACACGGGAAAGAACAGATTATGGACCGAACCTACTTCTCACTTTAATCTACTTTTCAGTTGCAATCCTTTGAAGGACTTATAAAAAAGGTGGGCATTCATCTACAATTAACGCACTGACCCTCAAAGTCTTGTTTAAAACCTCAACGCCCAAATGTCCCTTAAAGGTCATTCCAAAACCAGTGCCATCTCAACCCGGTAACCTTCCACGACACCACACTGTCACCCATGCTTCCATTCAGCAAGTCTCTGCAGGATGAATATACAGTGTATGCCAACCACTTACAACTGCAAAGCTATACTCTTTTAGTGACCTCTACTTGTGTGAAAGCACTATAATACATGTATAGATACTATTTAACGTATAAATCTTAATATATTTATATATATTTAAACTAAAGCAAATCATAGTTGTGTTCACAGACCCGTATTATACCTTGCAATAGAGCTAAAATACACCGTGGAATCATTTACCCAATTTATAGTAAGCAGAAACATCATTCTTGACCATTCATGTCAAAGTGTACAGCAGTTTCCAACCCAACACACCCCCAAGTTGCTTACTGTGAATTATCTTCATTATGTATCCTTTTTAGTTCCCTGATATGTAGATTTCTAACCCTTTCTAGCCTTTCCAGCTCTGCCTGGATCTCTGCTTCTTCCTAAAGTGAAAAGGAAAGAAATAGCTCAGAACACAGGACACTACCTTCTCAGAATCTCATTTCAAAACAGCAGACATTTCTCTTTTGAAAAACGAAGGGAAAATGTTCCTTTTGAACTGAAAAAGATTTTTTTAAGAGCTAGAATTTTAATCATAAAAAGCCCACAGCAAATATTAAATAAAATTCAAACCATACAAAGGAATACAAGTAAGAAAAAAGCCCTCTGCTCCCCCATCCCTCCTCTCCATCATGGCCATTCCCCAGATGTAACCGCTGTTAAGTGTCTTGTGTAAATTTCCAGAAATGTTCTCTGTATTTACATATAAGCACACAATCATCATCATCTTCTTCTTCTTTTTTTTTTTTTTTTAACAAAAATTAGATTCTCTATCTGGTTCTGATCTGTAAGTATGGATCATGCTTGGTGCCTTAAGTTTCACTGACTTAACAAGACTGGAGAACCCAGTGGGAAAGACAAACACACACCAACAGCAGTTTATTAAATGCTTATAGACCATCATGACCATAAGCAGCATCTACCAAAAATGTATGGGCTGCTAACTTTAGGAGATGACCAACCTACATCCAAGAGGCCTCTGTGAACACTGTCAGTAACAATTTTTATGTGGGTGCCTTTGTGTTACGATATGGCTGGTACAAGACCTTCTTTTCTTAGCCAGTTCAGATGAGAGGTAAGAGCTACTATGTGATTTAAAATATCCTAAGAGTTTTCATATCAAATCTGAACCATCTGCTAGTATTGTCTATTTAATTTTTACTATGAGGATAACTACTTATGAAGCTTTATGACATATACAGAATTATCTATTAGAACATCATTGGTTGAAAAAGTGCCCCCATTGGGTGGCTGGAGTTGACTCAAAAACTGAAAGACATTCCATCATTAGAAATACAAGAGAGGCAGGGTGCCTGGGTGGCCAGACAGTTGAGCCTCCACCTCCTGTGCCTCTCTGCCTCTTGATTTCGGCTCAGGTCATGATCTCAGGGTCCTGAGACTGAGCCCTGAGTCAGGCTCTGCGCTGAGCAGGGAGTCTGCTTGAGATTCTCTCACTCTCCCTCTCTCTCTGCTCCTCCCCCCCGCTTGTGCTCTCTCTCTCTCCAACAAATAAATAAATAAAAAATAAATACCGGATGTGATAGTGAGCTTAACTAACTCAAGATTTCTGCAGGTCTGTCAAACCACGACATGTGCTCCAATACCACACGTAAAATAATTTCTCCAGACATATTTTTCTTTACACTTACCTTTTTAAGATGACCTAATCTGAGTTTGAAGATTTCTTCTTGTTCATGGTATTCTGCTAATGTTAACCTGGAAGATAATGGTAGAAATCCCAATAAATTATTTGAAATCGTAGTGTGCCTATTAAAAAGAGAAATGCCAAAGCACGTCATATGGTATATTCAGTCTCTGTTAAAATATCTAAAATTATCTTGCAATCCTTTGACAAGAGAAAACTTCTGTGATTTATCAGATATGACAAGAAAGGACTGCAAAGCCAGAAAAAATGAGAAAAATAAATGTGCTATATTTTTATGTTATTTATGAAATGAGTTTTGTCCATACAATCTCAGATGAAAATCCACTGGGAGAGGTAGCCAGAAATTATATGCGTTAAGTTTTTTTTTTTTTTGAAGGGAAAAATAATAAGCCAGTGGATTTGATGATTTCTGATAACTCTTAAGACTTTGCTACTATAATAACAAGAAGAATGACTTGGTGGAAGAGTCCAGGATTTGGAGTCTGAGGATCTAGGATTCAAAGTGCAACTTAGGCCACTGGCCATGTGACCTTGGACAAGCAACTTAAACTTAAGTCTTAGTTTCTTAAAAATGCAGCAAGTAATGATCCCCATCTAACAAAGCTGCTGTGCCCATTAAATGAGAATGTGAAATAATCCATAAATTGTAAAAAAGTATTTAAACACAATTCTCAGAGGGCTGACTTGATGGGTGATCACTTATTCTGTGTTCCACCTACCCCAACTGCACCCTTACATCTTAAGGATGAACATTTAAGAAGTGACAGCTCACTCCTCCAACCTCACTCTCTTCACACTCTAGAAGTACACACATAGACTTCAAAGCTTCTATCCTAAATAGCAGGAGAAAGAAACAGCTATTCTATCAACCAGGCAGGGCTACAAAATAGCCTCTGAGATCTGACTAAAATAAAATAAAAAGAATAACAAGAAGAAATGTATCCACTACGGCTGTTACACCTGTCTCTTTACAGTGACAGACATACTTACACCAATTAATCTGTATCACACCAGTAAAAAAAGGAGAAATGAAAAATCATAGCCAGGGACTCTCCCTGCCTGAAATAGGTTCAATACCAGGAATGATAATGTGACTCACTCTAAGGCTCCAGAGGAATGTTTTTGGCTTCTGGCCAAAGGAATGAGCCAAGTCATAGATACTCTAATTAAAAAGTGGACTGAAAGCCTTCTAGCCTGACACAGGACTCCAGATGGCAACTGCTTACTGACACACTACTGGCCTGGACTGCATTCTAATTATTGTTCTCTGGCAAGGAAACAGCTTATGGCTTCTATTACTCCTAAGCCAATGGTCTTATGCACTAGCGTTTGATAATTTTCAAGTAATACTGGAGGGAGAGTCCCTTCACAAAATACGGGAGTGACAGCAAAAGAAGACAATGATCAGATTAATGTGTACAGCATTTGCCCAGAAAATCTTTCAAATCTGGGCTCCTACTTGGACTTTCTGAAAGGAAATGTTTTAAATTTAGAGTCTAGTTTTAAAATATTTATTTATAAGAATGAAGATGCTTCCCAAGCTTATTCACTGTATTTTTATCACTATACTCAGTGTAATTATTAGTTTATTCATCTGTTCATTTCCCCTAAATAAACCACTGAGCTTCTAAGGCTGGGGCTGTAACCTTTAGCTCTGTATCCCCAGTCTCCAGAACACTTAACACAGACTTATTAAATGAATGTCAAGGAAGAGGCTTCCCTGACACATCGGGTATGTATGGAGTGAGTACTGGCATTAAGCCATCTTTCTCACTGGAATGGGATGTCATGGGCTTTTAACAATGGTGTAATACAAATATTATTATACTTGAGATGGATCATGGGCTAATATGTTTTTGAGAACTGATAAGAAAACATAAAGGCAAAGGAACATATTTTAAATAGGTAAGTAACACACAGTAATATATAGGTAATCCCCACAAGATGACACCAATGTACCATAACCCAGAACCACACATAAGCAACTAGTGTATCATTTGACTACTATGGTGACACCACATTTGTTACAAGAGTGGCCAAAGACCATGACATCAAGGTAAGCGACATTATTTCTCCCGCTCATTCAAAAATACCTAAATGAGATCAGGACTAAGAAAATGAATTAATCTTACATGGTTTTTATATATAAGTTGTGAATAAATCCGTTAATGTAACTAAAAAGAAAGCTAATGCTCTGGAAATCCCCATAATTTATCATTTTGTCCTGTGGCACTCAACAGGACATCAGTATTTTGGGGGAGAGTGCAGTATCTCACAGTTCACGTTAATAGAGAACATACGTTTCATTTTCAGCTCCGTTGGTCTTGCTTTTCCTCTGTTTCTGCTCATTGGTTGCTGGAGGGGCCTGTCCCATGGCAGGAGGTTTCCGCTTCGCTAACATTTTCCGTTGTCTTTCTATCTCTTCCCTCTGTGAATTTATCCTTTCCTGCTGCCTAGAGATATAAAAGATGTTGCACAGAAGAAGGTCAAAAAATTGTAACATGGCTGCAGAATAAACACAAATATCTTGAAGCCTATGTATTTGACAGACTTCAGAAAAAACAAGCCCCTTTAAATCAAGTAGAGATTTGATTTTAACTTCTAGTTGAAAAGTCAAATAACTGACGACAAAGGTTTTTTTTGGAATGAGTCTGTACTTTAAGACAGTAATTATGATTATTCTCAGACCAGGAAAGTAGGCAGGAACAATATTCAATTTCCACTGCAATCTTTTTTTTTTTTTTTTAAAGATTTTATTTATTTATTTGACAGAGAGAGACAGCCAGCGAGAGAGGGAACAACAAGCAGGGGGAGTGGGAGAGGAAGAAGCAGGCTCATAGTGGAGGAGCCTTGTGGGGCTCGATCCCATAACGCCGGGATCACGCCCTGAGCCGAAGGCAGACGCTTAACGACTGCGCCACCCAGGTACCCCTCCATTGCAATCTTACTTTCTGACTCAAGGAAGAATTTATTTTTCTTTCTTTCTCTTTTTTTAAAGATTTGATTTATTTATTTGTCAGAGAGAGAGAGAGCAAGAAAGTACAAGCAGGGGGAGCTGCAGAGGGAGAAGGAGAAGCAGGCTCCCCACTGAGCAAGAAGCCTGATGCGAGACTCATTATCCTAGGACCCTTAACTGACTGAGCCACTAAGGCGCCCCTAAACTAAGTTTTTCAAAAACAAGTACATTCAGAGATAGCACAATGAGAGGCCTTGCAGCTTGTAAAAAACTCCTTAGGGAATGCGACATAAAATGAATTCATAAAAAACATATATAAAGATTCTCCAGATATCTTAACACCATCATCATTAGAGGATTTCCTAATAAGTCTGAATTTTCTATAATAAACCCATTTGCAAATTAGGAGTCAGTAAAAATACCAGTATAAGAACACCACTTTCTCTTGTGTATGCCTAACAAATATTAAGGTTTGGAGACCTGGCATACTAAAGATATACCAAGATTTGGGATCAACCATTTAAAAGACTAAAATCTTTAAATCACCTACCCTAGTTGAGAATCAAATGCTAGCTCCCTTCTCCTTCTCTCTCTACCATGCTTCTCCCACCTCCTTTTCTTGATCCACCTTCATTTCTGCAGAATAATGGAATCTAAGTTTTTAAACCTATTTTCAAATGAAATCTATTCAACCCTCTTCCCTGAACACTTTAGTAGTCAGTCTCTTGACCTTCCCTACACTCAGTGTATTTTCCTTGGAAGAATGGCAACCAGAAAAACAAGACTATATTCCAGGGTAGATGCCCACAATTTATGCTCCCATATCTATAAGGACAATACTGTAAGCAAGAACATCATTTTAACCAAAAAAAAAAAAAAAAAAAGAAAAAAAATTAGCAGTGATCTATAGATAGCTCCTGAATATCCCAGAAAAAAATTTTTAAAGATTCCCCAAATTTCATGTTCTGTATCTACTGTAAAATGGTATGGACACCCAAGGGAAATCTGTCATTTATAGAATCAACCAAGAGTTATTTTTCATCATGGCTCATGTGACCAAGAATCAGATGGTTCGCAAGAAATCACTTTAAAATGGGATTCTGGGGGTGCATGGGTGGCTCAGTCGATTAAGCATTAGACTCTTGATCTCAGCATCATGAGTTCAAGCCCCGCACTGGGCTCTACACTGGGCATGGAGCCTACTTAAAAGACAAAAAAAACCCCTGGGTTTCTATAATTCCTTATACACCAGAATAAATACCTGGACTATCATTACAATGCTAGGAAGTTTAATTTACTCCTGCTGAGAATTCATATCTTAAATGACCACAATTTTGTATACAGGTCAAATCCCATTACTTTAATGTTATTTCAGTATAAACAAAATCTTAATAAAGAATTTTTTCCCTGTCTGAGGAAAGCATCGTAGGAACCTAACTGGAAAGCCAGGACCTTTGAGGAGTGCAGTAACCACTCTGCATCTAGACTTTCCAGTCTGCTCTTCTAATCTACAGATTCTGGACTTGAGCGGCAGCCCAGCCAGTCCTGCTCTCTGCAGACTAGCCAACTCCCACAACCCAAACCTTTCATCTATCCTGTCAATACGGTTTCTCCTACCTAATGGTGATTTTGTGCAAATCAGTGGTTTTCATAAACTGACAGACTTTTCATTTGTCTGAAGTCAACGGCAGTTTCTTGACTTCAGCAACAAGGATCTCCCTTCTGTCCTGAATGGGGTTTCCTCCAATTCTAACTCCAAGTTTTACTTATCTTCCTCTCCCTAGAGTTTGCTTGTGTCACTAAATGTGTAAATGTATGATAGAATTTACGACCCCCCAAATTCTCTAATTGTCTAATATATTCTACATCCTTCACGTCATCTGTTTGAGCTTCGTGTTTCAGAAATCTTGACCCAAGGCCAGCATACACTTTGGCTCAGTATTTAATGGTGAAATTTACATCTGTTTAATAAAACATGAAAACCATACCCCTCATCAATAACAAATTTTTTATTGCCTTGCCACTGACTGGGACTTTAAGACTTACTTATATTAGAAAGAGTGTACTGAAAAACCACAACATGTAACATAACTACATTGTCAGAATTACTTTTTCAACAGGTTCAAACATACTTGGAAAAGGAAAAAATTGCTAATCCGGCCAAAAGAGAATACAATTTTGGTATGCTTTCCTACTAGCTGGTAATCTCCCATTTTAGGGAATTGATAAAGATCACTTGGAAAGAGCAGAGAAACAAAGTAAAAACCAAAAAACTGCACTGAGGGTCCTGTTTAGACTGTATTTGATTATCTAATTTTTAAATGTTCTATAGTTCGTCTCTTCCCATAAAACCTAGCACTGCTACCTGGTGTTCAGCTACTTCACCCCCAAATTATGTATCATGGAGTTTGTTAAACACAGAAAATAATCATTTACGAGGACATCAAATACAACCTTTACAACTGAAGAATTTCAACTTCTGCATTAAAAATGAAAGGGAATTAATTTATTAAAGTGAAACTCTAGTAGACACTAGCCAGAAATAGTTTCCCAAGAAAAAATGGCTATTCTGTAATTTATATGACCTAAAACCATGAAAAAATGCTATCGACCTAGGAGGAACAATCCCTAGTTAAGGATCTCATTTAGACAGTCCCAACTGCTCTGATGGCTCTACAGCAAAGTCACCATTTTGTACTCTGTGTATGATTTCCAGAACCTTCTGGGCCTCGGGGGCTGCTTACAGAGTAAAAAGATAAAATATTGCTATCAGCTAAGACTGTGAGCACTTCTTTAAAAAAAGTAATTACATTTTATATCTCTATACAAACACACTATCATTTTCAGTCAAAGTCTTTAGACATTTTACAGACAGCCACCTAAAGAGTAACCACTGTCAAAAACTGGCAGCAGTCACCATCACATCTGGGACTCAATCGAAGCACTAGGTGGCTTTGGCCAGTACTGGGGGTATATCTTCGGGTGCCATTCTAATGAAACTGGATGGTGTGCCACTTTCAGGGCAATTTGCACGTCCTGGTCAGGGTGTCAAGCCTCCGTGTGGCAGCCATTTCCACTGCCACGGTGCATTTCTGCCCTCCCCAGCCACCTATGCTTAGCACTTTGAGTGGATGTCATTCTGAGCCTCTGGCACACGGCTTAACTCAAAAGGTTTTGTTTTTCCTCCTGAGTACTGTATCTTTGACTCAACAGCTAGCCTCTTACCACACCAAATTATACAGACTCAAGGTACGTGTGTGAGGCAAAGACATACCTAAGCCAAGTGGAGGGTAATAACTCACATATAAAACAGTGGCTGCTCATGTGCAATCCAGAGGTTAGCATTATTAATAAGATCAATATCTGTACTTTATTTCAGGTATAAATTTGTTATTTCTTTATGTTTCATTACTATTAAAGGAGTCCCAACACTCTCCAATTACTGCTCAGTACGTTACTTCAGCAAGGAAAAATGGAAAAGCAGTCTATGGAATCCTCCAACTCACAGTGACCTACAGATCAAAAGTTTGCAAGCCCACAATTAGAAACACAACGCCCTACCGCCAGTCTCAGATGGAAATAATCCAACAAAAAAAGATAAGATATACCGAAAGACACTATAACCTAAAGATATATATATATAATATATATATTTTATTTATTTATTCGACAGAGATAGAGACAGCCAGTGAGAGAGGGAACACAAGCAGCGGGAGTGGGAGAGGAAGAAGCAGGCTCTCAGCAGAGGAGCCTGATGTGGGGCTTGATCCCATAACGCCCGGATCACGCCCTGAGCCGAAGGCAGAGCTTAACCACTGTGCCACCCAGGCGCCCCCTAAAGATAATATATATTTTTTAAGTCCAGAACTAATATTAGCTATTTACACAGTTGGAATTTCAGGATTTTATTTTATTATTTTATTTTTTTTAAACGATTTTATTTATTTGACAGAGAGAAACACAGTGAGAGAGGGAACACAAGCAGGGGGAGTGGGAGAGGGAGAAGCAGGCTTCCCACTGAGCAGGGAGCCCGATGCGGGGCTCGATCCCAGGACCCTGGTATCATGACCTGAGCTGAAGGCAGACGCTTAATGACTAAGCCACCCAGGCGCCCGGAATTTTAGGATTTTAAATGTTAATTCCCTCCTTGAAGTAAATACTTAAATGTTTCAAACTGAACTTATGATAAAGTGAAAGAGTGCTCAAGGTCCCAAGCTGCTGACAGACACACACTGTGGCTGGCTCCCAGCCTGACCACTGGCTCAGTCCCTGCCTTTAAGGGAGCCACTATCTCGAATGACTGGACACCGTCTCCTTAAAAAGGGCCTCAGTGGCATATCCTACAGGGTTCTTCTAGGGTTTTACTTTGTTTTACACCTAACTCAGGACATTCTTTCTTAGGTCCTTGCCCATTTCATTTTTCTATATGCTCACTAACTCCTCGTGAAAATCCATTACATAATTAAAAAGATAAGTTCTAGATTTTTTCTTAACTTCAGCAATTGATTCTTTTCTTTTAAAATATTTTATTAATTAATTTATTTGAAAGAGAGAGAGAAGGAGACTCCCCCCTAAGCAGGGAGCCCAATGTGGGGCTCGATCCTGGGACTCCAGGATCATGACCTGAGCCAGAGGCAGATGCTTAACCGACTGAGCCACCCAGGCACCCCTAATTCTGATTCTTTTAAAGTTTAATGTGAGAACTCATTTAGTATTTCTCTGATTACTTGTGTCATTTTTTTCCAGGACTTCACCTCATTCCCTATGTTTCTTTACATATATATGTAGGGACTAAAGCTGAATGAAAGACTACCGCAACTAGAATTTTTAATGACTACAATTACAGAAAAGTTAGAGCAACTTTTCAACTTCAATTTAATCACTGCATTCACTTACTTGATAAGGTTCTGGAAAGCATAACCATCTGTCCATTGTTCAGTAAAAGAGGCTCCATGTCGAACAGTGGTAAAGTGGCCCAATCTCAACCGGTCTTGCATGCTCTTATCTCTACACGCCATCTTCTCTTGTTTTGACTTAGGGGAAAGGACAAATAAAAAAGAACCTTATTCTCTGATGAGAATTCATAGATATAGCATGGTGTTTACTTTCTGTACTTTACGGATCAAAGTTTAGTACAACTGGCTGACCCCACATGGTCTTCAGGAAGTACCCTAAAACTTTAAGTATGTTCTCTGTATTAACGGAAAAAAGTGGTTTCCTTTCTATAAAATTGATGAATTAAAAGCTGAAACAACATTCTCCTCAGTATCTTCGACATCACTAAAATAACCTACTTCCCTTTTACCAATGCTCCCTGTCTTCTTAATAGCATTCCAAAGATTTCAGCAGAAGTAATCACCAATCTGTGGGAAACCTCTGGCTTATAATAATTTATTTCATGAGCAGCACTGCTATCTTTCAGTAGAAGGTTAGTATGTACTAGGGCTATAATAAAACTTTCAAGAAATAGTTACTAATAACAATTAAAGTCAAGTCACAACTAATCAATTACTATAACAAAGGAAACATCAGCCAATTAAAGTAGTCGCACGTAAGTATATGTCAAACTTAATTTTTTTAAAGCACAAAAAGAACTTAATTATCACATTATTATATATGCAAGTTACTCCAAATACCGTCTCTAAAACGGAAGTGTAGCTATTGCTAAATGTCTGCAATAGTAATAGGATATGCACTTCAAAAGATAGGATGAATGTAAGAATGTAGGAGAGAGACACTGCAAATGAATTCAAGTAGGCCAAGCTGTCCCTGTCCAATCAACATCACACTCCAAGCAAAGCACAACCAGAAACAATGCCCCAAATGATCACTCTGGATGCTTGGACAAGTGTCCATGTAAGAAAGAATTCTGATTGTCAAATCATAAGAAGTCTTCTCCTAAAAAGCCCTACTTTAAAATATTTTCATCTCAGGTAATGAGTAAGGAGCTACAGCAATGCCACCCCCTGAGCATCTGGGGATGCAGGGTTCAGGCCACCACGACACTCACCTTTCCTTTTCTTTTCTTTTTTTTGGTGGGAAACAAAGCAAAGTTTATTGAGCAATGGCAAAGTGATAGTACAAAGCTCCCAAGGAGGGAGGGGATCCCGACACTCACCTTTTCTATAAGGAGTTTCTTGCTCATTGTCACACATCGATTTAATCGCTCTTTGTACTTCTCTAGCATCTTTTGCTGTTCGTCAATCTGCCGCCTCAAATCGCAGTTGGCCTTCAAGGGGAAAACATTTTTTAAATTAGCTCTAAGGAAGATAGATTAATACAAAAGCAGCTTTCAGGGAGTCCAAACAATTTCTTATTGCTCAATCAAAAGCAAAATTAAGGTTCAAAGAGCTAAGAGTAACTAGATTTAAAAAACAAACACTTTATTCCTTCAGTCTCTCTTCATAAACTTATCTATTGAGAAAAGCTGAATTGTTACTACAAGCGGGCATGTTGTTCTACTGACCATAGTTTACTCTCAAAAGGCAGCTATAGATAAATCTAGTCTATCACATATAACTAAACTGTCGCAAAATAAAAAACCTGCAATTAAAGAAATGTTTAAAATACATTCAGAAGGTGATTAAGCACTTTACAGCACTCACAGAATACTTACAAAGGAGAATTAAGCACAAAAAAATTACGGAATTTTAAAAAAACCACATAATGTTCTTATGTTCAATTGCTCTTTGTTTTTCTATTCTTATTTCCACAGAGAAAGAGACAAATTTACATAAATGTTTCTTACCAGAGAAGCCAGGCACACCCGTGCCCACATAAGACAGAACTAACAAACAAGATGAATACGAGGTCCTGGTTCTCAAGAATGCCAGAATGTAAATACACAGTTAATTCAGCTGTGGTCAGAAGGATGGGCTAAATACTTTGAAAAAGTCAAACCTCCTACAATAACAGAGAAGGGAAGAACCACTAACCCAAGGTCAATTTTGACTTGCAATTTTTAAACTTATTCTTGTATTAACAAAAGATCTCTACTCTTTCAGCAAATAAATGCTACTTTATAATAATGTGCTTGAGTTGTGAAAAAAGATCTGGTATTTCCCAATCAAATGATATAAGTGTTTCTGAAACATAAAAAGCACAAATGGAAGATGTAACAGCATACACAATTTTTGAGACTTAATAGCTTCATTTTTAAAGTGACCAGTGTACAACAGCTTCCATCTCCAATTTCTACTCATATGTATAATTTCTATCAGTTCTTTGTATAGAGTTCTATGGACCATTATCAAAGGCAAAGTGCAAGTACATTGGGGTAAATGTGACTAATTCATAATAAAAAATCTAAGGGGTGCCTGGCTGGCTCAGCTGGTAGAGCCTGCAATGTCTGATCTCAGGGTTGTGAGTTCGAGCCCCATGTTGGATATAGAGATCACTTAAAAATAAAATCTTAAAAAAAAAAACAGAAAGAAAAGAAACTGTAAAACAAAGACTATGTAATGTTTACATAAAATTCAATCTCCTTTTGGAAGGTGAGGATTCCCTTAAAATCCATAATCAAATGTATGGACTCAATCTCTGACAGCTTATTTAAACTTTTAAGAATTCTAAGGGTGCCTACCTGGCTCAATCGGTAGAGCATACGTCAACTCCTGATCTTGGGGCTGTGAATTCAAGCCCCCTGTTGGGTGTACAGCTTACTTAAAAAAAAAAAAATTAAATTTTAAGGGGCACCTGGGTGGCTTAGTCGGTTGAGGGTCCAACTCCTGATTTCAGCTCAGGTCATAATCTCAGGGTCATGAGATCAAGTCCCATCTCAGGCTCCACACTGGGTGTGGAGCCTGCTTAAGATTCTCTCTCTCCCCTTCCCTCTGTCCGCACCCCCCCACCACCAGCGCTGCTCGCGCGCACTCTCTCTTTCTCTCTCTCCCTCTCTTAAATAAATAATACATTTTTAAAAAGATTTTAGTTATTTGAGAGAGACAGAGAGAGAGAGAGGGAGGGAGAGCACAGAGGGAAAGTGAGAGGGAAAAGCAGACTCCCCGCTGAGCAGAAGCCCAAAGCGGGACTCAATCCCAGGACCCTGAGATCAAGACCTGAGCTAAAGGCAGATGCTTAGCTGACTGAGCCACCCAGTATACCAAAATACAATAAAATTTTAAGAACTCTAAATTTTTGTGGTTTTCTAGCACTAACAACTTTGTATTCGGGTTTAAAACAGCACCTGCCTATAGCCTCCCGATGCAGCCTTATCTAACATCTCACCAAAATGGAAAAATCCAGTGAACCACCCATGCCTGCCTGAAAGGAGACATTAAGGAGCGTTCACTCCCTGCCCCTCCAGATCAGAAACACAAATTCTAATCAACTTGAAAAATATGGCAACTGCCTTCGCTGTCTTCCTTTCTGATATCTCCATTCCCTTGGTATTGTTCTACACAGCCAAAGAGAAAACTACAACCTTCAGAAAACAAGGGAGTAGAGGGTAATGGTGAGTAAAGGTAGCATACTGCTTCCCAGAAAATGAAAGCAGACAGTTTTTTAAAATTCAAAAAGAGTACTAAGTCAGGATTCAAGTTTTTCATATAATCCATCTTTTCAATCTTAAGAGTCAGGTGACGAAAGATGATGAGCCCATGATCCTTTTTCAGTCCAGCAGAGCTTCTCTGGACAAAACCCTGTCGGTACTGAAATTGGGGTAGGAGCTTTTTAAACCCACAATCTACCTAATTAAAATCTTGGCAATTTGGGGCGCCTGGGTGGCTCAGTTGTTAAGTGTCTGCCTTCGGCTCAGGGCATAATCCCAGAGTCCTGGGATCGAGTCCTGCATTGGGGAGCATGCTTCTTCCTCTCCCACTCCCCCTGCTTGTGTTCCCTCTCTCACTGGCGCACTCTGTCAAATAAATAAATAAAATCTTTAAAAAAATAAATAAATAAAATAAAATAAAAATAAAATCTTGGCAATGCAAGCAGCACCCATATGAACAAGAACAGGAATAAGAGCAACCCCAAGCAAGAACATATGCTAACAATGAAAGACGGAAGGTAGGTACTGAATCTAACTATGCCTCTCCTCATTGAAAGACAGAGTAAAGGAAACAACCAAAGAACAGACTTAAGTAAAAATATTTCTGAGTAAGGAAAAAGAACATCAGCTTGAGAACGATGAAAATGATCTCCCTAAAGAATCAAAAGAACATTTCAGAATACAGCTTGTCGTATTCCATAAAACACAAAAAGACATGGTGTGTATGAAATCAGAGCCAAAAACCATAAAGAATGTACAGCGTGGAGTAAGAAAATGAATTAGGGAAGGGAAAAAAAGCAAGTACACTAAAAATGTAAATACACAGAAAATATAAGGAAGACAGACTTAAGTTTAATGAGATTCAGAAAAGAAGGTCAATCATATTACATAAGACTTGAAGTGATAGAAATAAAGGGAAGAGAGCAAGGATTCAAACCAGAAACCAAGGAAGAGGCCAACGTAAGACAGAAAGAGGCAAAAATTAAGCATAACCACACATTTCCAGAATAAAAATTTAGAGACCCATGTATAGATGTACCCTGGCAAAATTTTCTGAAATATAAAATAAGGGGAGAGAGTGCCTATAATCATCACAGAAAACAGATTACAGTGTTTATTCCTTTGGTAACAGTCTTCTCAGAAATAGTAAATGCTAAAAAAAAAAAAAAATGTAAAAGGTGCACACACGTGTATGTATGTGTTACAATAAGGTGAGAGGAGAAGGCTAACAGGTTATGACACAAAAAGAATACCTTTTATATGGGAAGGCAAGAGAAAGAATTCAAATGTACAAGGAAATAAAAAACTTAACACTGATATATCCTCCTTGAAAAATAATTACTTAAAATGTATTCCAGTCAACTGAAAGTAAGAAGACAAAAACTGTGATTAAAAAAATGTACTGCGAATAAGTTTAACATGTGTAACTAATTACTGTAAATTAGGTCATAAAACTGTAATGTAAGAATTATTCTTATCTAAAATATTAAAATAATTTAATAATGATAGTCTAAAACATCAGATGTTACTCAGACCGGGCATATGGTTTAGATATGTGCTCAATTCCAGGTTTTATATAGAAGGGAGTCAAATACACTACTTTTTACTATATTTTGATAATTACAGAAATAGAGGTAAAATCTTCCAGAGTGAGATAATCACAAATACAGTGACTTTTTATTATCTTTATTAATAAACATTACTATTATTGTTAATAAACAAAATCCTTTCTTCAAACAGTCTTACCCAACAAGAAAGAAAACCTGCAGATCTGCACCCAGCTGTGTCATGGGAGCCCTGGAGGTTCCTCCAACAGAACCTTCAGGACCCCATGGAGCCAGCTGGAAAACTACTGCATTAGTACAAATGATCATCAAACCTACACCTTCTAAATCACTGCAGAAGATTAAATTGTTAATTAATTTTATTTAAGATCAGTAAGACTAATTTATATACACACTTATATATGTGTGTGTGTGTGTGTGTATATATATATATACACATACATACACACATGCTGCAAATGGCTCAAAATTACTGAGGGAAATGTAACAAATGTTTTACTCAGTTAAAAGAATTACGGGTGTTATATTTTTCAGTATTCTCTAAACTCATTATAAAGAACATATACTGCTTTTATAATAAAAAACAGATTTTTAGAGAATGGGTCAGTCAATATGCTAAAGTGCATATTAAAAATTTATTTTTAAAATATGCTGTATTTCCTAGAAGTATCTTTTAAATTCCAGATTAGGGATTTTTGAAGTTTTTCTTGTAAGCACAAAAACCTTTAGACAAATACTTATAAAAAACACAAAGTGCAAATGCAGGGCTAAAAAGTACCTGTGAAATAGTTTTAAAAATACAAGAATGTAATTTCTCTGGAATAAAAAAACAATATTTTATGTTGTTTCCCAAAGTTCCAGATGAAACACAATACTCCATATATCTATTTCCCTAGTGTATATTTAAATATTAAAATCCTAAACATAAGATTTCCAATTTAAAGACAGAGCTTAGAATATCAGTTTGATCCTAGTTCCTATTCAGATTCCCTCAGATTAAAGGAAAATATCCAAATATTTATTATTTATTATTTGGTGACAATAATTATGATAATATGTGCATAATCCAAATATACATAGTATCAATCAGTGCTTGTCATAAAATCTCTTACCACATTTTAATACTTACTCTTAACAAATCATCTATTCTTCCCTCCTTCTTTTCTAAGTCAGAATTCTTACTGTTTTCTAGTGCAGATATTTTTTCTATTGTGAGGTCAGACTATACAAAGAGAAAACAAATTAAGATTAGTCTCAAAATATTACATGTCATTATACTTTTCTCATTACTTTTCTGGGGGAAAAAAGTACTTGCAAACATAGATAGCCTGGAACCACATGGCTAAAGAAATTAAACCTGCTTTCCTCATCCTATTTAAGCCTTATTATTTTGCTACACCTGCACTTCAAATACATGTTAACTCTGGTATCAAATACATGAATTCTCAAATGATTGTGCACTGAGCAATGCAGAAACATACTACTCTAGAAATGAAACTAACTTTGAATAGAAAAGGAGTTCAGAGGAGAGAGGACCCAAATCTCTAAAGAACTAATACGCCACCTAGTGGAATCAAAGAACAGTAAGAAGGGGAGAAATGGTTTTGTGAATCAAGTCTGTTCACTGTCCAAAAGCTCTCATTCAAATAAAATTAAAATCTGCTCCTGAAGGTTGTATAGCTCTTAAGATTTAAGAAATTCTCCTAGATTGCCAAGCATCTTGTCTTGAAGGCAACACGCTGCCAAGAGACTTCAAGAGAACACAGTGTACTATTTGGCTAGTTCAACACTACAGAATGGGGGATGTATCCACTATCCTTTTCAGATACTAACTTTGAATGTTCACAACATTCCCTAAGTTAGAGAGTTTCTGAAAACTCTTTAAGGAGGGAATTATGTTGGTGTGCCACATGTTAAAAGGAGTCTAGTGAGGTCTCGTCAAATAAGGAGGTACAAGGAATAAATGAACTACTTTCATAAAGTAGGGAATTCACATTCACTGAAGTGTATTAGAAGCATGCCCTACTAAGCATTTTGTATACAATGTCTGAGAGAACTAGATAACCAACCACATTTTACAGATAATTTGTATTCAAGAACTGAGGCCCAAAAAGATACTGTAAGTTGCAGAGCCAAGATTTCAACCCAGGCCTAGAGGTCTCCAAAGTAAGTGCTCTTTCCTCACTCAATACCATGCTACAGTATAAGGATTTCTCTGCAACACACCAGATTGGTAAAGAAACACCTCAGAAAGTTAAAGCACCTTCCAAAAGACTTTAATATTCAAAATCAAGCTCTGAGTATAATACACACAAATAATGAGGTAAAGTCAGAGAAATAAAAGAAAGACAAAGAGAGGACTCACAGATTTTATATGTGGTTAGCATTTATTCCTAAGCACATCTTTGCCTCTCTGTATATTGATCACCGACCTACCTGGGTCTGTCTGTGCTGGATGGAGATCTGTTTTTGGGAGCTGCCGGAATGCTCTGTGTTGCCAGATCCCGTAGAGGATGGACTGTTTTGCTGAGCCTGTAATAAAGTATATCAACCAATCACTAGAAAGTTTTGCATCTTTCTCCACGGACGTTTGTTTTGTTTTGTTTTTTAGATTTTATTATTTTTCTAAAAGCATTGTCTATACCCAATGTGGGGGTCGAACTCACAAAACTGGGATCAAGAGTAGCAACTGAGCCAACCAGGCATCCCCCTCCACAAACGTTTGTTTGAATGCAAACAATTATATAAAACAAACTCCTTCTGATGAAAGTCAGAAGTCAGGGCCATACAGCCAAGATGAAAGTAAAACAATTTAAATGAGAAGCAAGGTTTAACATGCTAGCATGGATCATGTCCCCGTAAATAGTTTGAAGTATCAAATGTGCCCAAATGAATTTTTAAATATGTAAATTAGAGAAAATTAAAAATTATTCCTGTAATAACATCTTTTATTTTCTTTTCACTTATATGGCAATATGCTTTTGTCAGAAAAGGCTGGTGAAGCATCCACTGCACAGGGGAGGCCTGGGACTCTGGGCAGAAAGAACTGTGAACTACTATTCAGAATAATCTCCTAAATCCATAAACATCATCCATGAACACAGTGGTCCAAAAATCCAGGATGATTTCGAATATTGTCACTTGCTGACTGTAACTCAGACACAAGTGATAGGGCATTCTAAGACATTTTAAAATTAAAAGGCTTAAGTCTTAATACAATTTAACTATTTCGGAATACATAATCATACTCCCAAAAGTCCTTTTTACTTTTTTAACATTTTATTTATTTGAGAGAGAGAGCGAGCGAGAGAGAGAATGATGGGGATGGGGATGCAGGCAGAGGGATTCCCTGCCTGAATGCGGAACCCGACGTGGGGCTTGATCCCAGGACCCCAAGATCATGACCTGAGCCGACGTCAAGACACTTAACTGACTGTGCCACCCAGGCACATTGGCCCCAAAATCCTCTTAAAAACAAGAATGAACCTAACACGATACAACCCATCACAGACATAATCAGGAAATACTGGATATTCTGAAGATTATGGGCTAATGGCAATACACCTACTGCTACAATCTATCAGAGAATGTAGTGTTTCCACATGTGTGAATTTTCTGATACTTTCTATATATTCCTTAAACCATTTCTCTTATTCATTAACATAGGACCAATGTTGTGCCCACTACCTACTGAGTAACTACTGTTCACTAACTGCTTCACTATGATGGTCACAGGCCAATCCTTACAAAACCCTATAAAGTAGTTATTATTATTTCCATTTACAGATAAAGAAAACGCAAATCAGAGTTATTAAGCCCCTCTGCAGGGTCACAGAGCTAGTAAATGGGAGAATTAAGGGCTACCTGTACCCATAAGAACCACTCTCAAGGGCCACAGCAGACTGACCAGCTCTCATTAACAATCAGGGATACTGTCCCAAGCAGGCTTGTACGTAGGGTAGGCAGTATTATCTGCAGTTGTATTCATTCATTCAACAACTGCTCACTCCCTATGTCTAAGCACTATGTTAGGTGTTAGCGACACAACGACCAAGTTAAACAGACACAAAACCCAAAGGCCCAGTCATTATTCTGCCTTAATAAAGTTCACAATCCTGGAGAAGATTTATTAAGCACTCAGTAAATATTTGTTGAAACAAACTGTTAAATAAATAATCATATAATAAGCACAAAACTCCAACTGGGTTAAGTGCTGTAAGAGTATACGACAGGGCACATAATCTAATCCAGAGTCAGGGATGAACTCCTCAGGGAAGGAGTAGTATCAGAGTTAAGATTTGAAGGAAATAAGCAGTCAAGAAGAGTAGACCATCAGATCATTCCTGGGAGAGAATGTATTCGTGAACACAAAGAGAAGGGAGAAAACTGATGTGGGGATCAGAGAAGTAAAAAATGAGAAACCAGTCTCACAGAGCCTGAACATGCACAGCCTGTAAGTGATTAAAGCTGTGATCAGAACCAGGTGTAGTGAAGTCCACAGAACTGAAAATGTTCTTTACTCTTTCTATGATGCAGCAAATCTTTTTTTACTTACTAGTTAATAAGGGTCATCATGAACCTCAAGTATTACACTGAACTACAGGAGCATTATCTCCTTCAGTTATCATTAGATTGCTCTTAAAATCCTCTCCTGTGTATTTCTAAACAAATATGACTGTTAGAACTATAATTATAATAAGACCCAATAAGACATGGCTGGGGCACCTGGGTGGCTTAGTCCACTGGCATCCAACTCTTGACTTCAGTTCAGGTCATGGTCTCAAGTTCGTGAGATTGAGATCCCACCCGACCCACTGACAGGGCTCTGCACTCAGTGGGGAGTCTGCTTGGGATTCTCTCCCTCTCCCTCTCCCTCTCCCCTTAAAAAAAAAAGAATCATATGACTGACTAAAAGGCTATTCTATAATTTCTAGGTTTTGGTGTACACGCTTTGCTAAAATGCCTTTTTACATGTGCTCATTTATGATTCTAAGTTCTCTTCCGGCAAATGGGGGGGCTAGAATGTAATTCAGTGGGGTGTTTCCAAATTAAAGCTTTCTGTAAAAACAGATGTACAAATAGCCCAATGATAAGTAAAAATGCAAAAAGTTAGCTGAGCAAGTGTGACACGGGTTAGGAGGTGGCAAATCCTCATAAAAATGAAAATAATACCTTCAAAAGGTAAAAGAACTACAGAAATATAAGGACCTATTATTGTGACAAGTGAGTCCACAGTAGAGAAAAATGCTCTAAGTCTGATCATTCATTCAATATTAACTGTGAGCCTCTGTGCCGGCTCCTGGTTAAACTCTAGAAATGCAAAACTGGAAAACAGAGTTTACAGTCTCCCAAATAAGAACAGAAGTTGCTGGCCTCGCTAAGCAGGCCACTGTGGTTGTAAATTTAGTCCAATCCCTGCCTTGCAAAACACTCTCCCCAGATGTCTATATTCTTTATTCCTATCATATAGGTAATATGGTTTCAAATTCATGACGGTAAGCTGGATCTCCAAAGTCCTACCGATATGCAAAGATTTTTTTTTTTTTAGTAAGGGGGGTTGAGGAGGGACAGAGAGAATCTTAAGCAGGCTCCAAGCCCAGCACAGAACCTGATGCGGGGCTCAATCTCACAACCTTGAGGTCATGACCTGAGCTCAAATCAAGAGCGGGCTGCTTAACTGACTGAGCCACCCAGACGCTCCTGATATGCAAATATATTTTTAAAATGAAATCATAACAGCACTAAGAAACAAGAGAGAGTCATGGATCAGAAATATTTTAAAACATTAAATTTTAAGAAACATTCAAAAGTAGCTGGGTTCAAATCAACAGAAAAAGTGAAATAAAGTCATAGCTCAAAACATCACCAGTGAGCAGGCTGGGTCTTTTCAAGGGAGCTCCTGAAAACCTTTACACTGAGACCTAACATTTGCAAAAACCAGGAGTACCCATGTGATAATTACCACACAATTTAAAACCTATAAGGTCCAGTAAAGGTCCCCTTTGATCCCCCCTTGCATACTGAGGGGACTGGATACTACTAACTTCTGACAGGACAGAGCACAAGAACAGATGTATTAAATAAAACTGAAAAAAAAAAAGTAAGTATTTAAAAATGAAAAATAAGTGGGTCCAGGGGAGGGATGGCTCCTGGTGTGAATACTGTGGCTTGACAAAAAAAAGCAAAGAAAGTACAATACCCCTACTGTCCACAAGTGATATAATGGAGAAAAAATGGAATGTACTGCAAAGAGTAAAAGAGTTTACCCATCAAAACAAAGCCCTGCTTATTTTGACACTTGTGGAGGAGCTGGTCTTTCTGCCCAGAGTTAACCGGACACTCAAACCTCACAGTCAGCCCTCCCACCCTTTGGGAAGCAGCACTATGCTACTTGCACAGGAAAACCCATGCCAACAACCTCTATTAACCACCCTAATTCATTCAACTAAAGCCAAACACACATTTTCAAGAAACCAACAGCACAAATGGGAAGATACAACATAAAAAGACAAAGATCCAGGAGAAAACAGGTAATTCAATTAAAACAACTTTAAAAATAAAAAGTTCAAAGAGGGCCAAAGGATACTACAGCTATGAAAATTAAAAAACAGCAAAGAATATGAAAAATAAACTTAACAAAGTAAGACAGATTAGCTAAATAATAAAATGAACACAGTTGGATACAGAATCGGTCATCTGGAAGACAATGTCAAGAAAACCTCCCAGAAGATAAAACAGAAAGTCAAACAAAGAAGGAGAGAAAAGTTAAGAAACGTGAACAACATAGAGGCTCCAAACACAATCTATTAGGCTTTCCAGAGGAAAAGAACAAAGAGAAAAATGATCAAGAAACAGTAAAATAGAAATTTCTGAGGTAAAAAGGTATGTTTTAAGAGTAAAAAAGCCTAATACAGGACAAGCAGCATTAATGGAGGAAAAAAAGGGTGGAGAGACTTCAAGAACAAAAATGATATACTACACGATCATCTCAATAGATACAGAAAAAGCATCCAGCACTCTTTCATTTTTTAATTCAAATTCAATTAATTAACATATAGTATATTATTAGTTTCAGAGTTCAGTGAATCACCAGTGTTATATAACACCCAGTGCTTGTTACATCATGTGCCCTCCTTCATGTCCATCACCCAGTTACCCTCAGTTTGTTTCCTATAATTAAGAGTCTCTGATGGTTTGTCTCCCTCTCTGATTTCATCTTGTTTTATTTTTCCCTCCTTTCCCCTTCGCTCCTGTTTTGTTTCTTAAATTCTACACAAATGAAATCATATAATTGTCTTTCTCTGACTGACTTATTTTGCTCAGTATAATACCCTCTAGTTCCATCCACATCCTTACAAATGGCAAGATTTCTTTTTTTTGATGGCTGAGTAATATTCCATCATATGTACATATGTATGTACGTATGTATGTATGTGTATACACACACACGTGCGCGCCCACATCTTCTTTACTGATTCATCCATCAATGGATATCTGGGCTCTCCATCGTTCGGCTATTGTGGACATTGCTGCTATAAACACTGGGGTGCAGGTGCCCCTTGGGATCATTAAATTTGTGTCTTTGGGAAAAATCCCTACTAGTGCAATTGCTGGCTCGTAGGGTAGCTCTGTTTGCAACTTTTTGAGGACCCTCCATACTGTTTCCTAGAGTGGCTGCACCAGCTTGCATTCCCACCAACAGTGTAAGAGAGTTCCCCTTCCTCTGCAACCTTGCCAACATCCGTCATTTCCTGACTTGTTAATTTTAGTTATTCTGACTGGTGTGAGGTGGTATCTCACTGTGGTTTTGATTTTTATTTCCCTGATCCAGCACTCTTTCATGATAAAGACACTCAATAAACTTAGAATAAAAGGGAACTTTTTCAACCCAAAAAAGGCACCTCTGAAAAAACATACAGCTAACATAACACTGTCAAAGATCACATGCCTTCCCCCTACAATCAGGAACAAGACAAGACAGGATGTCCACTTGAACCACTTCTGTTCAACATTCTATCAGAGGGCAACTAGGCAAGAAAAAAAATAAAAGTCATCCAGATTGGAAAAGAAGAAGTAAAACTATCTCTATTCACAAATGACATGATCCTGTATACAGAAAATCCTACATGAAAATTATTAGAACTAAAACACAATCGCAACAAGATTGCAGGATATAAGATCAATATATACAAATTAACTGTATTTCTCTAGCAATGGGCAATCTGAAAATAAAATTAGGAAAACTTGCAATAGCATCAAAAAGAATACTTAGAAATAATTTTAACAAAAGGACGAGATCTATACACTGAAAACTGCAAACATTAATCTCATGTTCATGGAATGTAAGACTTAGGAGGGCAATACTCCCCAAATTAATCAATAGATTCAGTACAACTGACATAAATCCCAGGTGGTTTTTTTGTGGAAACTGAAAAGCTGATCCTAAATTCTTAGGGAAAGGCAAGGGATCCCACGGCCACAACAATCCTGAAAAAGAACAAAGTTGAAGGAATCACACAGCCTGATTTCAAAACTTAAGTACTACAAAGCCACGATAATTAAGACTGTGATTCTGACATAAGCATAGGCATACAGACTGGTAAGAGTAGAACTGAGAGTCCAGAAATAAACCCCTTACATTTACGGTCAACTGATTTCTGATAAGGGTGCCAAGACAATTTAATGGAGAAAGGACAGTCTTTTCACACAAATGGTGTTAGGACAACTGGATATCCACATGCAAAAGAATAAAGTTAGACCCCATTCCTGATACCATACATAAAAAAATAATACAAAATGGATCACAGACCTAAATATAAGGGCTAAAAGGACATTGAGAAGAAAGTACAGGAGTAGAGAGGTTCATGACCTTATGTTAGGTAAAGCCTTCTTAGCTACAACACTAAAAGCAAAAGCAACCAAAGGAAAAAAATAGATAAACTGGACTTTTTCAAAATTAAACTCAAACCCTTACAACTTAACAATAAAAAGACAACCCAATTTAAAAATGGGCAAAGGATTTATATAGACATTTCTCCAAAGAAGATATACACATGGCCATAAACAAATGAAAAAAAATATTCAATATCATTAGTATTCAGGAAATGCAAATCAAAACCACGATGAGCTATCCCTTCACACCCACTAGGATGGCTAGAATCAAAACAACAGACAACAAGTGTTGACAAGATGTGGAGGACCCTCACACTGCTGCTGTGTAAAATGGTACACTTGCTCTAAAAAGCAGTTTGGCAGTGCCACAGAAATAGTTACCATATGACCCAACAACCCTACTCTTTAGTATATAAATAAAAGAATGACAATATATGCCCACACAAAAACTTGGACATGAATGTTCACAGCAGTATTATTCATAATGACCAAAAAGTGGAAACAATGCAGATGTTCATCAACTGATGAAAGGGTAAAAAAAGGCTGTAACCAGCTGAACACCAGGACTGATTATATCTTTGGATACACACCCATGAAAACCCACGAGGCCAGAGTAATCAACGAAGAGGAAGTTATTTGTCACCATTTCATACAGCTATTACTCCTTACTTTAAAAATTAAAATTTTATTTCAAAAACTAAAATTGGTAATTAGAAGGTAAGAACTAAGCATTTAACCTGCCTTTCTAGGGCACTATATGTCAATGTAGCCAAATAGGGCCAGATGATGAGAGGAAACTTCTACTTTACATAAGAATAGACACCAATAAACGGTAAGTGTGATAACATTAATTCAACTATCTAGGAAAATGTTAGTATTTCTTAGAAAATGGCTGTTAAGTTATTCAGAGATAGGAGGATCAGGATTTCTGAAATGTACTTTAAAATACTTCAGCATAAAACAATATAAAACAAAAGCACATTTTAAAAAAAACCAAAACTTTTAAGAACATCTTATATAATGTTAGAAGATGTAGCTTTCAGGGGCGCCTGGGTGGCTCAGTCATTAAGCATCTGCCTCCAGCTCAGGTCATCATCCCGGAGTCTTGGGATCGAGCCCCACATCGGGCTCCCTGCTCGGTGGGAATCCCGCTTCTCCCTCTCCCATTCCCCCAGCTTGTGTTCCCTCTCTCGCTGTGTCTCTGTCAAATAAATAAAATCTTAAAAAACAAAACCAAAAAAAAGATGTAGCTTTCAAGGAAATAATAAACTTGACATTAAGAAAAAAGAAGNCCCAGCTTGTGTTCCCTCTCTCGCTGTGTCTCTGTCAAATAAATAAAATCTTAAAAAAAAAAAAAAAAAAAAAGATGTAGCTTTCAAGGAAATAATAAACTTGACATTAAGAAAAGAAGATCCAAAGCCCCTGACAACTAGAATTGTCTCAATTGATTAAAACTAATCAACAAGGATGGGTTTTTTCATGAATCCAGTAAGATCACTTGGTTTTGCTCTGCCTAATATGAAACCACCATAATATTATAAATGCTCCTTATGTGTTTGCAAGTTTTAGAATAATTTATAAAACAGAAAATTAGTTAAAATAAAATATATAGTTAAAATAAAAAAACCCCAATATCACACACATACAATGTGACAATAACTAAAAAACTGAAAGATGAGAAAGCAGCTGGATGATAGTTTGAGTATGTTAAACTCATCTCCTGTAATGGGGAGCAGAGAGATCTTGTTTAAAGTTAATTAAATAAGAGGTACATTACTTGAAGTTAAAATGGTAAATCGGTAGAAAATCTAAAACTGTGGATAGTGGTTACATCTCTGTCTGACAGGTGCAAAGGAAAAGACTTTCACTCTTCTCCGAAAACACTTTAATTTTTTGTGGGCCATATTCGTGTACTGTTTTTACAATTTAGCTCGGCTTGGAGCCTGCTGAGGATTCTCCCTCCTTACCCTCAAAAAGTGCCATATAAAATTATGTTAACAATATGATTTTAAACATTTAAAGTATCAAACTCATAATATTCTGCCACCTGCTACTTTTATTTATCAACACATATCGAGACATCTTTCACTGCTAGCATATACAATTGACCCTGGAATAACAGGGGTTTGAACTGCCCGGGTGCACTTATATGTGGATTTTTTTGGTAAGGACAGTATTGTAAATGTATTTTCTCCTTTGATTTTCTTTTTTTAAAGATTTTATTTATTTGAGAGAGAGAGAGAGAAGGTGCGGGCGTGGGAGGGGAAGGGGCAAAGCCAGAGAGAGAGGGACAAGAAGACTCCCAGCTGAGTGCAGAGCCCGAAGCTGAGGTCGATCCCAGGATCCTGAGATCATGATCTGAGCTGAAGTCAGACACTTAACTGACTGAGCCACCCAGGCACCCCTCTCCCATGATTTTTTTTTAAGATTTTATTTTTATTTATTTGAGAGAGCAAGCACAAGTGGGGGGTAGGGCAGAGGGAGAGGGAGAAGCAGACTCCCCAGTGAGCAGGATCCTGATAGTGGGCTATTCCAGGACCCTGGGATCATGACCTGAGCCAAAGGCAGACACTTCACCGACTGAGCCACCCAAGCGACCTATGATTTTCTTAGTAACATTTTTTCCCTAGCTCACTTTAAGAATACCCATATACAATACAAGTAACATACAAAATATGGTTGACCAGCTGTTTGTGTTTTCAGTAAGGTTTCTGGTCAACAGAAGGCTATTAATAGTTAAGTTCCACGCAGTCAAAAATTACACTGCATGATTTTTGACTGAACCAGAGGTATTGGTGCTCCAACCCCCGCGTTGTTCAAGGGTCAGCTATAGATACCTTGGGGCACCTGGATGGCTCAGTTGCTTAAGCATCTGCCTTTGGCTTAGGTCAGGATCTCCGGGTTCTGGGATCCAGCCCTGTTATCAGGCTTCCTTCTCAGTGGGGAGTCTGCTTCTCCTTCATTCTCTTACCAACACCCCTCCCCCCCCCCCCGCCACCCCACGCAAACTCACTCTCTCTTAAATAAAATCTTTAAAAAAAAAAAAAAACCTGTATATACCTATCTCACTACTTCTGTCAACTGTGTAGCATTCCTCTAGACCTATATGAAGGATGCCTTTATCAATTCGTGCACACAGAATTGCCCCGGGCGTGTGTCAGAGTAGATCCTGTTCTGGCACTGGAGATAGAAAAGTGAACAAAGCAAAGTCCTTGACCTGATGGAGTTTGTATTCCAGTGGGGGAGGGGGGAAGAGTCAGACAAAGAAGTAAATTATAGCAGGTCAGCTGGTGATAAGACTAAGGAGAAAAAGTAGGACACAGCAGCTAGGCTCTGTGTGGGGTGGGCAGGGAGGAGTTGCTCTTTCCTATAGTGAACTACGGTATGCCTTTCTAATAGGGTAAACTGAAGTAGAGACTAGAGAACTGAGAGGGAGCAGGGCATGCTTACTTACTATGGGGGAGAAGAATGTTAAAGCAAAGGCAACACCAAGTGCAAAGGGCCTGAGGTGAGAACATGCCAGGTAGCTTTGAGAAGGCAAGGTAGCCAGTGTAGATGGAATCCGGTAGAGAAGGGAGAGGGTGGTAAGGAATGGTACAATGGGAAGAAACAGCCCATGCAAGGGCTTTATGTGCCATTTTCAGCACCTTTGAGCAGGCGTGACGGAATCACTCTGATCTGCTGAGAATAGATTAAAACGAAACAAAGGTCGGAGAAAAGAATCCAGCTGGGAGGCTAGTACCATAACTTCAGCGGGAAACCACGGTTTAGCTGAAGTAGCAGTAGTGAAGGGGTTAGAAGTGGTAGGATTCTGAACATATTCTCAACAGTAAGTAATTTGCTGATGGATTTGTAATGGGGATATAAAATAAAGAGAAGAGACAAGCATGACTCCATGGTTTTTAAACTATTTGAAGGAGAGTTGACAGTTACTGAGATGTGGAAGGCCTTGGAAGAAATGGGTTTGGAGCAGGGGGACAGAATAAAGAATTCCGTTTTGAACATACTAGATTTGATATGCTTATCAGACATAAAGAGGGGCGCCTGAGTGGATCTGTCAGCTAAGCCTCTGCCTTTGGCTCAGGTCAGGATCCCAGGTTCCTGGGATGGAATCCTACCTTGGGCTCTCTGCTCAGTGGGGAGCCTGCCTCTCCCTCTGTCTGCTGCTCCCCCTGCTTGTATGCCTACTATCTCTCTCTCAAATAAATAAAATAAAATAAAATAAAAAAATAAAATAAAATAAAATAAAATAAAATAAAATAAAATAAAATAGACAAAGAAAAGACTAGTGGCACCTGACTACATAGGTTTGGAATTCAGGGTNTCTCTCTCAAATAAATAAAATAAAATAAAATAAAATAAAATAAAATAAAATAAAATAAAATAAAATAAAATAGACAAAAGACTAGTGGCACCTGACTACATAGGTTTGGAATTCAGGGCAGGGCTCTGGGCTGGAGATACAAACTTGGAAATGCTCTGCATATGGGTGATAATTAAAGCAAAGAAACTAAATGAGATTACCTACAGAATAAAGGTAGACAAAAATCTGAAGCCTGAGCCCTGGGGCACTCCACTGTTTCGTGGTCTGGGAAATGAGGAAGAACCAAAAGAACGGAAGCCAAGAGAAGAGCATGTGCTTGGAGAAGGGAGTCATCAACTGTGGCTTATGAATCACGCTGGACAGATAAGTTCTGAGAACGATCCCCGGGGGTTAGCAGTGTGGAGGTCATAGATACCCTCATTCCAAGCTCCTCTGAAACAGTGGTGAAGGGAAAACGCTTCCAATTTCCGAAATTATAAACAATAAATATCTTTGTATAGTTTTACTGGAATGGAGTTTCTGGACTCCAGGATACATATATTTAACACTCAGATACATTACCAACTTGTCCAAGTGACTGTACCAATTCAGAGTCAGTATAAAACTTGCATGTGTGTCTAAACTGTAACCTACACTGAGAATTATCAAACGTATCTATCCTCGACACTTTGATAGGTCAAAAGTGTTACCTGGTTATGTTTTGCATTTCTCCATGGCTGAAGTTAAGCATTTTTCATATTATTAGTCATTTGTCTTTTTTCCCCCCTGTAAAACTGTCTGCTCATAGCTTTTACCTATCTTTTTGGAAACTGCTTATCTTTACTGACTCACAGCATTTCCCTTTTGCTTTCTTCCTTCTCTGTGTTACTAAGCTTATACCCTGGCTGGAACTACAGAAAAGCAAAGAGATTCAGAACTGTACCAAACCATTTAGGCCTTTCTTTTCATACTATTTCAACGACATGACGATCATTTTCTTACTCTTCTCCGCCATCTCTCTTCTACATGAGAACAATCCGGCTGTAGCATCTGCAACTCCTCTGACAGCCTGAGTGTACTAGTGATAGGACTGAGCAGGTGGTTACCCATGTACACCCAACCCCAGCCTGCGTGCCCATGCCTTTTATGGAAGTCTTGCTCACATTAGGGGACTGAGTTTTGCTGATCAAAATCCTGTGTGCTTTTTTTAAGATTTTATTTATTTATTTGAGACAGTGAGAGAGAGAGAGAGAGACAGAGAGGGAGAGAGAGAAGCAGACGCAGGGAGCCCAATGTGGGGCTCAATCCCAGGACCCCGAGATCATGATCTGAGCCGAAGGCAGACACTTAACCAACTGAGCCACCCAGGCACCCCTCCTGTGTACTTAACCATATGCCTGTCATATAGTGGGCATTCAGTAAGTATTTGTGCAATGAACAAAGGGAACTCCCCTCAAGGGAAATGGAGATAGCTTTTAAGGCAATAAAAGAATATAAGGACAAATAAACCTCCGATTATCCAAGGTTTTGCCTGAGAAAGTTAGATCTAAGATGAAGATTTAATAGTCAGTGAATAGTAAACACACAATGCAATTCATACGTACACACACAGACAGACACATTCTCTAGAACAATACTATAGAGAACCATGACATTCTCATACAAACTATGGCATACTGCTGTCAGGTCCACCCACAGGATTATATTGGTCAATTCTCCCATTTTATTTTGTGTTTCTTTTGCCACCCACAGATAAAATTATACTGCCTTCACACATAATAAGTCTTTCAATTCCTTTGATGATTCAAAAATTCTGTAAATTTGAAAGTTGTAATATTTTCTTGAGGAAAAGCAGTTAACTATAAGAAAGTATTCCAAACAGTGCACAATGGTTCCCTATCTAATTATTTCATAATTTTTATTTCCTTTCCTTAAGGCATCCACCATTCTCATGGCCTTTTTTTTTTTTTTTTAAGATTTTATTTATTTATTTGACAGAGATAGAGACAGCCAGTGAGAGAGGGAACACAAGCAGGGGGAGTGGGAGAGGAAGAAGCAGGCTCATAGCGGAGGAGCCTGATGTGGGGCTCGATCCCATAACGCCAGGATCACGCCGAGCCGAAGGCAGACGCTTAACCGCTGTGCCACCCAGGCGCCCCGTCTCATGGCCTTTAATACACAACTGCATGTGGATTAATGACTCAGAATCCACAAAGCAAATAAAGAGGAAATTTAGGTTGTAAGTGAGGAAAATGAACCAGCAGAAGAGAAAAATATTTGGATCAGTGGTGATATCAGCTCTGAAAGAGGCCCCTAAAAATGGAATAGGGCAATGGGGCTTTCTTTTGCTTCACACCATACATAGTCAGGCACAGAAAAAGAAAAAAAAAAATAACAACTTTTGAGTCAAACTGCATTATAATTTGGCAAATACAGGTAGGGTCAAATTTTCATAGTACTTAAATTCTTGGTTCTTTAAGGAGAGAGAAAGAAGCAAGATGAAAACAGCCAACCGGTAGCCAAATATTCCTGGAAAAAGTAACTGTGAAGAGGTGAGAAAGGCAAGCATACAGGTCACCCAAATACCAGAGGGAAAGTGACTGGCAAACATGCTACAGAATGCCTGCCTACATGCTAAAATTTTACTGACCTGAATACTGCTTCAAATAAGTGATGCCTGGAGTTTGGAAGTTTTTTTTTCTAATTAGACACATACTTTGGCTATAATGGAATTTGATCTGTACCTTCTTTACTTCTCTGTCAACCTAAAACCACATTTTCTTTCCCGATACGCTCAGACTTTTTTTTAAGTTTATTTGCTTCTTAAAAAAAAAAAAAAGATTTTAATTTATCTATCTATCTAAGAGAGCAAGAGAGCACGTAAGTATGGGGGGACACAAGCAGACTCAGCATTGAGCTTCAAAGCTCAACATGGGGCTTGATCCCACGACCCAGAAATCATGACCTGAGCCAAAACCGAGAGTCAGACACCCAAAAACTGGGCCACCCAGGCGCCCCTGATGTGCTCGGACTTTAGGAAAGCAGTCTCTCTCAGCCCCTTGTACCAAGGGAGCTACAGGGCAACAAGGATCTGCCATCCACTCAGCCACGGTACTCACCGAAACGAAAGTGAAGCAGAGGCCAGCTCCCCTCTGTGCCAGCTGCTCCGTGTCCAGCCGAGGTTTTGCGAGCATCACGGACATCAGGGTGGGCAGAGCGGACTGCTCCTCTGACACGTCCTTTGCAGCGCTGCCATCTAAGCCATAGAGGGGCTGTTCTACTCGCCGCTGGAAAACATTAAACAGAACACACAAATTACATGAGAAAGAAAACTTGAAACTGCCAAAACATAGATTAAAACACAGTTATCAAAAATAAGAGTATTTTGAAAAACACCTTCTCTGAAAACAAATGTGGAAAGCATAACAACAGTATCACTGGACTGTAACCCATCTATAAATATGAGTTAATATCTCACTCAAACTCTGTAAAATTACATTTTAATTGCTCTATATTTGCATAACTGCATTTGCAGTTTACTTTATAGACTTCAACAAATCAACTTCAAAATACCCTCAAACCTACAAAAGAAATGTTATTTCTATCCTGTAGGTAAATGAAGATTAAGACATTTGTCCCCTAATTTACAGGCAGAGTTTCACTCTCAATTCTATCCTCACCACATTATACTTAGATGCAAAAATCAAAAATAAATACAAGCAAAACAAACTCCACAGAACATTAAAAGAATAATATAACACAATTATGTATGGTTTATTCAAGAAATGTAAAAATGGTTCATTATTAGCAAATCTACTGATATAATTCATTACATTAATGGTAGGGGAAGGAGAAATCAAGATTCTTCCCTTTAGGTGCCAAAAAGGATTTGCATATTGTTGGGCAACTCTTAAAAAACAAGAACAAATAACATTGGAAGTATCCATCTTTAATACAACATAGTATTTTTTCAGAAATCAAAATAAATTAATGGTGCCGCACCACAGACACTTCCATCAAGGTTAGGAAAACTAGACGGGATAACATACTAATATCACAATCATCTCAACATTATTATAGACGTTTTAGCCAATGTGATAAGGGGGGAAAATGAGGCATAAACACTGGAAAATATTAAAGACTGGAAAGTGTCATTTTTGGATGATATAACTATTCACAAAGGAAACTAAGCAAAACAACAAGTAAGAGTTCAGTAAGATGGCTGAATTTAAAATAAATATACAAAAATCAATTGCTACTCCATAAACAAACAATTTATTATTATTAGAATATGTAATGGAAGAAAAAACAGATTCAAACTCTTCAAAAATCTATAAAATAGAAATAAGTTTAGAAATAAACTTAAGAAATATGAGGGTTACATATAAAGAAGGCGTGTAAAACATGACCTACACAGTGACACCAAACTCCTGCATTCAAATTTTATAGATGTCAAATTTTTCTAAAAGCCAATGCTTAAGGCTTTTTGTTTACTTTCGTTTTTCTTTTTTTCCTTTTTTTCTGCAAGAACCAGTGTTATGGTGGTGTAGTGATCACAGTAACTCTTGCTTTCTTTTGGGGGGTTGTTTTAGTGGAATTTCACACATTAATTCTGAGGTTCACTTGGAAAAAGTGAAGATTAGCCACATAAGTGTTGACAAAGAAGAGCAGGGAAACTTGACTAGTTATTCAAACATACTACAAAACAACATAACTATATCGGTATAACACTGGTACATGAAAAGACCAATCAATTAGTGGCACAGAATAAAAAACTCAAGAAACAGACCCATGTAATACAGATATATAATTTGCGATTAAAGTGTATTTCAGATTAGTGGGAACTTTTTAAAAAGATGGCAGGATATTTGGGTAGGTATTAGAAAAAAGGGAAAAGTAGACTGCTTCCTTATACATAAAAATCACAAGAAAATATAAACAAGTACTTTTATGACTTCCTAGTGGTGAAGGACTTTTTAAACATAACATTAAAAATGCAAACCACATAGGAACATCTTAGAATAACACAAAACCAGTAAGACATAAAGGAAGAACACTGATAAATTTGACTCCAAATTTTTTTACCCAAATGGCAAAAGTCAACACAAAGTTTAAAGACAAAATTACAAACAGGCAAAAATGTTTACCATATAAATGACAATGAGTTAACAATCTTAAAAAATAATGTGTTCCTACTCATCGGGAAGAAAAAAACCAAATACTCCAATAAATGAATGGCAAAGAGCCTATATATGCATTAAAAGAGAAATGCAAAAGGCCATTGAACTAATGAAAAGATGTTTAACATCACTAATGAAGAAGTTCAAGGTAAAACAAGGTATTCTTCTCACTGACAAAGACTACAACACTAAACTTTAGTATTAAGAGGACAGTAGGCAGAAACTGGGACCCACAAACTGCTGATAATCTACTAGCAATTATGGGATGACGTTTTAAAGTAAGTATATTCTTTGACTAGGAATTATAGTTTGGAAATTTATCCAAAGGAAAAGAAATGCCTAAGTACAGATATATAAAAAAGGACATTCATCACAGCACTATATTAGGATATAAAAATGTTTACAGGATATTGGTTAAATAAACAAACAACGGAAATGAGGAAATCAAGTACATGAACATACATGTATACATTTATGCCCACTAAACTCTTTAATAATAGTTCTTCTGGAGAAGACTTTCTATTTTACCACTTCTGAATTGTTGGACTTTCATAGTCAGCATGTATTCCTTCATCAGGAAAAACTACTTAATATTTTCATTTTAGAAAATAAAAGTAAAATAAACGAACCAAAATGATCCCGACAAAGGAATTTAATTTTTTAGTCTGTAAGTAGAATCCACCTCCTTGAGACCAACACTCCTACCCCAACCAAATGCAATTATTTAAATTCAGGCTCCAAAGCACTCGTGATACCCAATCACAACAATATCTGCACTACTTGGGAGAGTGTATCTCTGAAGCCGCAATACTAAAATTAATCATTCTGTTATGTACTCAATAAATATTTGCCAAGGGCTGAAAGATTTAGAGTATTTCTGTAAACACAGCAGGTTAGGATGTTTGAACTAACCTTCCCTTAGAAAATAATCATAAAAATAAGGCAAAATAGGGGGAAAAAGATATTAAAGGCACTGAAGAGTTGATAAAATAGTAGGGACCTGCCAGGGCAAAATCTAAGGGAAATTAGGAACACAAGACACATAAATGAAGCACCAAAGTCACATTTGCCCTAAGGGTACCTGCAGATTCTGAATTTCCATTTCCAGGGTACATAGTGCCAAGCAGATAATCAAAGGCCAAACAAAGTCCAACTGGGGGCAGGGGGTTCAACTGGAAACCCTTCACACTTCAAGCTTTTAGGGCTTCCAAAGGATTACTTTCTCAGGGAAAATGTAAACCAGAAGAAAAATTTCCTCCACCCTCAGGGAACTACAAGGAAGTTGCCTTGGCAATGCAGGAGGCAGGAGCTCACCTGAGAAATGTTAACACAATCCAGATCAATACTGAATGGGTAGATGAAGCAAACAAACAAAAGAAATCAAACAAACAAAATGCAAGCCACAAATTCAGTAGCTGAAAGTAGTACTGGATGGGTGAAATCTCTAGGCACTTGAAAAAGCAAATAAAAATTTTCCCTGGAGGAACACATCTTTGTCTTAGATCTCAAAGAAATTTCACAAACTATTTTTCAGGAACAATGAGCAGCACACAGTCAAAAAAAAAGAAAAAAAAATACAAAGCATAAAAGAAATAAAGCCTGGAGCAACAGCTAGGAATAACAAATAGATTCATACAAGAGAAAACAAATAGATTCATAAAGGCTTCAAATGCCAGAATTATCAAATACAGATTATAAAACAAGGTCTACTAGACTACAAAAAATAATAGAGAAGATGAGCTTGAAAATATCAGCAGGGAACATAAAATAACAAAAATTAAGAATTCAGTGGAGTTAACAGCAAGTTAGATACAACAAAACAGAGAATTTGGGAACTGAAAGGCAAACTATCCAGAATGGAGCAGATGGAGACAAAAAGAAAATAGAAAAAAGAAGTTAAAAGGCAAGATGATAAGGTGAGATGGTCTAACATACAATTAATTGCAATTTCACAGGAAGAAGAAAAAGAAACAGGGCAGAAATAATATTTGAAGAGACAATGGCTAATAATTATCCAGAACTGGTACAAGACCCAACAAAGAAGCCCAACAAATCACAAGCAAGAGAATTAAAAGAACACATCATAGTGAAACTACAGAACACCATGGATAAAGATTTTTAAAGCAGCCAGGGGAAAAAAAGAACAGATACTTTCATAGAAATAAGAAGTAAATGAAAACTGTTTTTTCAATAGTAATAATGGGAGCCAGAAGATGGTAATACTACATTCAACTGTTAAGAAGGAAAAAAAAAAAAGCCAAACTAACATACACAGCAAAAACACCTTTCAAGAATAAAAGCAAAATAAAGTTATTTAAGCCACCAAAAACCTAGAAAGTTAACTCCCCAGCAGATACATATAAGAGAATACTAAAGGGGTACTTCAAGCAAAGGGAAAGTGACCCTAGGTGGAAGGTGTAAGATGCAAAAAGAAAAAAAGTACAAAGAAAGATGTAAATGAACACTGACAGCATAAAATAATAATGTTGTATGAGGCTAAAAAAACAAAACAAAACAAAATACAAACATATACCACCAGGACCAAGTTAGTAGCAAGTAAATGGAGTTAATGTTCTGACATCATTCTTTCTCTGAGAGGAGGATAAAGACACTCTTAACACCAAACCTAGGCACACTGAAGATACATGTGGTAATCTCTAAGAGAACATGGAACAGGACCTAGCTACTAGCAGAGGATGAGAATACGAAAGGATTCCCACCACCCCCCAAAAAACCCAACCCAAATAAAGGCAAGAAATGAAAGAAAAAGGGACAGAGAATATGCAGGATAAGTGGAAAACACATTAAAAGATGGTGTATTTAAACCCAATATAATGATAATTAAATGCAAATACAATAAATGCTAAAGTTAAAAAATACTTCAGACTAAATAAAGAAAAAATTCAACAATATATTCTTCGGGTATATTAAAAACATAATAATGACAAGTTGATAGTATAAAAATGGAAATACCTATGCCATACAATGGTTTGGATATACTGAATATCAGATATAATGCATTTAGAGCAAAAAATATTGCAAGAGATGAAGAGAGTCACTTAATAATGTACAAAGCAAAAATATAAATACAAGAAGAAACAAACAACTCCCACAACCATGAGCGATATGAATACAGCTCTCTTAGTAACTGCTAGAACAAACAGCCCAAAACCAGAATACAGAAAATTTAAACACTGTGACTAAATGCCATGATTAACAAAATTGACTTAATGACAAAATGAAACTATTTTGTTCAGGGATGCATACATGGTCAAACTGTAAGAAATAGCAAATTATAATCACAAAAATTAGAACAGTGGTTGTTTCCAGGGTAGAGGGAGAGAGTTGTAATCAGAGAAGAGCACACAGGTTTCCAGGGTACTGGAAATATTTTACTTCTTGACCTAAGTAATGATTACATGCAGTTAACTTTATAATGATTTCCTGGAAACGTTTTTTTGTGAAGGGCAGACAAATATTTCAGGCTTTTTAGGCCACATATCATGTCTGCGATATATTCTTCTTTGTCTCTACAACTCTAAAAATCTAGAAGTCATTCTTAGCTTTCCAGCTGTGGGCTGTAGTTTACCAAACTCCTGCATTAAAAGGCTCGTGTTTTAGGTCCTTTTTTGTTTTCAACAAAAAATACAAAAGAACCACTTAGGGGAAAAAAGCTAAAGTAATTCTTTATCCATTGATTCTTCCTTTCAACAGTTCTGAACACCTACTGTTTGTGCCAAGCACTGTTTTGGGTATTAGAGATTGAAAATTGAACAAGATATTATCTCTTCATGTCAAGGCGAGGAAAAAGTAAAAAAAAAAAAAAAAATTATATATATATATGTATATATATATGTATATATACATATATACCTTTATGTAATAAGTACTAAGAGATGGAAACAGCAATAAACAATAAAGCAAAGTCCCTGCTCTCATGGGATTAACATTCTAGTGGAAGAAGATGGGCAACAAATTAACCATATAGTTAAAAATTATTAAATAAAAATATTAAAATTATACCACACACCAATGACCGTGAATGATCTACAACAACATACAACAATATGGATGCATCTCATAGAAGAAATGTTGAATGAAAGAAGCCAGACATAAGATTATATATTGTATGACTCCTTTCATACAAAGTACAAAAACAGAAAAAAACCCATCTATGCTGTTACAAGTCAGGATAGTGCCTATCCCCAATGGCAGGGAGGGGGCTAATAACTGTCAGAGAGCGTAGGGGGTTTGGGGAAAGGGAGCTGGTAAAATTTCTTTCTTGTGTTGGAATATTTTAAACACTTTAATTGGCTTAAAGTTAAGAAAAACAGGGGCACCTGGCCGGCTCAGTGGAGCACACGACTCTCCATCTCTGGGGTTGTAAGTTTGAGCCCCACGTTGGGTATAGAGGTTACTTAACAAAAAATTTCTTTAATTGAATGACTGAATGAATAAATAAATAAATAAATGTTAAGAAAAATAAAGACACAAGCCTCCTCGACAGTTACCTAAAAAACCTCAACCTAACCAGTTCTACACATCAAATATTCCTAACATGTTTAACTACAAGGATGACAAAATAACAGCCAAATTTTCAAGTCGAATGCATTCTCCTAAGTGCTTTAATAACTGTAGTCACCCTAATGAATGCATGACTTTATGAGACAGAAGAGGGAAAGAGGCGCTTTCTCCATACTTGAATGCAGAAGACTCAATCACTTCGGAAAAGAGCACTGCTACCCAACTCTGCTGAGGCAGCAGAGTCAAACAACGCTCCTAAAAAGAGACCTAGCACAAACACTGATCTCAGGGGGACCCCTCCTCTTCTCCAAGATCCCAAAGCAATACCTGAGGCATCAGCGGCCAGGACACACTCTTGAGTACAAAGATCTTGTATGGTATCAACAAATTATCTCAAGACACAAATAAATTAACACGAAAATCCTGTATTTGCTAGCTAGCTCAGAGAGTTGCAATCTTGGCACCAGTGACATCTGGAGCAGGTAACTGTATTGTGGGGCCTGTTGTGTGTAAGATGTTCACCAGCGTTCCTGGCCTCTGCCTACTAGATGCCCACAGCTCCCTCCTCCGACCCTCTAGTTGTGATAAAAAATTACTCCAACATTCCCCAACGTCCCGAGAGGAAAAACTACCCCCAGATGAGAACCACTAACTTCGCTAAAATGTTTTTTAGGACCTTCAATTCTCACTTAATAGAAGGAAACGGGGGTGGGGGGCGCCTGGCTGGCTCAGTTCGTAGAGCCTGCGACTCTTGATCTCAGGGTTGTGACTTCAAGCCCCAAATTGGGTGTAGAGATTATGTAAAAATCAAAAATCTTAAAAAAAAAAAAAAGGAAACAAATCTATATCTCAAATTTGTGTAACATGAGCTTCTCTACCACATCACTGAGAAAGCCTTGAAAATAAATGCCAGGAGCTGACCAATTTTTTTAAAAAACAGAATTCAATTAATAGGAACATGTAAGTTTGGCAAGGATAAAAACCTAGTATCTGAACTGGCTTAGAGATAACTCATACTGAGAAACAAGGTTAGCTCTTGTAAAACATAAATTTATGGATACAGACTTGAGTCTAAGTTCACAGGTAATAATATGAATGTTTCTCCTTAATGCCTCATTCCCCTTGGGTCATTAACGGAAGAGAAACTGCTTGAGTGTTCCTGGGCTTCTTGTCTCCTAGAACAGGTGTCAAATTTCTCCAGGTGAATGCTTACCGGTAAGGGATTGGATAAGGAATGTTGCGGTGAGGATCGTGCAACTGGTGGAACACTTCTGCCAGGGCTGGTTCCTGGCCCGCTTCCCCCAGCAAACTGGCCAACAGGGAAAAATGGATATGAATAATTCAAAACAGTACTATGCTTCAGATAAGGAGAGTAAAAGATTAACACACAAACAGGTCTTAATTACCTGGCCCCTTTAATAAGTCAATACATCTTAGGCTAAAGAGAAAATGACACCATGTAAGTCAAATTCTGCTATCTTTTCAATGAGATTTTAAGAAGGAGCTCCAGCAGAAATGTACCAAGATATAAAGAAAACATGGCTAGAAAGCTGAAGGTACACATGGTTTTGAAAGGACATCAGAGAAGAATGTTTTCCCTTCTTGTCTCAAAATACCCGAAAGCAGGAATACAGTGGTACAGTGGATGTTAGCGTCTTCTTTAGGGACCACTAACGATGGGTCAGTGAGCTCACTACATGTCCCACTGAACTAAAGGGAAGAGGACAAAAGAAGAGTCCAAGTCACTCCATTTCAATCTTTGTAAGACCCGAAACCTAGTCTGGCCAAGAGAAAAATCACCTTATTTGTGAATTTTTATATCATCACAGACAAGACACATCATAAACAAATTTAAATTTAGAAAGTCAGCAGCAGTTTCCTCTAAATAGAGAGAGATGGGACAACATCAGAGAGATGAAGATGGGGAAGAAGGGGAGGAGAGCACAGTAAAGGCAAAATATTGATTTCTAAAGCCTTAAATGAACGCAAGGATTTAGTTTTTTAAAAATCACTATAGATTTTTTTTCCAAAATTTTAACTTACCTCAAAGTAATCACTAATTTTATGTCCCCTAGGAGTGCCTTTCCCTGAAAATGAAACCAAAGTAAGTATAGTTTTTCCAATAACATATGTAAACCATTATTCACTAAAATGTACTGTGTATTCAATAACTACACACATTATCATCAAGTGTTGGCCTAACTTTTAACAAGTAAGCCAAATTATCTGTATCGTAAGAACAGAGACAGTTTCCTCATCTAATAAAAGACTTAATAAGCAGTGAAAAGAAGATTTTTTCTGAGATTGCTATCCTTTAAGATTTGCTAATCTTTCTTTTGTAATATACTAACAAAACCTATGCCACAACTGTGAATCAAAATAAAACTAATTTATAGTCCATGCCCTCAGTTAAGAGAACAAAGAATTTAAAACAAATGTATCAGAACCGGAGGGTTTATTCTATATCACAAAAAAATCTGTAACCATGTCACTTTGTGAGAATTTTCCTCTCAAAAGTAAAAAATAATCTGTAGATAACAAACAAGAAAAATGCAAAAAAGACTATGACTTCCATTCCTCAGAGAGGGCGGGTGGACGAAGCAAACCATTTGTTCCCTCCTTAATTAATATGGATATCTGGCATCATAGCCATCATATTTACAGATTTATCCCACTGGGTGCCAATGTTCAACTAAATAATTGCCAAAGAAGAAGAGGATGTAGAAAGGACAGCCATGTAAATAAAACCATTTCTGGTTACCTATTATTAACAAATCACTGAGCTAATGCAAGATATGGTTAAAAAGCCAATGTAACCTCTTTTCTGCTTAGTCTGAACAAAAACCTGTGGTGAGAAGATCGTTAACTTACAACAGGGAAAATGAGAGTCCCCAGAGAACTGACACTTGTGTCAGGTGTATATCAAGTGGCAAGTCTATAATAAACAGTCTGGTGTTCCCTGAAGGTACACAAACCTCCCTCGTTAGGAATCCCTGTATCTGAACCGATTATTTACTGAGTCGGAAAATTCTAAGTACATAAGAATTCAGTATTTTTATTGGTGTGAAATTATTACTACCTTGGCTAGTTTCATATGGTTCAGCTTTTCTTTTCCGGTTTCGCTGGTCATTCTGTTTTTTCTCAGGAGTCTGTTAAATACCATATACATCACAATTAGCATTTTGTTAAATTGTTCACATTATGAAAATTAGAGAGTATGTACAAAATACTTAACTTATAAGGATATATAAGGCACAGACAAGTCCTAAACCAGTGTGTCCTGGAGTTATGCAGTGCCATCTTTCAACCCAGACTGAAGGTCTGGGAATATGTAAAGTCTCACAGTGGTTGTGGCCTCTTACCTCTACTTCTTTATCACTCAAGGACCCCACGCTGCACAAGCTCTGGTTGGAAGACTCACTATTGAGCGGCCCCTGGAAAGAAAAAAAAAAAAAAAAAGGAATCAAAAGAAACTAATTTAAGATGACAGCAAAACTGAGGAAGAAGCCTGCTGATTTTGATGTGAAAGTCAGGTCAAAGAAATCAAGAATTAACTGTACACCTGCAAGCCAACTTAAAAAAGAACTCAATCAACTATACTATGGCGCCCTCATGTTAAAATTCTCTAGGCTCAGTGGGCAGAGCATGCGACTCTTGATCTTAGGGGTGTGGGTTCAAGCCCCATGGTGGGTGTAGAGACTGCTTGAGAATAAAATCTTAAAGGGGCGCCTGGGTGGCTCAGTCGGTTAAATGTCTGCCTTCAGCTCCGGTCATGATCTCAGAATCCTGGGATGGAGCCCCGAGTTGGGCTCCCTGCTCAGCAGTGAGTCTGCTGCTCCCTCTCCCTCGGCCGCTCCTCCTGCTCATATGCTCTCTCTCTCAAATAAATAGATAAAATCTTAAAAAAAAAAAAGTATAAAGAAGAGTAAAATCTTAGAAAATTCTCTTGTTACTACTATTTTCCTTTCCTTCACCAACTCTGTAGTCATGTGCAAATTTTTCCTTCTAGAGTACTTCCATATGTAGTGAATTCATTTTTTAAGGAAAATAAGCAGGGGAAGTCAATTCTCTTGGCCTCCTGTATCACAGCGGCATCATCTGAAAGTTGATATGTTAAGGGTTTCTTATGAAGAGTGGTCAGGAACCATAATGAAGGAAACGCTTTTCTGAGTTATGCTTTAAGGAGACATGACCACTAGCTCCAAAAAACCAAGTTACAAGAGATTGACTCCTAGCCTCACAGTACAAGGAGCTCTCTGGCCCCACTCCTCAGTGAAATTGGTGAAAATTATTTTAAAAACCATTCAAAGCCTCTGGAAATGGTCCCTGAGGGGAAACAGTAAATGAAGAAAACAACTGCTCAATAAAATCTACGAAAATTCAAACTGAAAAGTCAAAATCTGTGGTATTTGAACCAAGACCACTCTCATTCCTCCCCTCTCCAATCTCAGCAAGGTTCCAATACACATGGCTCCCTCTTCCCCAGCTCTCAGTCCAAGAGCTTTCTTCCTGCAAGGAGCAGAACTGTCCTCAGCCCCGTGCTGCTGATACTAAGTACCATGCAAGTACATCAAAAGCAGGGGCTCCCCTGTATATAACCCCCACTTGTGGAACAGAGGCTATACCTCATGTGTGGCATACTGAGAACAGTGGAGCCCCAAAGAGCTCTTCTGCCCAGCTCATCAGACAGTGGCAGTTCCACACCAGGAGAAGCAAGCTGCTGCATGCACCTCACTCCCACCCTACTCCCGTCTCCTACCCCCTCCAGCACTCAGCTCCCAGATCTAGAATGTCACTCACAAAAGATTGCCATTGTCCCCAGCCCCAGCTCCAGAACCCTGACTCAGATATTTTGCCTCAGGAAAAAGGCAAGAATACATGCCACCAAATCTCTTCCCAAAAGACTCGACTTCATTCCCAAAAGAGCATGGATTAAATTTAACTCTAAGGGCATTCTCAAGAAAGTGGAAGTTATGGTAAAAGGCAACTGGAAGATCTGTGGAGGTAATGAACGTACAGCTTAGACTGCAAGCCTGCGAGTTTGCAGAAGAGAACCCAAGAGTAAGACATTTGGGAGAAGTCCTCCTGGGGTCAGAACAAATAGCAAATTTTGACCTCAGAAACTCTTCCCTCCAAGGAATCCCAATCTGATCTGATTAGTTTGTGCAGGAATTTAAGCCTCAGGGTATTGTTGAAAACAATAGAGCAATCTGGGCAATTAGTGGAATTTAACAGCTGGGTTGGTCAGGGAAAGAAAGCCCTGTTAGTACCAACCATCCCAGGGTGACTACAGACTTAAAGCTGTGCCTCCCTAAAGCCACCACCAGAGGCTTGATGCTGGAGGAATGGGAAGAAACAACAGACTTTACGAAGAAAACAATCCAGTCAATCACTAAACAAATAAGCAAATAGCAGTAACAAGTCCTAAGATTGCGATGAAAAATCAGTACCCAGATTTAGTACAACGTATCATCTAAAATGACCAGTTTCCAACAAAAAATCACGAGGCGTGCAAAGAAATAGAAATGTATGACCCACAAACCAGGAAAAAGAAAAAAGCAGGCAAAAGAAACTGTGAGTGTGACCAGATGTTGAATTTAACAGAAAAATATTTCAAAATAACCACTATAAATATGTTCACAGATGCAAAGGAAACCATAATTAAAGTAGTAAGGAAAGGTGTGAATGACAATGTTGCATCAAATAAAGTATATCAACAGAAACACAGAAATTACAAATATTTTTAAAAAGGAATTCTGGAGTTGAAAACCAGAATAACTGAAATAAAAAACGGGGGCGCCTGGGTGGCACAGTTGGTTGGGTGTCCGACTCTTGGTTCTGGCTCAGGTTGTGATCTCAGGGTCCTGAGATTGAACCCCATATTGGGCTTTGTTCTCGGTGTGGAGTCTACTTGGGATTCTCTCTCCTTTTCCTCTGCCCCTCCCACTCATGGGCGCGGGCGGGCATTCTCTCTCTCTCTCAAATAAATATATTTTTTAAAAAATGTACTAGAGAGGCTCAAGAGTAGAAATGAAGTGTCAGAAGAAATAGTTAGCAAATCTGAAGATAGCTCAATAGAAGTTATGCAAGCTGAAAACCAGAGAGAAAACAGAAGGAAAAAAAAAACAGCTTCAGAGAAACGTGCAAAACCGTTAATAAGTACATCACCATGCACATAATTGGAGTACTAGAGAGAGAGGAGGGCAGGAAAGGGTCAGAAAAAAATATTCAAAGAAACAATGGCTGAAAACTTTTCAAATTTATTGAAAAGCAATAACTTACTCATCCAGGAAGCTTAATGAATTCCAAGCAGGATAAACACAAAACAACCCACAAACAGACACATCATAGGAAAAATGCTCAAAGGCAAAGACAGGAGAAAATCTTGAAAGCAGAAATATAACGCATCACTTACAAGGGCATCCCAATATGATTAACAGCTGACTTCTGAGGAAAAACAATTTAAAAATGGGCAAAAGATCTGAACAGAAATTTCTCCAAATGGACTATATACAAATGGTCAATAAGCACATGAAAAGAAGTTCAACATCATTAGCTAATGGGGAAACACAAATCAGAACCAAAATGAGACACTACTTCACACCTACGTGGGTGGCTATATTAACAAAGACAGTAACAAAGTGCTGGCAGTGAGCACTAAGAAATGTATAGAATTGCTGAATCATTGTATTACATACCTGAAACTAATATAACACTGTGTGTTAATTATACGTGATTTTAAAAAAAAGTGATGGCAAGAAATGTGGAAAAATCAGAACCCTCATATATTGCTGGTGGGAACATAAAATGGTACAGCTGCTTTCAAATACAAGCAGTTCCTCAAACAATTAAACACAATTACTATATGACCCAGAATGCTACTCCTTGGTATATAATGAAGAGAAATGAATATACACAAAAACCTGGACACAAATGTATAGCAGCATTATTCACAAAAGCCAAAAGGTAGAAACAACCCAAATACCCAAATGATAAATGGATAAACAAAATGTGGTACATCCATACAATGGAATATTATTTAGCCATTAAAAAGAATCAAGCATTGATACACGCTAAAGTACAGATGAACCTTGAAAACATTTGCTAAGTAAAAAAATGTCACAACAGACCACATATCAAATGATTCCATTCATATGAAAACCTAGACTAGGGAAAGCTAAGACAGAAAGTAAATTAGTGGTTCCTCAGGGTCGAGGTGGGGGGGAAGGGGGAATGGAGGTGACAGCTAAAGAATATGGGATTTTGAGGTGATAAAAATGTTCTAGAACTGTGTTGATGGTTGTATGTATCCATGAATATACTAAAAAAAACAATGAACTGCAGATTTTAAAAGGGGTAAATTGTATAGTAAATGAATAAAGCTGTTAAAAAACAAGTTATTAGGCTTAGTTCAGAAACAATTTGCATTCCTACTAGGGTTTATTAAGTATTCCTTTCACCATATTCTTAAAGCACTACTTTTAAAGTATAATTAACACACGGTAACAGAGCTTCAGTGAGATACTTGTGAAGCTGCAAAGAAAAATAATAAAGCGAGGGGTGCCTGGGTGGCTTAGTTGGTTAAGTGTCTGCTTCGGCTCAGGTCATGATCTCAGGGTCCTGGGATCAAACCTCGCACCTGGCTCCCTGCTTAGTGGGGAGCCTGCTTCTCCCTCTCCCTCTGCCACTCCCCCTGCTTATGCTCTGTCAAAAAATTAAATCTAAAAAAAAAAAGAAAAAGAAAAATAATAAAGTGAAACTAGGGAGAAGAAATCAAATCAAATTATGTATTCCCAGTGATAAAACAACAAAAGTCTTAATCCTATAATGACAGAGTTCCACAATGTTCTGAATGAGAAAAAAGTTTTATTTACATAAGAATTCTACAATAATTTAAATTGAATATTCCTATGCCCAGATTTTAAAAATATTCTGTTCATGAATTACCTTTATTGTAACCATTATGAAGCATTTTTCCCTTGGAGAGTAATAAAACCATATACTGTATTTCAACTATACAGACATGAGAGAACTGAAGAACTTGTCGTTTTACTCACAATTACAGGTAAGGAAAAACTGCAGAGTGCACATAACAGTGAGGGACACCGTAGTATCTGAAATGTATGCAAGAGGCCCAAGGATCCTTACGGATCCTTAAGGATTAAGAATTACTAAATCCTCCCTTTTACAGTCCTTTTCTGAAGCACAGCATCCCAAATTATCATAAAATCATTAGATTAAATTTAATTAGCAGGGATAAATGACAAATATCCCCTGTTCTAAAACAGCTTACTGTCTAGTAAGAGAGCTAACCAAAAGTTTTTAGGCAAACTGAATGTTACCTTTCAAAAATGTCACCCTCACTAAAAAACAGAAATGGCAGGGGAAACTCAACTAAGTTAAAAGAGGATAAAGGTATGACTAAATTAAATGAATGACCTTTGTTCTGACCCTGAATATCAAAACACGGCAAAACCAAACAGCTATAAAAGACATTACTGGACAAAGGCAGAAACTGAATATGGACTATATATTAGATAATCAAATGCTTTTACAAACTAGTCTATTATTATCAGTTCCTCAATTGCTAATTTTCCCATTTGATGCATCTTTGTAATAAGGTGTTTTGTAAGTTTTGTATGAGTTCATGCTCACTTTGGGAGAGTCTTCCACATTTCAGGGGTTAAGGAGCAGTCCCAAAAGCAGTTTAATGTCTCCCTCTGCCAGTGGCCTGTAGTTCCAAACACATTAATACATTAGTTGCCTTGCCCAAGATTTCCACACAAGGTTGAAGTTTTCCATTTCTTGCAGGTGGCTTTTAAATTTTTTCTTTCTTTCTTTTTAAAGTAATCTCTACACCCAACGTGCGACTCGAACTCATGACCCTGACATCAAGAGTCACATGTTCTACCGAATGAGCCAGTCAAGCACCCCATTTTTTTTTTTTTTTAAGATTTTTAAAATTTATTGGACAGAGAGAGGCATGGCGAGAGAGGGAACACCAGCAGGGGGACTGGGCGAGGGAGAAGCAGGCTTCCCACTGAGCAGGGAGACCGATGCGGAGCTAGATCCCAGGACCCTGGGATCATGACCTGAGCCAAAGGCACACACTTAACGACTGAGCCACCCAGGCGCCCCAAGCACCCCATTTTCTGCAGGTGGCTTTAAACAGCCACAATCCAAATAAGTTGCTCACTTCTGTCCTACGTCCTGGGCCAGTGAGCAGTTTTAGCAGTCCTAGGTCATAGGCAAGGCTTGCCCCTTCCCAATTTCCAGCTTTACACAGATCCAGTTCAGGTCTCTGGCTTCAATCATCATCCACAGGGGTAAATTAAACCCCAAGGCATAAAAGCTTATGGCCCATCAAGTTTAACTCCCATTCACTACGTAACATCATCATATCTTTGAAGCTCTAATAACTGGGACTCAATTTTTCTGATTTTTCTTATACTGCTGACATTCAGGAATTATGTAATTTTCATATATTTCATTAAATCAGTCACTTTACTGAATTATTATTCTTTCTAATCATCTGTTCCTTACTATAAATAAGTGTATACCTTCCTTTCTACAATTTATAGATCTTGTTTCACATTTTACTGCACTGAATAAAACAACAGAAATAATAAGCATAAAGAATATTGTTTTGTTCTTTTTCAACGTAACTCTGCTAGTGCTTTACACCATTAAAGGCTGTAGTTAATATCTCGGATAGCAAAACAATCCTGTAAAAGAACGGTGGAGGTCTCGCACTTCCTGATCTCAAAACTCACTACAAAACTGTAATAATCCAAACAAGATGGCACTGGCATAAAGACAGATATACAGACAAATGGAATAAAATTGAAAGCCCAGAAATAAACCGTTGCATATATGGTCAAATGGTTTTCTTTCCTCCCATCACAAATTTTTTCTTTGCAGATTTTTTTTTCAGTTTTACTGAGATATAACTGATACACAGCTATGTGTAAGTTTGAGGTGTCCTGCAAAATGACTTTCAACCTTGATTTTCAACAAGGATGCCAAGACCATTCAATGATGAAAGGACAATCTTCTCAACAAATGGTGTTAGGAAAACTGTACATTCACATACAAAAGAATAAGCTGGACCCTTACTTTATGCCACATATAGAAATTAACTCAAAATTGAAGAACCCGAAAACACAGGCAACAACAAAAAACAGACAAATTGGACTATATCAAAATTAAAAACCTCTGTGCACCAAAGAACATGATCAATAGAGTCAAGAGGTAACCCACAGAATGGGAAAAAATATTTGCAAATCATGTATCCTATGGTAAGGGGTTAATATCCAGACTATACAAAGAATTCCTACAAATCAAAAAGAACACAACAAACAATCTGATTAAAAACTGGGTAGGGGCACCTGCCAGTTCAGTTGGTAGAGCTTGCTACTCTTGACCTTAGGATCATGAGTTCCAACCTCATATTGGGGATAGAATTTATTTAAAAATTTAAAAAAAAAATTTTTTTTTTTAAAAGGACAAAGTACTTGAACAGACATTTCTCCAAAGAGACATAAAAGGGCCAACAAGAACATGAAGAGATGCCACTAATCATTAGGGAAATGCAAATCAAAATTACAATGAAATACCATAGCACCCTGCACCCATTAGGATGGCTATTATCCAAAAAAGGGGGAAAGTAATGAGTGCTAGCAAGGATGTGGATAAACTGGAACCTTTGTGTACTGTTAGCTAGAATGTAAAATGGCAGGGGCGCCTGGGTGGCACAGCGGTTAAGCGTCTGCCTTCGGCTCAGGGCGTGATCCTGGCGTTACGGGATCGAGCCCCACATCAGGCTCCTCTGCTGTGAGCCTGCTTCTTCCTCTCCCACTCCCCCTGCTTGTGTTCCCTCTCTCGCTGGCTGTCTCTATCTCTGTCAAAAAAAATAAATAAAATCTTTAAAAAAAAATGGCAAATTTTAGATGTATATTACCACAATTAAAGCTGTTTTTAAAAGCTGCATTGGGGCACCTGGGTAGCTCAGTAGGTTAAGTGTCTGACTCTTGGCTTCCGCCCGGCTCACATCTCAGAGTTATAGGATCGAGCACAGAGCCTGCATGAGATTCTCTCTCCCTCTGCCCCTCCACCAGCTCACACACGTGTGCCCTCAAGTTCTCTCTCTAATAAATAAATAAATCTTTAAAAAAAAACTGTATTGTTTTTTCAATTAGAAAGTTGGGATGGTTGTTGAGTTCATCCAAATGCTTTTTTAAGAGTTACTACTTATTTGTCATTGTAAGAATAATAACAGCCAACACTTACATAGCACTTGTATGAGCTGGGCATTCTGTATTAGCACATTTAATTTTCACAACTGATAAAAACAGACCCACACAAATATGCCCAACTAATTTTTGACAAAAGCACAAAAACAATTTGATAGACTTTTCAACAAATTTGTGCTGGAACAATTAGCCATCCACAGACAAAAATATGAACCTCAACTTAAATCTCATAACTTATTTAAAAAACTAACTCAAACGGGATCAAGAACTTAAAGGTAGGGGCACGTAGGCAGCTCAGTCGGTTAAGAATCTGCCTTCAGCTCAGGTCACGATCCCAGGACCCTGGTACTGAGCCCGGTATCAGGCTTCCTGCTCAGTGGGGAGTGCTTCTCTCTCTCCCTCTGCCTCTTGCCCATGCTCAGGCTCGCTCTTCCTCTCTCTCTCTCTCTCACTCTCTCAAATAAATAAAATCTTAAAAAAGAACTTAAATGTAAAACAAAACCATAAGATGTTTAGGGGAAAAAATGGGAGAAAATCTTCACAACACAGGACTAGGTGAAGAGGTCTTAGACTTGACACCAAAACTTTGATCTATAAAACAAAAAGTTAACAAATGGAGCCTCCTCAAAATGAAAAACGTCTCCTCAGCAAAGACCTTGTAGGACAAAGAGAAAAATCACAGGCTAAAAGAAAATATTTGCTGACCACAGATCAGGCAAAGGGGTTAAAATTAGACTATATAAGAAACTCAAAACTCGGGGCGCCTGGGTGGCATNTAGGTGAAGAGGTCTTAGACTTGACACCAAAACTTTGATCTATAAAACAAAAAGTTAACAAATGGAGCCTCCTCAAAATGAAAAACGTCTCCTCAGCAAAGACCTTGTAGGACAGAGAAAAATCACAGGCTAAAAGAAAATATTTGCTGACCACAGATCAGGCAAAGGGGTTAAAATTAGACTATATAAGAAACTCAAAACTCAATAAAATTTTAATCCAATTAGAACACTGGCAAAAAGACATGAACAGCCATTTCACTGACAAACACATAAAGATGGGCTAATAAGCCTGAGAAAGATGTTCAATGTCATTAGCCGCTAGGGAAATACAAATTCAAACCACAATTAAATGTCCTTATACACCTATCAGAATACTAAAATAAAATATAGTGACAAGACTAAATGCTGGCAAGTACATAGAAAAACTGAATTGCTCATACATTGCTGGTGAGAATATAAAAAGGTACACGCAACTGGAAAACTGTTTGGTGGTTTCTTTTAAAGCTAAAAATGTACTGAACACATATCATATCCCAGGAACTGTATACTACTGGACATGTGTTCCAGAGAAGTAATGTTCATGTAAAAGCCTGTACATAAATTCATGATTTATTCGTAACAGCCAAAACCTCAAAATCTATAAAGAACTTATCAAACTCAACACCCATAATAGCCAAAACCTGGAAAGAAACCAAATGCCCTTCAATGGGTAAATGGTTAAACAAATTGGAGTATATCCACACCATGGAATACTACTCAGCAATAAATAAAAAGGAATGAACTATCTATATACACCCAACAACTTGGATGGACTTCAAGGAAATTATGCCAAGTAAAAAAAGCCAATCCCTCTGGAGCACCTGGGTGGCTCAGTCGGTTAAGTGTCTGCCTTCAGCTCAGGTCATGGTCCCGGGGTCCTCGCTTTGAGCTCCACATTGGGCTCCCTGCTCAGCAGGGGAGTCTGCTTCTCCCTCTCTCTCCCCTGACTCATACTCTCTCTCGCTCACTCTCTCAAATAAATAAAAATCTTTAAAAAAAAAAAAGCCAATCTCCAACGAATATACATTGTATGATTCCACTTTTATATTATATATATATAATATACATATATGTACTTCTTGAAATAATGAATTTATAGGGATGGAAACAGACTAGTGGTTCTCATGAGTTAGGATTTCAAGGAAGAGTAGGTGGGGGTGAATACAAAGGAGTAGCAAGAGAGACTTGTGATGGAGCTGTTCTGCACCTTGATTGTGGTTACAAGAAGCTACACAAATGATAAAAGTACACAGATGTGCACATTCACATACACGAATGGTGGGTGTATTATGTGAAATCTGAATGAGTTGTGTGAATTTCACCAATGTCAATTTCCTGGTTTTATTACTGTACTGTAACTATGCAAGATGGTTACACTGGGGGAGGAAGAGTACATGGAACCTCCCTGTACAAATTTTGCAATTCCCTTTGAAATTATTTTGAAATAAGAAGTTTTTGTGAGTTTTTTAAATGTATTATTTACTTGCTAGAGTTAAGTAATAATGATAAATGATACTTATGTAACAATTGCTACATAGGTAAAGCATCCTATATCACATTTAATCCTGGTAACAAACTGTTATGGGCTCAACCGTGTCTACCTACAATTTATGCTGAAGCCCTAACCCCAGTACATCAAAACATATTTGGAGATAAGAGCCTTTAAAAGAAGTAATTAAGTTAAAATGGGATTGTTAGGGTAGGCCCTAATCCAATATGACTGATAGCCTTATAAAGAGGAAATTAGGACACAGAGACACCAGGCATCCACGCACACTGAGGAAAGATCATAACGAGGACACAGTGAGAAGGGAGCATCTGTGAGCCAAGGCAGGAAAGCCTCAGAAAAAACTCCAGCCCAGCTAACACCTTGATCTTGGACTTCCAGCCTCCAGAATAGTGAAAAATAAGTTTCTGTTCTTTAAACCACCCAGTCTATTAGGCAGCCCTGGCAAACTAACACACAACCTTATAAGACAGCTGCTATAACTACTCACATTTTTAGATTAAAAAAATATATAAGAAAACTTAGTAAACTCCCCAAGGTGAGATAGCTGGTAAGAAGCAGAGACAGGAGTGGTACCTGGGTGGCTCAGTCAGTTAAGCGTTTGGCTCAGGTCATGATCCCAGGGTCCTGGGATAGAGCCCCCCCCCCAATCTGGCTCCCTGCTCAGCGGGGAACCTGCTTCTCCCTCTCCCCGCCCCTCAAATAAATAAAATCTTTAAAAAATAAAAAAAAGAGACGCAGAGCCAGGACCCAGACCTAACCAATGTGGCTTCAATATATGTACTACTGGCCTTTGAGCTATACTGACTCTAGATATATTAATCAATTTTTAAAATAACTTGTCTGGCATTTTTAGGATAAACTACCTAAAACATACAAACAAAAGGAATTATCTCCTAGCCATGTGCTAATATTCTTATTTGAATTTAAACATCTATATATTCATAAATAAGATTAGGCTATACTTTTAATTCCTCATATTTGTCAGATTTTGCTACTGGAGTTTATTATTTCTATGTTATTATTTAACATGAAAAGTATTCTTTGAAAGATTAGGATAGACCACTAGTAACGAGGGAGTGGATTTTTGCCCTACTTCAAAGAACAGGAGAGAGAGGAAAAGATCATTTTATAATCTTTTTTTTTTTTTAAAGATTTTTTATTTATTTATTTGACAGAGATAGAGACAGCCAGCGAGAGAGGGAACACCAAGCAGGGGGAGTGGGAGAGGAAGAAGCAGGCTCATAGCGGAGGAGCCTGATGTGGGGCTCGATCCCATAACGCTGGGATCACGCCCTGAGCCAAAGGCAGACGCTTAACCGCTGTGCCACCCAGGCGCCCCTCATTTTATAATCTTGATTTTTCCTTGGCTATAGGAATCTATCCTCATTTTTACATCTTATTTTGTCACATGAATTCCTGCTTTGAATGAAATTATTTACTCTGAGACTTTCGTATTAATAGGATACAACACATCCATTTCCAGTTTTTTCATTTTGTAGGTCCTCACTTTGTAGGTATCTTTTGTTATACCCAATTTACTCCCTCAATTTTTCCTGTTGTTTCCCAATTTTCCAACTCTGGATTAATTCCTTGTCTTCTGTTTTGGAGTATATTTATTTCTTCTTGTATTTTTACTATTTTGTTCTCTTTGTTTCTTTTTTTAAGTTTTCCTGAAACCTTAAATTCTAACAGTAATTTCATACTCTCGTATGTTAGGTACGTCTCTGTCCACATTAGATAAGTTTAATAACTACATCGTATTTTCATTTATTTTCTAAGTAAAACAGTCTGTCACTTGATATTCGATATATAACAGCTGTTTAAAAAAACATTTACTAACATCCAAGTCACTGGGGAGGGGACACTGTCCATTCAAAGAGTCATCTCAGGCTCAAAGAGAAGCTAGAAAGAACTTTTTTTTTAACAATGTATGATAATAGGACTCCTCAGTGAAAGCCCCATTTTCTATGCCAACATTTAAACTATTTACCCTGTCTCTTGCTACTAATCATTTTTTCATAAGTAAAAAACCAAACGGACGGTTTAAAAAAATAGACAAGTCAANCGCCCGGATCACGCCCTGAGCCGAAGGCAAACGCTTAACCGCTGTGCCACCCAGGCGCCCCAAGAACTTTTTTTTTAACAATGTATGATAATAGGACTCCTCAGTGAAAGCCCCATTTTCTATGCCAACATTTAAACTATTTACCCTGTCTCTTGCTACTAATCATTTTTTCATAAGTAAAAAACCAAACGGACGGTTTAAAAAAATAGACAAGTCAATTTTCTTGTCTTAAAAGAAAGTATGGTTTCCAAAAACAAAATAAAACACATTTCTAATATACTTAAAAGGTACTTTGGCGGGGGGGGGGGGGGGTTTAAAAAAGAATTCTATTTAAACNGGAGCTTAAAAAAGTACTTCAGTTACAACACCATGAAAATTGAGGTTAAGATACAAAAGTTGACAACCAGCTTTTAGCACATGAATAAAGCCCATATAAACTAGAAAAATTTGTAGAAGTAGGGACCAAAGGTTAATCTTTTCACTCCAGTGAAAGTTTAAAACGTCAACATTTGTTGAGTTTTTAAAGTTTTCATTTCCTCCTTGGACTAAACTGGCATCTTAAAAGGAATTAGAAGTCCTTTCGAGACAAAAGAGAACAGCAGACAAAGTTATACTTGAGTGAGTACATAAGAACACAGCTGATGACAGGGTCAAAATGGAGTAGTAAAGATACTCCATTAAAGGCTATACCTAATGTTAATTAAAATTAAGGGTCTCCAAAGGGGAACCCTCTTGCACTGTTGGTGGGAATGCAAACCGGTGTAGCCATGCTGGAAAACAGTTCGGAGGTTCCTCAAAAAGTTAAGAAACAGAATTACCCTACCACCTCGCAATTGCACTACTAGCTACTGACCCAAAGGATACAAAAATGCAGATTCGAAGGAGTACATGCACCCCAATGTTTATAGCAGAACGAACCCAAGTGTCCATCAACTGATGAAAGAATAAAGAAGGTGTGGTGTGTGCACACACACACACACACAGGAATACTACTCGGCCATCAAAAAGAATGAAATCTTGCCATCTGCAACCACGTGGATGGAACTAGAGGGTATTATGCTACGTGAAATAAGTCAGTCAGAGAAAGACAAATACCATATGATTTCACTCATGTGAAATTTAAGAAACGAAACATGAATACAGGGGAAGGGAAAGAAAAAAAATGAAAGCAGAAAGGGAGGCAAACCATAAGACTTCTTTTTTTAAAGATTTTATTTATTTATTTGATAGAGAGAGAGAAAGAGAGCACAAGCAGGGGAAGCAGGAGGAAGTCGGAGAAGCAGACTCCCCACTAAGCAGGGAGCCAGACATGGGGCTCAATCCCAGGACCCCGGGATCATGACCTGAGCTGAAGCAGATGCCTAACCAACTGAGCCACCCAGGGGCCCACATAAGAGACTCTTAACCACAGGGAACAACCTGAGGGTTACTGGAGGATGGGCCGGGGGGGGGGGGGGTGGGGCAAATGGGGNNGGGGGGATGGGCTAAATGGGTAATGGGCATTTGTTGCAACGAGCACTGGGTGTTATATGTAAGTGATGAATCGCTAAATTCTACTTCTGAAATCAACACTAATGTTAACCAGCCTGAATTTAAATAAAAACTTGGAAGAAAAAAATTAAAAAATAAAAAATAAGGGTCTCCATACTTTTTTTTTTCAGTCATTAGTAGCACTACCTTTTCACATACCATAGCAGAGTCAAGGCAGCAATCAGAATAGTCAGGCTCCCAGGGACCTTGGGCACTGGCTAGTTGATCAGTGTTCCCAACAGTTAAATAGATGGGAACTCTACTAAATTCTTACCTGATCTGTATAAGCAGAAGAGTCTAGGTCAAGTGAACAAAAGCATAACTTCAATCATTAAAAACACAGAGCCAGGACCCCTCAATCAGTTCCAAGATTTGAGTTACTTTATAGACCCAGAACCAGTGAATGAGGGGGTCTCCTTGAGGAAGGATCCCCCATACCAACAAAAATTTACACCACTAATCTTTCTCCCCAAAAGCTTTCCCCAAAAAGACTACCACTGCCTTTTACCAAGGTGACTCTGCATGGTATAAAATGAAATAATCAAAGACTCTTTGACAATTACTGGATGCTGGCTCTGGCTCTGAACAGACACTAATTCCAGAAGACCCAAAACATCACTGTAGTTCACCAGTCAGAAGAGGGGCTTATAGATGTCACTGATCAGTGGAATTTTATTTCAGGCCCACCTAACAGTGGGTCATGAACACTGATGTGGTTATTTCCCCAGTTTCAGAATGCACAATTAGAATAAACATACTCAGCAACTGGCAAAATCACATTACTTCCAGAATGCTCCCAATTAAGCAGGGAGCACTGTACACTTTTAACTTTTAAAGTCATCTTCAGCAACACTCTCAAGAAAAATTCTTTTTTTTTTTAAAGATTTTATTTATTTATTTAACAGAGAGAGAGAGAGAGAGGGCACGCACACAAACAGGGGGAGCAGCAGAGAGAGAGGGAGAAGCAGGCTCCCCACTGAGCAGGGAGCCCGATGCGGGGGGCTTGATTCCAGGACCCTGAGATCATAAGCTGAGCACTGAAGGCAGACACTTAACCGACTGAGCCACCCAGCCACCGCCAAGAAAAATTCGTCTTAAAGAATAAAATCAACTTGATGTATTTACAAACTGGTGGCACCATTTCCATCTACTCCAATACAACCTTTAAAACTATAGGCTGAAGTAACTGAGGTAGCTCTTTTAGTATAATAATCAACTCGATTCCAAGTGAAGCTATCTAATCTCGAAAACCAGAAAAAACGTTCAACTGAATCAACTGGCTTAACTCTAATAATAACTATAGCAAACATACTTGGGTGGCGTAAGTACAGTGAAGTTCATTTTCTACTTCCATTTAATTATGATCAAAGCGGGGTGATTTTATTGTATATCTGAAACTAATACAATGTTGTATGTCGATTACATCTCATTTAAGAAAAAGCCTTCATTAAACATACATTTATGATGAGCACTGAGTAATATACAGAACTGCTGAATCACTACATTGTATACGTAAAATTAAATATAACACTGTACATTAACTATATTGTGGAATTAAAAACTTAATAATAAAAAAAACCCAACCTCCTCCCAAACAAAAAATCAGATTAACTGAAATTTATAGTGAATATACCAGGTCAAACAACAACAAAGGCAGCCTTTAACCCAAAAAATAAGAAGTGATTTTAAATGAATGATAATTATGTTTTAGTAAGGAAACAAAAATATTACAATACACTGTCAAGAAAATCCTTAATTAGGGGCTCCTGGGTGGCACAGCGGTTAAGCGTCTGCCTTCGGCTCAGGGCGTGTCCCGGCATTATGGGATCGAGCCCCACATCAGGCTCCTCTGCTATGAGCCTGCTTCTTTCTCTCCCTCTCCCCCTGCTTGTGTTCCGTCTCTTGCTGGCTGTCTCTATCTCTGTCGAATAAATAAAGAAAAAAATCTTTTAAAAAAAATCCTTAATTAATATTAATGATTTTTAGTAATATTTTAGTCATGCCAAATCCTAACCATGTAATTTAATAATATCCATTTCCAGACAACAAGCAAGCTCAACAATAAGAAAAACAAGAAATCCTTTAACTGTCTTTTCTCCTGGAAACCTGCTTATAAAGTCTACATAATTCACTCAAGACCTGGTGCATATAACAAATAGAAAAAGAAAAAAAAAACAGATAATAATGTGTCAGCAAGGATATGGAGAAAGTTTATCTCTCATGCACTGCTGGTAGGGATATAAAATGGTACAGCCACACTGGAAAAGTCTGGCAGCTCCTAAATTGGTTAAACTAATGACTGAAAAAAAGGATCCTTAGAGTTTTACATTAGCTCCAGCCTTTAACAGAGTATCTCTTTTTTTTTTTTTTTAAAGATTTTATTTATTTATTTGACAGAGATAGAGACAGCCAGCGAGAGAGGGAACACAAGCAGGGGGAGTAGGAGAGGAAGAAGCAGGCTCACAGCGGAGGAGCCTGATGTGGGGCTCGATCCCATAACGCCAGGATCACGCCCTGAGCCGAAGGCAGACGCTCAACCGCTGTGCCACCCAGGCGCCCCTAACAGAGTATCTCTTAACCATAAGATCCAGCGATTCCACCCATAGGAACACAGCCAAAAGAAATGAAAACGTAAGTGCACCCAGAAATACATACATGAATATTCATAGCACCATTATTCATAATAGCCAAAAAATGGCAAAAAACCCTAATGTCCATCAAAATGAAGAATGGATTAAAAAAATATGGCATATCCATACAGCGAAGTATTATTTGGCAATGAATAAAACAAAGTACTGATACATGCTATAACACGAATGAACCCTGAAAACTGAAAATGATGCTAAATGAAAGAAGCCACTCACAAAGGGCCACGTACTGTATGATTCCACTGATGTGAAATGTTCAGAATATGCAAATCTATAGAGACAAACAGTGGACTGGTGGTTGACCAGAGCTAAGAGGGATGGAGATTTTGAGCGTGACATCTAAGGCGTAAAGGTTTCTCTTTGAGGTGATAAAATGTTCTAAAATTGATTGTGGTAGTGGTTGCACAATTTTGCAAATATACTGAGCCACTGAACTGTACACTTTAATTGATGAAGTGTATGTTGTGTGAATCATCTCTCAATAAAGCTGTTAAAAAAAAAAAAAGATCCAGCGCAATTCTGCTAGATACAGGAAGTCCTTACAACCGTGGGAGGGACCGCAACTGTGGTGGGCAGAGAGGGGCACCACACGTGCTCCCACCCTCCACAGCTTCCTGATCAGCTATGGAAGGATGAGGTTTTCTCCCTCTAATTTTCAAATCCTTTATATCATTTCATATATTTTTTAGTTTTTAAAAAGATGTATTTATTCCAGAGAGAGAAGGCATGGACGAGCGGGGCAGAGGGAGAGAGACTCTTCAACCAGACTCCCCACTCAGTCTAACGACTGTGAGATCACAACCTTACCTGACAAGAGTCAGACACTGAACCCACTGAGCCACCCAGGTGCCCCTATTTTTTTTTAAGTAGGCTCCATGCCCAGCGTGGGGCTTGAACTCATGACTCTGAGATCAAGCGTCCCATGCTCCACTGGCTGAGCCAGCCAGGCACCCCCTCACATTTCTTTAAATAAGGGACAAAACACTGTCCTAACAGATGTGTATAGGATGACTGTTTAAAGAACATGTAGCCTCACCTAAATGGTAGATCGCAAAATCACCTGTTGCATGAAAAATAAACAAGTTGCAGAACAATAGTATGATTCAATTACTGTAAAAATTACATACCCAAAATCAGGAATGTGTTTTCTATACAGTTCTCATTATTACAAAAGTATGCATGCATTCCTTATATAACTAAAAATTAATCATTAAAAAACTAAACGTAAGGAAAAGGAGTATGACTTCAACATATGTAGAAGCAAAAATCATAGAGACTACTACTTATTTCATTATAAAGCTTGCAATTTAGCTTCAGCCTTTCACCTTATGCTTAGAAACTCCTTTACAGATTAAAAACTACAAATTCAGGGGCGCCTGGGTGGCTCAGTCAGTTAAGCGTCTGCTTCTGGCTCAGGTCATGATCCCAGGGTCCTGGGATCGAGTACCACGTCCAGCTCCCTGCTCAGCGGGGAGTCTGCTCATCCCTCTCCCTCTACCCTGTTCGTGCTCTCTCTCTCAAATAAGTAAAATCTGAAAAAAATAAAAAATACAAATTCAATATTTACAGATAGAAAGCAGAAGTTCTGTAGAAAATCCTGGGGGCACATTCACAGTAAAGACAACACAGAAGAAATGGTCATAAGAACAAAAATATAAAGATCACTATAATCCAAATTTCCAGTACCCAAGAAGTACATAACCCTGAAGAAAGTCTGGTGATCAGTAAGTTTAAGCTTCTGGCTTTTACTGTTTTGAAAGGATCATTAATTAAGCTGTAAGAAACAAACCTACTGCCATCTCCTACAAGAAACTGTAACAAAATTTCTATTGCAGAGCCCAATATATTGGTATATTGACTGTGGCACAACCTTTACCAAGTCAACTGCTCTTTTTGAGCCTCAATTTACTCATCTGTAAAAAGCCAGGCAGACAAAAAAAAAAAAAAAGAAAGAAAGAAAGAAAGCAAGCAAGCAAGCAAGCCAGGCAGACAATCCCAATGCCCTCTCTGCCTCTTCAAAAGCTAGAATTTAACACAGTGATTTTAAGTTTATATAACCTATGACTCTACCTTCTACATACACATCTTTGCCGTTCCCAGTTTCTACCTATCTGGTCTGGGAAAAGATAATTCAGAGGTTTTCCACTAAGGCATGGCAATCTCATTTGCTCACCCTCCAATTCCAATTCTAAAAATTACACTACTAAGCTATCATCAAGATGGTGGGTACATTGGGTATAACCCATGTAAATACCCTTAGCTAGGTCACTGTTACTTATACTCCTAAAGCACATTATTTCCTAAGGCACATGATGGCTCATAGCTCAGAGTTAAGTACAGCAATTAAAAAATATAGACAGTGACTTGGATTAAAGTGCACCAAAGCTACTGTAAAACTGGTGTCTTGGGGCACCCGGGTGGCTCAGCTGGTTAAGCGTCCAACTCCTGGTCTCAGCTCAGGTCTCAATCTCAGGGTCATAAATTAGAGTCCCGCACTGGGCTCCACACCGGGTGTGGAGCCTACTTGAAACAAAAAGAAACAAATTAATGTCTTGACATATCAGCTGTGAGGAGTATCACAAATTACATCCCTGACTATTTTTTTTAGGGTTATTTACTCTTAAAATGAGGACCAGGTTCAAAGTTAGCACTACTGTAAAAATTAATCTCACTTACTGCATTTCCTAAATGGGAAAGAATGGGATGGCCTGGGAGTGTGACCAATAGAAAAATTATTGAGAACGGCTGGTACCAACAGTTTAAAATCAGATAGGTATGGGACTGAATCACTGAGCCCCTGTATGAAACTAGACAAATCCCTTAAGCTATATGATATATGAGCTCTGGTCTTGTCCACTGTGATTAAGAAAAAATACCCAGCTTAGGGCTATTGCAAGGATTAAATAAAATACTATTATATACTGGAGAGGGAGGAAAACAATGCCTGAAATACAGGTGGTGCTCAATGAAGATTAGTTACTGCTTTCCCCCTCTCTGGGAGTACAGGAGGATACTCAAGGTCCATCTTTAAAAGGAAACTTTAACCAATCAACTAAACCAACCAGTTTTGTTTTTCATTTTTTCCACATTGCTATCAGTTTTGCACAACTTAATGTTTATCCCAACAGCACTGTAAATCACTAGAAGGACAATCAAAGGTGCACATCCTTTTTTTAAGAAATCATGTTAAGTGTACTCTTTTATCCCTATCCTCTATTTCCCCCACCTCCTCACCCACCTCCCCTCTGGTAACCATCAGTTTGTTCTCCATAGTTAAGATGTCTGTTTCTTGTTTTATCTCTTTTTCCTTTGCTCATTTGTTCTGTTTCTTAAATACCACATGAGTAAAATCATGTGGTATTTGTCTTTCTCTGACCGACTTATTTCGCTTAGCATTATACTCTCTAGCTCCATCCGTGTTGTTGCCAATGGCAAGATTTCATTCTTTTTTATGACTGGATTTCATTCTTTTTTATGACTGAATTCCATTATATCTATACACCACATCTTTATCCATTCATCTATTGATGGATACTTGGTCTATTTCCATAATTTGGCTATTGTAAATAATGCTGCAATAAACATAGGGGCGCATGTATCCCTTTGAATTAGTGTTTTTGTATTTTTCAGGTAAATACCCAGTAGTGCGATTCCTGGATCATAGGGTAGTTCTATTTTTAATTTTTTTGAGGAAGCTCCATAATCTTTTCCACAATGGCTGTACCAATTTGCATTCCCACCAACAGTCTAGAGACCAAGCTAACCAGTTTTAATCACCCATAAACTGTCAAGCTTATATTACAATAAAATGGTTTGCCCCACAAAGAGGTCAGATTATTCAACGTTCCAATATTTCAGATATAACTAAAAGGTAAACACTTTGAACCATTCACCGAAATTAAAAATGCAGGGTGTGCCTGGCTGGCTCAGTTGGTAGAGCATATGACTCCTGATCTCGGGATCATGAGCTGAAGCCCCACACTGGGTGTAGAGCTTAATTCAGAAATGCCAAACCAGGGGTCCTGGCTGGCTCAGTCAGTGGAGCATGCAACTCTTGATCTTGGGGTTGTAAGTTCGAGTCCCACATTGGGTGGAGAGATTACTTAAACAAATAAACATTCTATAATCCTTTGTACTTCAAAGCCCTCATCAATGAAATGAGAATACAAGGTAACTTCTAGTACATGGAATTCTAGTGCTCGCTTCAGCAGCACATATACCAAAATCGGACCAATACAGAGAGGACTAGCATGGCCCCTGCACAAGGATGACATGAAAATTCATGAAGTGTTCCATATTTTTGCAAACTGACGGTTGCTGAAGGGAAGGAAGGTGGAGGGATGGGGTAACTGGGTGATGGACACTGGGAAGGGTATGTGTTGTAATGAACACTGGGTTATTATGCAAGATTGGTGAATCACAGACCTGTACCCCATACAAATAATACAGTATATGTTAATTAATTGAATTTCAATTTAAAAAATTTAAAAATAAATAAAAAATAAAGTGGGGAAAAAAACACAAGGAATTCTAACAAATATTCTCACTTTTGTGTTCTTGGGGAATGTTTTCATATTTCTATTACTTGATGCTACTACAAATGGTATTGATTTTCAAATTTCAACTGCCAACTGTACATTGCTAGTATACAGAAATACAACGGATTTTCATAAATTGATCTTGTATCCTAAATTTAAACTCTAGCAGCTTTTTTTAATCAGAATTTGTGGGATGCAGCTAAAGCAGCGTTTTAAAAGAAGGACTTTCTGCATGTGCAATCATGTCATTTATAAGACATCTAAAAAATAAACATAGTTTTACTTTTTCTTTCCAATCTGTGAGCTTACCCCTTTTATTTGCCTTAATATACCAGCTAGGATCTTCAGAACAGGTTGAACAGAAGTTGGGAAATAAATATCCTTGACTTGTTCTGGACACTGGGCTGAAAGCATCCAATCTTTACCATTAAGCATGAGGTTCACCACAGGTCCTCCGCAGACGCCTTTTATCAGATTGAGGGTTCCCTTTATCAGACCACGAAGTTCCCTACTATTCCTAGTTAGCTGAGAGCTTTTATCACAAATTAGTAAGCTTTGTTTAAATGCTTTTCATGCATCTGTTACAAGGTCACTGGCTTTTTTGCTTTATTTTATTAATATGGTGAATTACATTGACTTTAATGTTAAATTAACCTTGCAACTGGGATTAAACCAATTAGTCATGATGTATTATCCTTTATATGAGTGTGTGTGTGTGTGTGTGTGTGTAGATTCAATTTGCTAATACTTTTTAATGATTTTGAGTATATATTCATGAGGAATACTGAGCTATACTTTTCTTTTTTCCTCATGTCTTTGCCTGGTTTGATATCAAGATAATGCTGTCCTCGTAAGTTTTCTGAAATTTGTGAAAATTTTGTTACTATTTCTTCCTTAAATGTTTGATAGAATTCACCAATAAAGCCATGTGAGTCTAGACTTTTCTTTGTGGAAAGCCTTTTAACTACAAATCCAATTTTTAAAAATAAATACAGGGTTACTCAGATTTGCTTTCTATTTCATTTATTTCAGCTTTTTATCTCTTTCCTTCTACTTAGTTTGCTCTTTTTCTAGTTCTGAAGGCAGAATCTTTTTTTTTTTTTTTTTTAAAGATTTTATTTCTTTATTCGACAGAGATAGAGACAGCCTGCGAGAGAGGGAACACAAGCAGGGGGAGTGGGAGAGGAAGAAGCAGGCTCACAGTGGAGGAGCCCGATGTGGGGCTCGATCCCGTAACGCCGGGATCACGCTCTGAGCCAAAGGCAGACGCTTTAACCGCTATGCCACCCAGGCGCCCCTGAAGGCAGAATCTTCTGAAGGCAGAATCTTAGACCCTTTTGTAATTTAAGATTTTATTTATTTATTTGACAAGAATGCGCACGTATGGNGGGGGGGGGGGGGGGGTGGTGGTGGTGGGTGGAGGGAGAAGCAGGCTCCCCGCTGATCAGGCAGCCCCATGTGGGACTCGATCCCAGGACCCTGGGGTCATGACCTGAGCTGAAGGCAGATGCAACTGACTGAGCCACCCAGGCGCCCTAGAGTTTTCTTTGGAAGCTTTAAGTTTCCCTCTAAAATACTTCTTTAGCGACATCCCACAAATTCTGATATACTACGTTTTCATTTTCATTTAGTTCAAAATATCTTCTAATTTCCCTTGTGAATTCTTTTTTTTCCCCTTATGAATTCTTCTTTGACCTACATTTATTTAGAAGTATGTTATTTAACTTCCAAATATTCGGCAATTTTCCAGATATCTTTTTCTTTTTGATTTATTATTTAATTCCATTGTAGTCAGAGTACTCCTTATAACTTAAATCCTTTTAAATTTGCTGAAACATGTTTTATAGTCCAACATATAGTCCATTTTGATGAATGTTACTTGTGCACTTGAAAAGAATGTGGGCATGGTATTCTATAAATGTCAATTAGGTACAGTCCACTGATAGTTATGTCCGATTTTTTTGCCTGCTTGTTCTATCAGTTATTGAAAGAGACTGTTGGAATTTCCAACTACAATTATGGATTTGTCTGTTGCTCCTTTCAGCAGTCAGTTTTGCTTTGCTCTATCACTGGATGCACACACATTCAGGACTGCGGGGTCTTCCCAATGAACTGATCCTTTTTTCATTATAAAATGTACTTTTTTACCCCTTGTAATATTTTCCTTGTTCTGAAGTCTCCTCTATCTAATACATAGTCACTCCCGCATTCTCAGTGTTTATATAGTATCTTTTTCTATCCTTTTAATTACAAAGATGCAGGTTAAAAATAAAGTGAGTTTCTTGTAGACAGCATACAGATGGGTCATATAACAGTGACCTAACCTGACACTCCCTTCTAAATGGAGTGCTAGACCATTAATGATTTATTCAATATCAATAAATTTGGATTTAAATCTGCCTTATTGCTAACTTTTTCCTTATGTGTCACATCTTGCTTCTTTTCCCTCTCTACTTTCCTTAAGACTGAGGTGTATTTTTCTTTAAGTATTCCATTTTATCTCCACTGAGGCATTATTAGCTATTACTTCTTTGTTGCATTATTATTTTAGTGGTATTTAACCTACCATAGTCTACCTTCAAATAACCAGAAAGAATATTATCTGAACTCAATAACATAGACCGGATCTTAGAAATTCACTGTAGGGGTGCCTGGGTGGCTCAGTCGGTTAAACACCTGCCTTCGGCTAAGGTCATCACCTCAAGGTCCGGGGATCCAGCTCTGTGTCTGGCTCCCTGGTCAGCAGGGGAGTCTGCTTCTCCCCCACCCCTCGTACTCTCTCTCTTGCTCATTCACTCTCTCAAATAAATAAATAAATAAAATCTTCAGAAAGGGAGGGAGGGAGGGAAGGAATTCACAGTAATCAAAGGTTTGGTAGTAAAAGCAAAATCCTATCATAGCATGTCACTATTAAAAGTTCTAGGGGGCACCTGGCTGGCTCAGTTGGAAAAGCCTGTGACTCTTGATCTCGGGGTTGTGAGTTTGAGCCCCATGCTGGGTGTAGAAATTACTTAAATAAATAAAAAACTTAAAAAAAAAAAGTTCTACAAGGATACCCTGTAATAACTTTGTTCTCAGCTTCTACTTCAGAAATAAATAAAACTTTGGAGAACTAGTTAAAGTAAGTTATCTACCAGGGCACCTGGGTGGCTCAGGCGGTTCAGTGCCTGACTCTGGTTTTGGCTAAGGTCATGTTCTCAGGGGCATGGGATCAAGCCTGCATCGGGGCTCCAGCTCCGTTCTCAGCACAGAGTCTGCTTGTCCCTCTTCCACTGCTCCTGCCACCCCCACTCTCAATCTCAAATAAATAAATAAATCTTTTTTAAAAATAAAAATAACTTATCTACCACAAATAATTCTGTATAACAAATGCTCCACCAGTTCTGTTCCAGAATATGTCACAATTTTTAAAAATTTTCCTGAGTTCTATTAACAGCTAAGACCTTTTAATTTTGCTCCATGTGTCTAGCATGACATACATATTCACCTCACTCTTCCTCACATAAAATATTCCAAATCATCTCTAGAAAAAACCTCTTTCAAAATAAGCCACCAAATAACAATACAGTATTAAAAAAGAGAGCTTTGGGGAGGCTGGATGGCTCAGTTGGTTAAGCATCTCCCTCTCACCTCCACTCATGTGCGCTCTTTCCCTCAAATAAATAAAATCTTCTATAAATAAATAAATGAAATGCCAAACTGACTCGAGATTAGCTAAAATTTTATCAATTCCATATAGATGAATTTCAAATCCTTGCAGTAAAACTCATCTCATACTTCTCAAAAGTGCTGATTAATAAAAGTAAGGAGGGGCGCCTGGGTGGCACAGCGGTTAAGTGTCTGCCTTCGGCTCAGGGCGTGATCCCGGCGTTATGGGATCGAGCCCCACGTCAGGCTCCTCTGCTATGAGCTTGCTTCTTCCTCTCCCACTCCCCCTGCTGTGTTCCCTCTCTCGCTGGCGGTCTCTATCTCTGTCGAATAAATAAATAAAATCTTTAAAAAAATAAATAAATAAAAGTAAGGAAACAAAGTATTGCTTAATAAATTCACTTTAAAAGAAAAAAAAACAGACTTTTTTTTTTTTTAAGATTTTATTTACTTGACAGAGACAGCCAGCGAGAGAGGGAACACAAGCAGGGGGAGTGGGAGAGGAAGAAGCAGGCTCTCAGCGGAGGAGCCCAATGTGGGGCTCGATCCCAGAACGCTAGGATCACGCCGAGCCGAAGGCAGACGCTTAACGGCTGCGCCACCCAGGCGCCCCCAAAAAAAGACCTTTTAAAACATGGCCTCCCTGGGAGTAAAGGGAAGAATAATAAAAGTTCGGGAATTAGAGGTAAGTCTCCTACACAGTGACTCCCCATACAACATCTCTAGTAACTACTCACATGCTCGAACACTTCCTGTAAAAGACAGTATGTGTTAATTTGAGGTAACTAACTGCTAGATAGTATTTTTTAACCCTACTGTGAGTCACAAAACTGTTTAAGAATGTATGAAAACCATGGAACTCTTTCCTTCCAAAATAGATACATATAAACTTTACCTAAGACAGATCCGTAAGTATATACAAATTTTACCTACCATTTTATGAGAATCAAGAACCCTAACACCTGTCCATGGACTCCCTTGCCATACCTGACCATGGAGAAACCAATGTTTTTATTCATCGATACATACACGGACTGATGGACAAATATAAAAATATGTTCCTCCTCTCTATGGAGAGGAATGTGCCTATAACTACCAAAATTACAAATGCACATTATCTTTTGACCCAGCAATTCTACTTCTAGGGACGTATCCTGTAAGTACATATGAACATGTGTGAAATGTCACTATGCACAAGGCTATTCACTACAGCACTGCTTATATCAACAAAATCCTGTTTTCCATTTAGATGTCCATCAACAGGAAACTGGTTAAATTATGGCTCAGCTGTACAATTGAATATTTAAGCAGCCTTTGGAAAAAAGGACAAGGAAGCTCTATATATACTACTATAAAACAATTTCTAAGATTTTAAGCACAAAAAGCAAAACATACAATGCTGCATATAATACACTTGTCACTGTTGTTTTTTAAAAACGGAGGGGGCTAATATACCAATGTATTTGTGCGTGTGCTCACACACATATATGTAAAATATATAAATATATCACATATACATCAAATACATATGATTTGTACCACATATATCACCATATATATAAATAAAAGAAACTGCTACTAATAGCTAGCTGTCTCCAGGGACGGAAACCAGATTGGACATGGGAAAGGTGTCAAGGAGATGTTTCACTGTGTATCTCTGAAATCTTTTGAATTTTGTACTAACTGAATATACCTCCTAATCAAAATTAATTCATTAAAAAAGAACCTCTACCCTAGACCCTAAGCAGTTCTGTTAAGCTTCAAAACCAAGCTGATCTATACCATCATTCTGTGACTCATTCTGTAATAATATTTTATCAGAACGTTTCTTAGGTTGTTTGTTTATAGTGTATCTTATGTGATCTTTCTGAGCAACAGAGAAAAGGTCTCATCTTCTCCACATACAATCTGACTCCTGAGCAAATGACGCTCCCTTCTCTTAGGCTCACGGTACTTCCGCATCTCTACAGCCTCCTCAGCTGTGTGCCCTACACACCTGGGTCTGCGTCTGCCTGATTCTAAAAGCCTCAAGAGTACACAGTGCGTCCTGCTGACTTCACCTAGACACAGCACAGACTCAATAAAAGCTGGCTGAACTCAACTGCTGAAAAATTTGAATATTAAAATTTCAATATAGCTATTATGTCTCTTTTCCTTCATCTTATCCAGATTAGCATACAAGCAGGACAAATGGTTTATAAGATACTGATGGAATATTCTGTGTCTTGGTTCTACCTGGTCAATTGGAACGTTAACGCAGACTAGATAAGTTAGTTTTGGTTTGAGGCTAGTAGCTTCTGCTAAATTTGAACATTAAATCTGTCTATTAGGGTTCATTAACAGAAGATATCCTGAACTGGAGGCACTATCTCCTGAGATCAGCGGCCCTTCAGATTACATTTTAATTCCACAATTAATCCTTAGTATTCCTCTGGAGTCAGGCAAACAGGAACTAAATTAACACCCACTCTCGCAGCAGTTTATGTGATAAGTCATGTATTTACTCTTCATAGACGCAGTTATCAGCCATACAGGTCGCACCCATTCCAGCAGACACCAACATCTTGTTATCTTTATGTGGACAACAGTAACAGTCTTCATAGGACTTAATATTTAAGGCAATACTGGTTAAAATAAAATCTAGGACACCAAATTTGGATAGCCTGCTATTATTATTCTAAAACTGGTTAAAATAAAAGGCTATTTATCCTATGTAATTCACCAAATTACATGACAGCTTAGTTCTTCCGCTTTCCAGGCCAATAGTACTATCTGCAAAAACTGGAGTTTGAGTATTATTACTAGTTCTTCTACAGATGTTAAGGAAATTGCTAAGACTTTGAAGGCTTTTGCTGGATGTGAACTAAAAGAAAAATAATCACCATTTTTGGCTGCCCTCTGTCGATTATAATGGCTGAGAGGGTCAAACTCCAATAAAATAATGAAGTTTAATATGATCCAGCCATTCCACTTCTGCATATGTCCGCAAAAGAAATGAATGCAGGGACTCAGACATCTGTGCACCCATGTTCACAGCAGCAGTATTCACAGTAGCCAAAAGGAAGAAGCACCCCAAGTGGCCAATGACAGATAAATGGGTAAATAAAATGTGGTACACATAATGGAGTATTATTCAGCTTTAGAAACGAAGGAAATTCTGACAGGTGCTACAACGTGGACGAACCTTGAGGATACTATGCTAAGTGAAATAAGCCAATCACAAAAAGAAAAATACTGTATGAATCCACTTATATGAGATTTCTAAAGTAGTCAAATTCAGGGGCACCTGGGTGGCTCAGTAGATTAAGCGCCTGGCTTTGGTTCAGGTCATGATTCTGGGGTCCTGGGATTGAGCCCTGCATGGGCTCTCTGCTCAGCGGGGAGCTTGCTTCCGCCTCTGCCTGCCCCTCCCCCTGCTTGCGCTCACATGCTCTCTCTCTGACAAATAAATAAATAGCATCTTAGAAAAAAAAAAAGGTTATGTTAAAAGAGTAAGATAGGATTACAATGCAAATTTCATTCTTAGCTCTATCCCAAATTGCACAGGAAATTATCAATTAAGTTGCTAAACCATCAAACAACCAAAATTCTCTTTTACTGAGCATCTGCCTATGAGCATTCCTCAGCACAAGGTCTATCTGTGAGCGGAATGATATCTCTAATATCTGATAGCTAATGTAGTGTAACTATTTCCATTGTTAAACAGTAAAGATAAGGGGCACCTAGCTGGCTTAGTCAGTGGAGTGTGCGGGTCGTGAGTTCGAGCCCCACAAGCTGCACAGAGTTTACTTAAAAAAAAAAATTAAAGATAAGATTCTAGAAAATTAAAGTACTGGGAGTGGGAAGAAAGCAAAAACACTGATACAGTCATGAGAACCTTGGAAAACAGGCAAAACTAATAAACCAAATGGAGAAGAGCTCCCACTGGTACTCCAGATCCTCTAGACTAATCTGCAAAGGAGTGTTCCTCGGGTAGAAAGCAAGAACAGTCCATGAAGAGTACACTTATCATGGGGCACCTGGCTGGCTCAGTTGGTAGAGCATTCGACTCCTAGTCTTGATGTTGTGAGTCTGAGCCCCCACACTGGGGGTAGAGTTTACTTTAAAAAAAAAAAAATGCATTTACCATGATGAGCACTGAGTAACATGGAGAATTGCTGAATCGCTTTATTATTATACACCTCAAAGTAATATAACACTGTTAACTATGCTGGAATTACAATTAAAAACTCAAAAAAAAAAAAAAAAAGAACAGTTCAAATTATGAAACAAGATTTCCTATGAAAATCTCTTTGAGGGCAAAAAAGCTGACCGGGGGCAGGCAGGGGCTAAGACAAATAACCCTAGGATAAAAGATCTGTGGCCCCACACTAAGCCAACAGACTACCCTCAAATGAACCAAAGAGAACAGAGAGATGGGAAGGTGAACCCCTCTGTAGGGCAAAGTCACCCAATACTCCAGGAATGATTTTATTTTTAGGATGTCTAAAGTCTGAGGAAGGAATATACAGGGTTAGAAAAAGTAAAACTGGTAACTGTACTGTAAAAAAGTCAAAGGGCAGAGCCTACGAAGCCTACGACACGGCTACCACCGTAGGAAGCAGATCCTACCCAATCCCTTCCCATCGCATCTCGTGCAGTTAGGGCCACGGGAAACCTACCACCAAGAGGCACCTAGCAATTTGAGACCCAGAAAAGGTAGAGAAGAACAAGACTGACCAAGCCAAATCACCCCTAGACTCAGGGATGAAATACAAAATCACTGATAATATAGATTCCCCTTCTCCTTGCCTTTTTAAAAAACAGTTTTAGGGAATATTTCAATTCGGTCTTTATTTCTAACTAAAAGTAAACAGAAGGGCGCCTGGGTGGCACAGCGGTTAAGCGTCTGCCTTCGGCTCAGGGCGTGATCCCGGTGTTATGGGATCGAGCCCCACATCAGGCTCCTCCGCTATGCGCCTGCTTCTTCCTCTCCCACTCCCCCTGCTTGTGTTCCCTCTCTCGCTGGCTGTCTCTATCTCTGTCAAATAAATAAATAAAATCTTTAAAAAAAATAAATAAAAAAAATAAAAGTAAACAGAGAATAAGAAATAATACAAATGACTCTAATGGCCAGGAGTGATGACGATGACAACACCTCATATAGGAAATAAGGAAGCAGATGAGAAATGAAAACTCGCAAGGGAGAAACCTAGGTATGGATTCTTACCCTCTATCGCACAAGAGTTCATGCATACTTTGTAAGTGTTAAATAGAAGGTTTGTATTACTGACTGTAAAAAAGTGAAATGAGGAATTACTGTGCCAAAATCCACGAGAAGACAAAAACTCAGAAAGGTAAGCTCGGCACTCAAAAAAAAAAAAATTATTTCTATTTGAGGGCATTTGCTGATTTAATTCCAAAGTAAAACTCTGAAACTGAGCTGTACTTTAGGAGGCCTGGGGGTGTGGGGAGAGAATGAAGTCAAAGCCCAGGCCCTCCCCAATGAGGGGAGTCTAGGAAATCCACCCCATACTTTAAACAAGCAGCACAGGCTACCTTTACAGGACAGGAGTGACCCAGAAACAAATCAGCCTTCATGGAAACTCAATGGATAGGTTTACGTAGATCAGACAAATTTAAAAAAATAAAGTGGAAGGTAGGTCAGAAGAAACTACCCAGCATTCAGCCCTGGGAAATAAAGACCAGCAATCCAGAAAACAGAGTAGGAGGCAGAGAAAATACAGTAAGAAGGTCTAATATGTTTAAACAGAGTGCAAAAGGGAGAAGACAGAGTAAGGAAGAGGCAACATATGAAGAGACAATGGCTGAGAATACTCTAGAATTGATTAAAACCAGCAATCCACAGATTCAAGAATCCCAACGAAACAGAATAAACAAAAGTAATTCAACAATTCACAAAAATCTGCACAGAGGGGCGCCTGGGTGGCACAGCGGTTAAGCGTCTGCCTTTGGCTCAGGGCGTGATACCAGCGTTGTGGGATCGAGCCCCACATCAGGCTCTTCTGCTATGAGCCTGCTGCTTCCTCTCCCACTCCCCCTGCTTGCGTTCCCTCTCTCGCTGGCTGTCTCTATCTCTGTCAAATAAATAAATAAAATCTTAAAAAAAAAAAAATCTGCACAGAGATGTTTATAGCAGCTTTCTTCATAAATGCTAAAACTTGCACACAACCAAGATATTCTTCAGGAGGTGAATGGATAACAAACCGTGGTACATCTAGACAACAGAATATTACTCAGTGCTAAAAAGAAATAGGCTAACAAGTTACGAAAAGCCATGGAGAAAATTTAAGTATTACAAAGTGAAAGAAGCCAGTCTGAAGGGCTACATACTGTGTGGTTCCAACTATATGACATTCCATAAACGACAGAACTATGACAACAGTAAAAAGAACAATAGTTGCCAAGGCTTAGGGGAAGGGGGGATAAACAGCTGGAGCACAGAGGACTTCTAGAGCGGTAGAACTACTGTGTATGATACTATAACAGGGAAAGATCCTTATTCATTTGACCAAACCCACAGAATGTACAACACCAAGACTGAGCCCTAATGTAAACTATGGACTTTGGATGATAATGATGTGTCAATATAGATTCATCAATTGTGACAAATGTACGACTCTCGTGGGAGATGTTGATACTGTGGGAAGAGATGCATGTATGGGTCGGAGAGTATACGGAAAATCTAGGCACCTTCCACCCAATTTTGCCCTGCATCTAAAACTTCTCTAAAAACTAAAATCTATCTTTTTAAGTGTATGCTCAGGTTCCCAAAAAAATACTCAAATGTAAATAAAGCACAGAAAAATAATAAAGGAAAAAAAGTAATCCAACCTACACATATCACCCATTCCCACTTTATAATACAGAAAATCAAAAACAAAATCTCAAAAATGGGCAAGGAAAAGATTACGGTCAACAGAATGGCAATGAGACTAAAAATAAAAAGTATAACGGAAGCCAGTAGACAACAGTGAACACCGTAGTGAAAAAAAATAATAGCCAACCTAGAATTTTAAACCTAACAAAAATACCATTAAAGAATAGCACCTGGGTGGCTCAGCTGGTTAAGCGCCCAACTCCTGATTTTAGGACAGGTCATGATCTCAGGGTTGTCAGATGGAGCCCCACGTTGTACTCCAAGCTGGGCGTGGAGCCTGCTTAAGATTCCTCTCTCTCCCTCTGCCCCTCCCCCCTTAAAAAAAAGAATAAAGAAAAAAACCCAGATATTTTAAAGCAGATGAAATGGGGAGTCAATCACAGGTAGACCCACACTAGAGGAATTCCAAAGGATATATTTTAGGAATATAAATATTTATAATATCTTAGAAGAAAAAGTGCTCCAGATAAAATGTCAGAGACACAAAAAGGAATGAAGAACAAAGCGTAAACATGTAGATTAGGCTAAAATAACACTGACTACATAAACAGATTCAATAATAATGTGGCATCTTAAAAATACATATACGAATAATGAGGACATGAAATTTCTTGTATTTATCAAAACCTGTAAAATTGTGCAACGCGAAGTGTAAATCCTAATGTTAAACTATAGACTTTGGTTAATAATAACATATCAATATTGGTTCTTCAGCTGTAACAAATCTACCACACTAATGTAAGATATTAATAGTGGGGAAAACGAGGGGTGCCTGGCTGGCTCAGTCCATAGAGCATGTAACTCTTAATCTCAGGGTCACGAGTTCAAGCCCACATTGGGCATGGAGCTTCCTTAAGAAAAAAAAAATAGTGGACAGAAACTAGAGAGGCAGGGAGGAAGTATATGAGAACCTGGTACTATCTGCTCAATTTTCTATAAACCTAAAAATGGAATGTTAAAAATAAATAATAAGATAACACAAAAATTTGAAAAGTAGGGGAAAGAAAAAGTATTACGTGCTTATTTCTTTATCTTCATAGCAGGAAATTAATCAATACATGAAAAAAAATCATTTCAAAAGAAGGTAAAAAAGGCATAAGAAAGATTTAAAAAGAAACACCAGGGGCGCCTGGGTGGCACAGCAGTTAAGCGTCTGCCTTCGGCTCAGGGCGTGATCCCGGCGTTGTGGGATGGAGCCCCGTATCAGGCTCTTCTGCTATGAGCCTGCTTCTTCCTCTCCCACTCCCCCTGCTTGTGTTCCCTCTCTCGCTGGCTGTCTCTATCTCTGTCGAATAAATAAATAAATAAATCTTTAAAAAAAAAAAAGAAAAAGAAAAAAATAAAAAGAAACACCAGGAAGATTTAAGCCGAAATATGTCATTGCATTAAATATAAATGTACTAAATCTTCTAACTGAAAGACATGAATTTTGAAACTGGAGTAAAACTATAAGCTAAAGGAGACCATGTCTATATGGATGACAACTAACTACTTTCATGTTCATCATACTCCTTTCCATTCAACAAAAACTTACTCAATGTATACAACATGCTGAGCATTTCAACAGTCAGAGATAAAGATATCATACATGTTCCCAAGGAGATTAATAGGGGAAACAAATATGTTATAATAAAAGGAGGTTATCAAGTGCTAATAAAATAATGCAACTAGAATAGTGCAGGTATCTGAAAAAGCTATAAAGACGACATATCTATAGATTAGGCTTTGAAGAATAAGCTGAAAGTTCATCAGGCAAATTAAAAAATGAAAGGTAAAGGAGAGAGTATGAGCCTGTTTGGTAACATTACAGGTTAGGAGATAGTCGTGATTTAAGGGAGCGGAACACAGCAGAGGGAGAGAAGACAACTGGCAACTAAGTTGAAAAATGAGGAAAGGAGTTTTAGCTCTGTCCAACAGGAAATGGGAGCCTTTAAAGCAAGGGAGTAAAAAAATAATGCTGGTATTTTTAGAAATCTATTTAAAAAAAATTTTTTTTAATTTTAGAGAGAGAGTGCACGAGTGGGTGGGGGGAGAAGCAGGAGAGAATCCTCAAGCACACTTCCACCTCAGCGCAGAGCTCCATGGGAGGCTCTATCCCACCACCCAAGTGATCACAACCTGAGCCAAAACCATGAGTTAGAGACCTACCTTACTGAGCCACCCAGGGACCCCTATCTTTAGAAATCTAACTGGGGAGAGTTTACAGAAAGATAAATGGGATAGGAGAGGCTGGCTACTACAGTTATGTATGAGGAAGGATTGAGAAAGTAGCAGGCAGGACAGAAAACTGCTTGTGAAATTTCAAAGAAAGAAGAGACATGAGTTGACACTTGACTACATGTGAAATGAGAGGACAATTAAACAAATACTAAGTAAATGAAAAGGAGAAGACAACATAAAGCCAAACATAGTAAGAAATTTAACAGTGCCTTAATTCAAGTGTAAGTGTAGACTATTTCTCAGAATTTATGCTTACTGAGCACTGTCTAACTATGTATTAAATGTAAAACACCAAAACAGATATTTTTTTTAATTACTAAATTGGTATGTAAAATAGCAAACACTAGATATCCATAACTGACACCTTTTTTTTTTTTTAAGGGAGGGGGGCAGAACGAGAGGGAGAATTCTTCTAAGATTTGATTTATTTATTTTAGAGCGAGAGAGAGAGTGTGAGCACGGGCAGGGAGCAGAAGGAGAGGGAGAAACAGACTCCTTGTTGAGCAGAGAGCCTGACATGGGGCTCCATCCCAGGACCCTGAGATCATGACCTGAGCCAAATCAAGAATCTGGCATGTAATCAACTGAGCCACGCAGGCGCCCCCATAACTGACACCTTTTAACTGATGCAATTAACTAAATAACAGGAGAAAAAGTATCAGTTGGTTAAACATCTTTTCAGAAGTCAAATTTGATCATTTAAAATGATCATGTATCAGAAAAAAATAAAAATAAAATTTTTAAATAAAGTGATCATGGGGTGCCTGGGTGGCTCAGTCAGTTAAACATTGGACTCTTGATTTCGGCTCACAACTCAGAGTCATAAGATGGAGCCCCATGTGGGGCTCTGCACTCAGCGTGGAGCCTGCTTGAGATTCTCTCTCCCTTTCCCTCTCCCGCTGCCTGTGTGTGCCTGCTCTCTCTCAAAATAAACAGGCAAAACCTTAAAAAAAAGTGATCATGTAACACAAATTTATAGAAGGTAGAAAAACAGATCATTTTTCTTTAAGACATCAAAAATCTACCATGTGATACCTTAAAAATGTATGGTCTTACTTCAGGCTCTATAAAGTGAAGGTTCTTGTGCCAAAACAGACTGTCCCACTTTCATGGCTTCTCGTTTTGTTCTTCTTTTCAATACCACCACATACTACATAATCCTTTTTATTCAATACAACTGAAACTAATGACATTAATAAAAACAGTAGGTTGCAATGGGGAATCTAAAAAAAAATTACACCTTACACATTTTCTTTGAACTTCAAACCTATAAATGTATATTCTGTTGCCAGTCTTTTGACGAAGGCCTTTTGAGTTACAGATCCACTGACTATAGTTCCAGTCTCACACAAACCACACCCATAATGCACCATCTACAATTTCTAGTTTCAATTTCTTTAAAAGTGAAGCGAGACTTAAAAGATCTAAATGAAGAATTCTTCCAGATTACAAAAAACAAAAAATTTGTAAACATTTATAGGTATCTCCTTATTGGCTCACTTTATAGTCTTTCCAAGGCAGTTAACTTAGTTTTCATAGAATCAACAATTCTTACATTTTAGAGTTATATTTCTTTGGCTTACAAAATTTTATATGAAATTATATAATTATAATACAAGTGCAAGTTGTCATAATGTGATTCTCTGTAAGTCTATAATTCAACCTGTGGGCATCAGTATGTCTTACAAAAAGAGAACAGAATTTATTAAGACTAGCATCCCTGTTACAAAAGATTTAAATTCACTTCTTATTACTTTTATTGTACTTGGAACTGTACCTGGCACATAGTAAGTACTATCTAAGTATTTGCTACTCTACTGGCATTAAAACTAAACTAGCTACAGGGGTGCCTGGCTGGCTCAATAGGAAAAGCATGTGACTCTTGACCTCAGGGTCATGAGTTTGAGCCCCATGGTGGGTACAGAGATTATTTAAATAAATAAATAAATAAACAAACCTAAAAAACAAAACAAACAAAAAAAAACTAGGGGCACCTGGATGGCTGTCAGTTAAGCGTCCAACTCTTGGTTTCAGCTCGGGTCATGATCTCAGGGTCTTGAGATCAAGCCGGCATCAGGGTCTACGCTCAGCAGCAAGTGTGCTTGAAGATTCTCTCCCTCTGCCCCTCTCCTAACTCTCACACGCTCTCTAAACAAACAAATAAATAAATCTTACCCAAAACAAAACAAAACAAAAAAACCTAAACTAAACTAAACTAGCTACAGATATAGTGCCTGCAACAGTGGAATTCTCCCTACTTTACACAGTCCCTGGAGTCACAGAGACAACCTGCACGTAAATTGTCAAAATGGAATTCCTGGCTGGCTCAGTCAGTGGAGCATGTGACTCTTGATCTTGGGGTTATGAGTTTGAGCCCCAAGTTGAGTACAGAGATTACTTAAAAAAAATAAAATGTTAAAAAAGAGAGAGAGAGAACACTGAGTAGGGAATATACGCTGCAACAGGTCCTCGCTGAAAACACAGGAATATGAGGTAGAGTCAGTTTCACAAAACTACAAGTGGATTATCCAGTGCTTAAGGGAGGAGACCTTAAAAAAAGAAGTAGGCTAGCTCACATATCAGGTCAACAAGAAATGAAAAAGTAGGTTCACAACCCAATTTAACCTCATCACCTCAAAAATGCTAAGAGGATGGTTACATGTCCTCCTAAACCGTGGAACTAGATAGAGAAGGAAAACAGCTGTATTTTCTCAGTGCACATTACGCTACTTTCCTCCATCATTACCACTAATGACAGAAAACGCCGATCTTTTAAAAAAATCCATGCAGTGCATCCCAAGGCACAAAACAAATCCTTTTGGTTTACCAATTATAAATTAAATACTCTAAAAGAAACTGAATGCATGTAAATGCAACATGCAAGAAAACTTAAAATTTGAGAAAATCCTATGTGTCAGTAAAGAGCAACTGAAACATAAATGATAAATGTGTTGGCTTGACCATTTTGTTTTCACCTAAGTTTTGTGATGCAGATCTAATTAATCTGCAGGTGTAAAAAACTTGAAGCAACATGACAGAAGACCTACCAGCAACCGGAAGTGCAAACACCACAGCTCCTTAAAACACTCTTGTCCACTAGGGAAGAATCCACAGTGGCACTAACTTTCTTCCTTCTATGGACATCAAAAAGCACTGAAAATGGTATGAATAGTTCTCAAGAGACAGCCCCTGAGGGCTACACCAGTCCCACTAGATGGCACTATCATAGGAAAGTCACTCGGTTCTCCCATTTGGAGCAAGGGCTGAAAGCTCTCTTGATCTTTGCAAAACTGAAAACTATCAATTCAATGACATCCTCGTTGGGAAATCATGACCCATAATGAGGAATTCAAAGCTAGGAGGAGGAGTTTTTCTCAAGGCACCTTTTCTCCCAGTAGCATGGCCTCCTCCGCCCCAGTCCTATTTCAGTGGTCTGAGGGATACCATGTCTTGCAGGCAAAAGAAACATACAAAAATGGAGATTTTTTTCCTTCTTCCTAACTCCAAACTACGGAAAAATTTACTTGCTTCCCCTCTCCCCCAAGTTTCTTTGCTATGGGGGAAAAAAAAAACCAAACTCTTGATGGTCCTTGAGCAACATTTTTCGTAATCAATATACTTACTATGACTAAAAACATCAAAATAACATAGTGACACTAAAGCATTTGGATATAAATAAACTTCTTTATATATAAAAGGAAGAAATCCTTATTAAAAAGGCAGATTTAAGTTTTCCGACTCCTTAATTACATGATTTTAAGGTTGGGCCTGAGCAGCAAGATTCACAATGTCAATCATTGCCATCACTCACGCCCTACTCCACCAAAACTATACTTGGGTATAGCTACTGATGACCTTAAAAACTGAAGAAAAGGAAGGCATGGTAACAACAAAACCCAATGAATTTAAACAACATAAAATTTGAATACAAACTTACTTTTATTCTGTAGGTGACCCCTTGAACAGACAGATTTGGATATGAACCTTCTGCTGAATTCCCAAATTAAAAGACACATCAAAGGTCATCTTATTAGGTAATCAACTGAATCAGAGATCAATTTAATACTCAAATATACTGCTCACTTTCAGCTGAAGCTACTTCTCCTAGAGAACTCACATTTATACATATAATATTTTTAATATATCAACAGCCAGTATAGCCACTCCAAAGTGCCACAAGTCAATTATTTAATAAAAGTGGCCAAAGAAACCAAGAACTACAAAATGTGTAACGAATGTGCGCCCATACCACCTTGTCGCAGTTCTAATACAAATCTCACCAAGCATCATCTCCCTCTCACTTTCTCCACAACGGAGGCTTGGAGGCACTGAGCTGTCATTCCTGCCACCCTGCACCATGCCTAGTATGCAGCAGGCATTCAATAGCTGTTGAATGAACAAAAAAACTATCAAGCTATTCTGGCTCACCAAAACTATGAGACCCCCTCAAAGCATCCAGTTTTTCCAACTAAACCTTGCCAACACCTTCTCCTTTAAGAAGCTATTAACCAAAGCTTGAGACTAACATTTAGGTCACCATAAGAAATAAGATTTCTTGCAAAGCACAGAAAGAAATGTCTCGCATGAAGTCAAAGACCAAGCTTCACAAGTCTCAAGCCCAACTAATTCAACAATCTCAGACTGGTGAAGCTTTTAAATAAAACATCACAAACATATTTTATGTATTGTATTAAAATCATAAATATATCGCACTAAAACCATCTTATGAAAGCAGAGGGGTGAACTACATGAGGGTGCATAGGAAGCCATAACGTTGCTTAGCGTAACCACCTGACCATTAATGGGGGCTTGGTCTTACTTTATGCTCACCCAACAAAAATAGAGAGTGAATAAGAATGAAAAATAAGAGGAGAGAGAAGGCAGTGGGGGGGGGGGGTGCAACCAGAAGGAATCTGTTGAACCACAGAGTGGGAGAACTGACAAACTTAACAGAAGCAGATTTTTCAAAACTCTAGCACGTAACTACCCCAAAACACCCCTTGAAACAATGAATCTATGCCAGTATCTTTTCATTAACAGGTGTTTTTTTTTTTTAATGAATGAAGAGTTTTGACAAAATATGGCACAAAATTCAGATACACATCCCATCAGTATCCTTGCAACAAGACCCATGGGAAACCTCTCCCATATTAGAGGAGAAAGAGAAGCATATACTCCCACTTAGAATCCCTTCAATACTGTTTAGTTAGTGGAATGACTGGTAGGATCTAAAATTTCACTAGAACCATGAGCTGATCTCCCCTGCAACCTATTAGCATGGCCCACCCAAACTGATCTTGTTTTCTAAATGTGTTTCAATTAGACTATGAACAGTGTTCATTATTAGCATTTTACTCACCTTACTAACACCAACTCCTGTAAACCTGGCCTCTAGTAATTCCTGCCGTCGAGGGTCCAGGCTATGCAATTCTTCCATCATTTCTACTGAAAAAGACAAAGTAAGTTGTAAGAACATAAAAGCTAAAACGTGAGGTACCAATTTTTAGATATAACAAAATGCAGTAATTATTTCATTGAATGGTCACACACAGGTAAACCTCAAGTAAATACAGCATACGAGCGATAAACTACAATGTGCTGCATCAAACAGCAACACATTTAAAGTTAAAAGTGGCTCAGAAGTCCTCTTCCGAAGGCTACTTATCCGTGTCTAGTTCTGATCTGATTTTAACAGGAAAAAACCTCAAACCCTTCATATAATCTCAGTAAAAGTTGAGCAAGGACTAACTTGCAAAACAACAACAACAAATTCCTTCTATTAACCTTCAAATTTAACTAAGTACTTCTGGATATTTGTTTCCCAAACCCACAGGAACTAGTTCTTAAACTAAAAATACGAATCATTAATAATAATTTAAAAATAATGTAGCATGAATCAGAAGCTACAAATAACTTCAAATAACTCTATTATATAGCTCCTTTCTCTGAAGAGCTCAGAGTAGCTCATGAAAAAAGGAATTAATTATTTTTAATTTAATAGAGAACCCATGGTAAAACCATCAACCAGCATTCACTCAGGAAATTAGTAGAGCTCCATAACCATCCCTTTACAAAATCTTTTTCTGACCACTCCCTGGAGCAGTAGGTTTCTCTAGACATCTGCTTTTAGCACTCCTTCCAAGCAGGGAAGGGCAGGAGGACACCATCTTTAAACTCCTTCCACGACCAATAAATGCACAGGCTACTTTCAGCAAATATGTCTATCCACTCCAAGAGATCAACTCTTGGAGAACCCACTGGAAACCTCTCTGATATTAAAGGTGGAATAGAAGCATACACCATTACACAGACCCCCTCTGAACATATTATTAAACAGCTATTGGAACGATTGGCAAGATTTAAAAGTTCACTGAGAACGTGAATTAAACATTCTCCTCTGCAATCTAACAACTCCACATTAACTGTAACAACCCCTACCAGTCCTCCAGTTTCATTTCCCTTCCTGGATTGAGAGCCTGGGGCAAAGGGGAATGAAAGGGTGACAAATTAAAGTTTCACCCACACAAACAAGTGCAGGTTAGCGAGGGAATAAGGAAATTCTCGAAAAGGCAGAAAGGCATCTTAAAAAGAAAAAGAAAGAAAGGAAAAAGGGGATTGAGAGGGAGTGCTTCCCTTAAGTGGCCTTCCTCGCGCCTCGCCCTGCCCTAATCAAGGCCGGAATGGCAGAGGGTGCAGCCTCCCTCAAACCCTAGGGTCTCTCGGAACATTTCCTAAACCTCCATCCCCAGGCCTGGTCCGGAAAATGACGCCCCAGCGGTTATTCCATTTAATGTCAACTCATGTTAAGGAAATCTCCACTCTGTCTCATTCCAGCGGGGCCTTGGACTGGGATCCTCCCTGCAGCCCTCCCTACAGCCGGGAAGCAGAACCGATGGGGCCTGGTCCCGGCGCCCCTCGCCTCCCGCCGGCTCCAAACTTTCCCCAACTCCAGGCCCACCTGTCACGAAGGGAGGGCGGGCCGGCTCTCGGGGGCGCCCGGGAGGCTGCCGGGGCCTCCAGCTGCCGGGGCGTCCCCTTCGCCCTGGCGGCCGCCGGCCCCACTCCCAGGCCGGGGCCGCCTGGGCCTCCCCCATCTTCAGCCCGGCCCCTCGGCGACCCGCAGCCCTCGGGGAGCCCCTCCCGCCTCAGCGCCGAGGAGCTGCGGCCCGGCGGCCGGCCCCCCAGTGGGCCCGGGCCGCAACCTCCTCAGCTGAGGGGGTCTCCAGGACGGTTAATACCCCAGGCCCGGCGCCCTCCCCCGCCCGGAGCTCAGCCTCTCACCTGCCGCCGCCGCCGCTCCACGCTCCTCCCGGGAGG